>NW_020954564.1:54249467-54547836 GCF_900497805.2 Vombatus ursinus | reverse complement strand
TCTCTCTCTCTCTCTCTCTCTCTCTCTCTCTCTCTCTCTCTCTCTCTCTCTCTCTCATAGTTTCCACCCAGCAATGAAATGGTTTCAAAAAGAAGATGTTGTAATTGTGAAGATAAGGCTAAGAAATGTAAAAGATCAGAAATGTAAATTTTTTAGAGAAAGGGTGGTTTTCAGGTAGGCCTGTATATGTATTTTAACCAAAAAAAAAAAAAAAACTGGAACCACTTGACTGTGTTAAAAAGACTAACCTTACTTTTTTTAATTTAGTGCTTGGGTAGGAGATAAATTTTACTTGGCTGATATGGACCTACATGCAAGTATATTAAAAGAGGAATCCAAATGTCTAATTAAGAATGAAGAACCTATAGTCACTCTTGTAAAAGAGAAAAAAGAATCTTGGCATAATTTGCTCAAGAAAAGGGTAATAGATTTTAATGATTTTTAAGTCTTAATATCCTTGGGGTGTATATATAAATATATATATATATATATATAATTTATAGGTATATTTATCCTATTTTCTCAGTTAATGTTATATTTTATATTTAACAGAATCCTAATGTGTCTTTCGATTTTGATCATTGGGAGGAATGTGAAGATATAAGCCCCTTTTCTAATGGTAAGACTATATTATTAGGAAACAAGGAGAAAAGTTTTAGAGGGGGAAAAAAGTTCTCATTAGATAGTATGTTCTAGTTGGGCTATATGTTCAAAGCCAAGAACAGGGGGACTAAAGCAGAAGCAGCGATGGGGTGTGAGTCGCGATCAGAAATTATGGCTTCATATGGTCACATGTAGATATGTATGGTCCTTTAGGAATTTAAACCTCTCTGAGACATTTTACTTCTGTTACAATTCATATAAGAGTTCACATTCATTTTTTTCCACATAGTTGTTCTGTTGTGAACATGTTTGGAAAGCTTTCTGTTAGCCAAGTAGATAGTTTTTTAGCAAGAGTGGGATATGTGTACCTTTCTTATTTCTTATGCACTACACGATTTTAACAATTTGAGTAATTTTTTTTTCCTTTTGAAGAATAATATCTCAGATTTATACAACACTTTGTTTTCCTCAAAACAAACCTGTCAGGTTAATTAGTGCAAGGCGGTATTGTCTCCATTTTACAAATGAGGAAAATTATTTATCCATAGCTGCACACAGCTAGTTGGGACTGGGATTGTAATTGGAATCCACATCATGCCTACTATACTACAAACCTCTCACTTCTGTGGCCACTAAAATAAAAGTTTGTTTAGTTTCATGTAGTGAGACTTTTTTCACTCCAGTGCTGTGTTGAGTAATTAGTTTGAGAACCATGTAATGAGCTGTTTAAAAAGTTCTTAGCAGGCTTCTTAAAATAGATAATAATGCTTGAGAAACATGCTTTATTTAATCTGTGATATATCCAGATTGGTGTACAGACAAGTTGTGTTTTATGACCTGTCATAAATATATAGCTATTTAGTCTAAAAATAATGCTACATATAAAGCAAACTTTCCTTGTACCTGTGGAGAAGAAGGTTGGTTTTGATGGCTTATAAGCTAGAATTAATCAGCTAAATTCAGACAAAAACAGAAATGGGGACTAATCTAAGTGCAGGAATTGAAGAGTACAGGACATCCAATTCTTGACATGTTAGTTTTGGAATGAGAAGTGTTGCTATTTATTGCTTTTCTATACTGTGAACTTTATTGTTCCTTTAGCTCAGTGATTTGCTTTTTTTTCTTTAAGAAATTATGTACTAATAAGCATAATGATAAAAAATGGTTCGTTTATTTCTACATTATTAGCATGACATATTAACTGACTCAGGTTTTGAAATGAACACATGAAACTATGCACAGAAAAGATTTTTCTTGAGGAAAATAATTGAATAAACCATTTATTTATAAAATATATCTATTAATAAATAGAGAATATCTAATTACCAGTACATAAATTGTTCATGCTCGAATTCCGGAGAATAAACATTGTGCTATTACATGTTTTGATATGAAAAGCATTGACTGAGCTTACTTGGCTCCCTATTATGACATAGCCAATAAGTGTTTAATTTACTGAATTATGTGTAATTTTTTTTAAGTTGTGTGCTCTAGAAAGGTACTCAACACTGGTGTGCAGATAAGCGAAGATATAGATGATTCTTCTGAGGACAGTGAAACTGAGAGTGAATAGCATGCAAATTAAATGCTGGTTGGAAGACTTTTACAGAGCAGTGTCTGTCACTGCACCTGCAAGTTGAGAAGATATGCATGGACACATCTGAGGAAAAAAAACCATATTATCTATAAAAGTAGTCATTTCATTTATTAATGATAAGAATTACTTAGTTGTTAGTTTATAAAGAGACCAAATCAAGGGAATAGCAAGGGAATAATGGGGGGGGACATTGGCTACTTAAGGAATGGTGATAGATATTGGTTACCTGGTTGAAAAAATATATGCCCAGCTAATAATGTACCTTCTGTTTTACTCCTTCTCCTCTTCAATATCATTTAACTCTGGCAAAGTTTAAATTTGATTGGCAGATAGCAAATTTTGATCCCCCAGGTAGTAAAATAAAGACTTTCAGCCTATTAATTTTACTTTAGATCTGTGTTATAAAACAAAAATTTGTATGATTCATTGGCCTACTTAAATTATTGAAATTTATAATTCTGTTCTAATGAGTAGGCTTTCACCTCATAAAATTATACTTTAAACTGGTTTATTGATCCCATTATTTCCTTATTAATTAGGCCTTAGGTATATAATCGTCATCTTCTTATTGTTGTAGGGTGTAGATGTTTGAATCAGTTTGCATTAATATGTATGTACGAAACAGTTTAATAGTCTTAAAATAACTGGCTTATTTTTCCGGTGGTACACTTTATGAACACTAAATTCACTCTTTGTGAAGAAGAGGTGTAATTAATGACTTTGACATCATTAATTTTAAATTAATCTCAAGTACACTGGTGAAAATTGGATTGACCTAAAGTTATATCTTTATGATCTACAGACCGTTTTTAAAAGAAATACCTAAAGAAAGTCCTAAAGTGAAGATTTTTCTGAATGCAAAAGTTACAGGTTCCAAATAATCCTTTGTGCTATGCAGGTCTGTGATCAGGTCTGTGTGGGGCTCCATGAGTGTATGTATCACAGAGTAACCCCAAATGGGGAAGCAAAGAAAGGTTGCATTTTAAGTGAGATTGCAAAGGCTGACAGATTTGGACACTCAGGAAGTTTAGATTTCACAAGATCTAGGAATGTCAGAATATTCTTAACCAATTGGCAATACTGAAGTCATCAAGATCACATATTTGGTTGAAAGCACATGTAGAACTCATACTTAGTATGTATGTACATCGTAGACTTCCTTTTCAAGTTTTATAATTTCCACTCCAAATTTTCTTCCCTAAAGTTTTTTGTGTTAATTAATACAACACACATTTCTGTTTGAACATATAGGGAAAAAATAGATCTTTAAAACTGAAGACAGATTTGAAATTTATAAGGTAGATGTGACTTAAAGAATGGTGCATTTCACTAGTAGTGTTAGATGGTATTTAGGCATTCTCCTTTTTGTTTAGCAAAAAGAAAGAAACAAGGTCCTTTCCTCATGAAATTTGGTAATAGAAATATATATATATATATATGTATGTTTGATAAAAATCAAAACTATATATATAGAAAAATATATGTGTGTTTGATAAAAATCAAAACTCTTCCTTCAACTGTTCTGTGAGATGGAGTGAAATTAAACTGTGTCTCAGTTTTCTCATCTGTAAAATGGGCTACTTATAGAGAAAGAATCTCAGGACGACAATCACAGCACCATTTTAAAGGAGTATTTCTAAGAACAAAGTTAAGATATTTTTCCCATGATGAGATCAAGTTAACCCTTTTTGCCAGAGCGGGTAGGGATTTTCTGACTTCATATAGGTAGGTACAGCTCTGTGTGTGTGTTTATAGTAGCCCTTCCCTTTTGCCACTTGTTAACTTTAAAGTTTAGTGAATCGACTTTTGCCCCTACCAGTGATGTTGTATATTGAGTGATGGAGATGAGGGTCAGGGAGGTAGGTACATATAATTCAAAGTGAACTTAGATTTTCTTTTTTGATGGTTGAATTTAAACTAAGTAAAAGGTATCAATATCATCATGTACTTCCTCCAGTGTCTCTTAGTACTTTTTTGACTTTAAATTAATTTATACTTATACAACTTGTATTCCCACAGAATTATAATAACCAGCCCATTACAATATAAGCCTTGTTCAGTGAATTATCTTATTGTGTGCATAGAGATAACCCAATAGTCTGTAGGATTTCGTTGCTTTCTGTCAGTAGTATCTCTTTTTGTTTGCCTCTTTTTGTTTTGTTCTTTTATGAAACCTTTTTTGTAGCCAATGATAGAACTACCTAAAGATGTTTAATCCTAAAAAAATAAAAAGCAAATAGCTAGTAGTTGTGGTGGCCTTTTAAAAAAATAAATGTTAAGTTACTGTTATTTGGTTTTTTTTTTATTCAAACATTTTTAAAAGCCACCAGTTGGTTAATTAGGATTTTTAATTATATAATTTTATTTTAAAAGTATGGAATGTGCAAGTGCTATTTTTGTATTAGAACATATACTATTGACAGATTTAAGACTTGTAAAATGTGATGTTACAACTTTTTAATAATGGAAACAAGGCTTCTATATTTCAGGTTCCACGATAAATATTTTCTTGGAGGAAAAAACCTCATCTCTTATATGGTTTAATGTGATGAATAGCATGCAGAGTTTTGTCCTATGGTTTCTTATGTCAGTTGCCTGTGGTCTTAGTTACACATTGTAATGGGAAGTGGGAATATGTCATCAATAAAATGTACTTGTTTTCATACAAAAGTGGCATCCAGTTTTTTTTTTTATTCTTCTTACAGTATTTTCATTGACTAATGACAAAGTGTAGTAGCTAAAGAGCAGGTCTCAGAGTGAAAGAGTCTGTGCTCCAGTCACATGTGATTCTTACTGCCTGTGTCTCTGGGCAAATCACTTAGCCTCAGTGCCCCAGGAAAGCCTGGAATTTGAGAATAGTTGCTGATCTATGAGAGTAAAAGTTAGTTTTACTGGCATAACCATATGAAGGGGGTGTATTTGGGGTGGGAGAGGGAAGTTGGGGAATGGAATAAAAGTCAAATTTTATTCCTGGGAATTTTCTCCTCCATCTATTTCAAATGCTAATGAAGGGCATTTGGGTGCCCATGAGAGCCACTGACTTGAGACTACAAGTCAATATAAGATATCAAATTGATGTGATCTGTAAGACTAGAAACAATGGCTTGTCAGTGACGTTCACACAAACCAAGATGTGATCAATTATCCAGATTAGTTACTATGTTAAACATAGATATAAATAATCCCTTATTGGTTTGATTCTCTTTGAAATAAAAAAATTATTTAAAGGAAGCAGATAGTTCACACTGGCTGTGCCACTTAATATCGAATCAGACTTTTTCTGGACCTCAGTTCCTTCATCTGTAAAATGGGTTTGGACTTGACCTCTATATCATACTAGGTGAACTATTTCAGAATTACAATTTCTGAAATATTTGTTCGATTTCAAATATACTCTTCTGAAACAAAGTTTCAAAGGTAATTGAATTCAAGCATAGAATCCTATGTTCAACAAACAAGTGTATATGCAAAGCAAAATGTTAGGTGTTAGAGAAAATAAAATTTTGTTAAATAAGATACAAAAAGCATTTGACCATTGAGTTTGAGGAACTTACTTTACTGACAATTATTTTAAATAAATGTATGGTTCTCTTTGTTAAATAAGTCACCACCACAACTGTGGCATTTTATTTACCACTCTCCTAATTTTCAATAGGGCAGAGTAGCTTCCTTAGCTTGCTAATTTTAGCAAATTCCAATTGCTTCTCCTCCCTATAAACTCCAGGCCAAGAGAGAATTGTGGATCTCTTTAAAAAAAAAAAAAGATATTACAAATATTTGTAAAAATTCTCTTGGAAAAAAATGTGTACATCAAGAAGACATAATCACAAATATTCCATACAAAAATACATCTATTACATGGCTTGATGTACTAAAAATCAAATGTTAGTTGAGATCTTCTTCTGGTGGGACAACTTCCAGGAGCATCTGTAAGTGCATGGTGATGGGTTCTGAAATCCCAAAGTTGATACAATTAGAAATAATGTATTATAGATGGCATTTAATCCAGAAAGTCATTAAAAGTCAGCCAGTCATAGAATTCATTATTTTGATTAGAGATTTCTAACTGTTTACTGCCTGTAATACAGGGTGTCCCAAAAGTCTTGTCATAAACTTGTGCAGATTTAAGCTTTCGTAGCTGACAATGGCAAAGTAAACAGAATAATAGCCTAAAACTGCAAAATTTTAAGCTTTAATAGTATAAAGCTTAGCACTTAAGACTTTTGGGACAAACTATATAGTTTATTACCCCTTGATTTGCCATCTTCTTCCTACACATTTCCACAAGCCAGAACTGTCCCCCATACACTATTCCCTGGAGAATAATGTTTATTTAAGGCTGTTAAGGTATTGGGAACTAGAAGCCATTTCATAGAATCTTAAATTGGAAGGGATCTGAGTTTATCTGGCCTAAACTATACCTAAACATGAATTCCCTCTCCAAGCCACTCAAAAGTCCTTCTGCCTTTGCTTGAAGATTTATACTTCTATACAGCCTCTAATTGTTAGGAAGTTTTGCCTTTACATCAACCGTATATCTGTCACTCTTCCCTCTGGGGTGAAGCAAGATTCCTCTAATCACTCTTCCATGTTTCAGACCTTCAGATACTTGAAGACACTTGAAGATGGCTAAAATGTCTTTCCTATGTCTTCTCCAGGCTCATCCCTTTTTCCTTCACATCCTCCTCCTAAGGTATTATCTCTAGGTTCTTCACAGTCTTAACTGTCTTTATGTTTTCTTGTTTTGTCTTTCTTAAAATATAATACCCAGAACTGAAAACAATACTCGGGACAAGTTCTAATCAGGGCAGAATGTTCTTGACACTGTACTTGTCAATACAATCTGATTTCATATAGGTTTTCTTTTTATTGCTGACTCTCATTGAACTTGAGGGCCATTAAAAACCTCCATGTTATTTGCAGATGAACTGTATAGTCACATCTATTCCATCTCATATTTGTGAAATTGACTTTAAAAATTTTTTTATCTATTTGTTTTTAGTTTTCAGCATTCACTTTTGTAAGATTTTGAGTTCTAAATTTTCTCCTGGTGTGCTATCTGATATAGGCTATACATGTGCAGTCATATTAAACACTTCCACATTAGTCATGTTGTAAAGAAGAATTAGAACCAAAGGGAAAAGTCACGAGAAAGAAGAAACAAACAAATAAATAAAGAGAAAATGGTATGTTTAAATCCCCATTCAGACTCCACAGTTCTTCCTCTGGATGTGGATAGCATTTTGAAACTGATTTTTTTTTTTAACCTAAGTATAGGACTTTGTATTCATCCCTGTTAAATTTCATCTTATTTATCCATTATTAATCCATAATTATTAGTCCAATGCTGTAGACTATTGAGAACTTTTTGGATTCTTATTCTTAACCTGTTAGCTATCTGTTTCAGTTTTGTACCATTTGCAAATCTGATAATTATGCCATCTATACCATTATCCAAGTCACTGACAAAAATGTTTAACAGTATAGTGAGGGCCAAGCAAGGACCCTTGGAGCATTCCAGTAGACACTTTACCTTTCTCCTATCCTATGGCCCCTCTTGTGATTTTAATATCCTAGGATGTAGTTAATATGGCCTGGTGACTTAAACTCATCAAAGGCAGCTAGGCACTATCTACCTATGATCTTGATTTCAGCTCCCTATTAGTTTTTATATGTCCTTTTGAGTCCAGAGATTGTTCTCTTTGACAGGAAAGAAGAAAACCAAAATCAAAAGAAAGGTTAAAGTGGTTTGGTCTTACACATGGAAGTCACTGACCAACTCAGATTTTCGAAGAATCACATATCTACATCTAGACAGTTTTCCTTTCTCCTTTACACAATTTTCTGCTTGAGTATTCAGAATCTCATTCTTGGTAGCTTCTCATTGTTTTGAATTGATATCCTACAGAATTTAGCCCCTAGGATTCTACTTATTCTTTCTCTGAATCCTTTAATATCTGCTCTACAAAAATATAAGGGATGTCATTTTGTCCAGTTTTCTCTCCTCTGTCATGAATCCTAAGGTAGAGTGGTCACTTATTTCCAAGGTTTGCATCATTTCCTGGAGCATAGATCGAAGAAATAAACAGATCCAAGATTTGTCAAAATAGTTAACTTCTGGTAATGGACATGAGCACTAATGATACTGTCAGGAGCCCAGAAACTATTGCCAATGGTTATGAAGTCATGAATAAGGAACTAAAGACCATTAAGGAGACAAGGTTTATTTACCTCACTGCTTCCTCAGTAAAGGCAGGGAATGCAGAAGTTTAAAAAAAAATTGTATTTAGAAATGAGCTACTTTTTCCAAAAGTGAAATGCATTCCTCTAGGGGGCAGTAGGTCCCCTCTTACTGAAGAACTAGATAAGTAGAAACAAGATGACTTGTGTTAGAGAAAGAATTGCAGAGAAAGATAGGAGTTGGATTAAATTCCTGTGTAAGTTTCCTTACAACTCTTAGGTTCTGTGAGACATTTGTGTTTAGTGGAGACACAGAACTCTAAGGTCATGGAAAAACCAAAGGTGTGTGGAAAAATCAGGACATATCGGCATCAATGGCCCCCACAATATTAGAAATACTGAATCATAAATCACAATAATTTCCTGAAATTTTAAGAATGGATAGAATCCTTCAAATTAGAAGGCAATTCTTTCTACATACTTGATTTATACTGCTGTGACAGACATCTACATCAACAGAGAAAAATATTAAAAATATAAAAACATTTTAAAGGTGAAATACTTGCCAAGGAATCAAATAGGACTTGGATTTCTGGAACATAAATTAACAATATAGGGTTGACAGTCTCCTGGACGAGGATGGAGGGTACCTAACAGGCTAGAAGGTTATTTGCCAAGTGTCTTGCAAATCTAAAGGGTGTTCAATATAAAAAGACGAAAGAGAAGTCTGCCTACGTATATTCATCAAGCTAGATGCAGTACAATAGAGAGGTAGCTATGGTGAAGGAGAAAAGAGCAAGTAAGACAAAAGACACACAATCCAATAAAGAAGTCAGGAGTAAAACTCCTGGCTCCATGTGTCTATAGGTGGATATCAAAAGTTTAGACAACCAACTAAAAGAATGAGAGGTTCTAATGCAAGGAATCATTAGGGATATATGACAAAGGGCCATATAGTGAAAGGTATGGTTTTTCCAGTAGCAATGTATGGTTGTGAGAATTGGACTATAAGGAAAGCTGAGCACTAAAGAATAGATGCTTTTGAATTGTGGTGCTGGCAATGCCTTTTGGGAGACCTTTGGACAGCAAGGAGATCAAATCAGTCAAGACTTTAACAGTCAAGAAATTAACTCAGACTATTCAATGGAAGGTCAAATACTGAAGCTGAAGCTGAAATACTTTGGTCACATAATGAGAATACAGGATTCATTGGGGGAAAAACCCTAATGTTGGGAAAGATTGAAGAAAAAAGGAGAAGGGGACAGCAAAGGAGGAGATGGATAGATAGTGTCATGGAAGCATTGAACAGGAGCTTGGAAAGACTTTAGGAGATTGTAGAGGAGAGAACGGCCTGGCATGCTATGGTCCATGGGATCACAAGGAGTCAGACACAGCTGAACGACTGAACAACAGTAACAACAACAAATGCAAGGAAGCAAAGTTGACCTCATCTGTATCATTGATTTAGTGGGATGAAACCTATGACAGAAATATGGTTCTGGATTGATACATTTTATTATTTTTTTAATGGACAAATAAAAGGAGGTATGAGTGGGTGGATGAATATTTAAATAGAGATAATCATGTGAGCAAATCCAGGACCCAGAGTAGAAAAGTGTAGTGAAAATCATTTGGATAAAGATCAATAGAGGGAGAAATGGAAGCAATTTTATCATTAGAGTTTACTATGTGCCACCTGGATAGAAAGAGGAACTAGATGAAGAATTTGGAAAAGATTATAGGATTATAGATGTTTTTAAATTTAAATTTTTCAATGAACAAAAATGTTTTCCTGCCCTTCCACCTTTCTTCTACCTTCCCCCATTAAAAAAATAAAACTCGTAAAATTATGCATAGTCAAGCAAAACAAATTTCCGTAGTAGCCTTATCCCCACAACATGTCTCATTCTTTACTCTGAGTCCCTCATTTCTGTCAGGAAGTGGGTAGCTGGCTTCATCTTCACTCTTCTGGGATCTTAGCAGACCACAGATTTAGAGCTAGAAGAGAACTTAGTGCTCATCTTCTCAAACTTCCTCATTTAATAGATGAGTAAAACTGAGGCCCAGAGAGGTTAACCAGCTTCCCCAAAGTCAGATAAGGAGTAAATAGCACAGCCAGGATTTTTAAGTCTAGGCCTTCTGATGTCATATCCAGAGCTCTTTCCACCGAATCACACATTCTCTCTTGGAGGCATGGCAGATTACTGATGAAGGACTTCAATTAGCCAGAGTTTTGTTAGAAAGCTTTCTACCACAAACAGAAGAGCTAAGAGTTTCTTAATTTTCCTTAAAGATAATTGAGTCCTAGAAAAGTTGGAGGAGTTAACAAGAGGAAATTCTATATTTGATTGTTACTAACTAGAAAAATTGGTTGCAATGTGGAAAGGATAGGAGCCTTGCAGGAAAGTGACCAGATCCCTCCTAGAGTCTATGATGGAGAAGAAAGTTAGGCATAGTCTGACATGCACCCAAGATTTTAGAAAGGGAAATTTCACAGGTTTCAAAGACTTCATCAACTAAAATTCTACAGGGAAAGTCAGATCAGGAGAGATGGCAGATAATAGAGGCCGAATATGATTGTGGCATAGTCCTATAAGAAGAATTTCAGTAGTATATAATAAGCTACGCCAGGGGAGGAGAGTGAGGCAATAAAAAGACTTTTTAGCTAGAAAACAGAAAGTGATTTTTAAAAAAGGGATAGGACCAGGAGTGTACTCCCAGGGCTCTCTGAAAATTCACAACACATTTTAAAGTTTAATCTGCATAGACAATCAGCAAGAGAATAAATCAGACCCTGATTTGTAAATCTGTCAATTTCTGAAAAGTAAATGCTCACACTGAAAATTTAACTGTAGGCTCTCAAGGGGGTAAAAGTTTCAACCTCCACCCTTAGATAGGACTACTGCTTGGGATGAATAGGGTGACAAGTTGATGACAGAGAGAAGGTAGAATTTTTTTATTCCTTTTGTTTCCTTTTATAACAGAAGATGATCTTTGGACTAAAAGGGACAGAACAAAAATGATAACAGGGATTTACTACCCAAGATGAGTAAAGAAAAAAGGCAGCAGCTAGCTGCCCTGAATGAATTCAAATCATCTGACCCAGATTAACTATATCCTCGGGTACTGAAAGAACTGGCTGCTGTGATTTCTGAGCCACTGGTTGTCAGCAATATGTGAAAGAACATGGAGAATAAGAGAGAGCTCTAGAAGGGCGTATGCTGTCGGGACTTTCCAAAAGGGGAAAAAATAGTCTGCAATCTATAGGCTGGTAAGCTTGACTTTGATTCCCGGGAAATTTTTAGAACAGATCATCAAAAAAGCTGGTGAACTTTTAGAAAAGGAAGAGATGATTACAAAAAGCCCACATGCTTTCATCAAGAACAGCTCATTCCAGACTAATCTTACTTGGTTTTCTGTCAGAGTAGATCAAGATTATGTGCTAGATGGAGTTTATCTGCATTTTGGCAAAGCATTTGATAAAGTATCTCATACAATTTTGTGGAAAGGATGGAGATACAAACTAGATGACAATACAAAATGGATGGATTTGGAACTGGTTGAATGGCCAGAACTGGTTCAATGTCAGCTTGGCAGGAGCTTGACCCTGTGTTGTTTCATATTTTTATCAGTGATTTGGATAAGGGCATAGATAGCATGCTTATTAAATCTGCGAATGCCACAAAGCTTGGAGATAACTAACACACTGGACAAGAGAGTCAGGATCCAAAAACCTTGACAGTTTAGAGCACTGAGATGAATCTAATAAGATAAAATTCAATAGGGAGAAATATAAAGAGTTATACTTGGGTTAAAAAAAAAACAGCCAATTTCACAAGTACAAGATGTGGAGGAGGATGACTTAGATAGTAGTTTGTCTAAAAATATTACATATAGAATTAAATTAATTAAATATTAAATTTTAAATTAAATATTAAATGTAGAGCTGCAAGGGATCTTAGAGGTCATTTAGTCCATTCTTTTTATTTTACAGATGAGGAAACTGAAGTTCAGAATTGGTAAATGACTTGTCCTAGTGGAAAAGCTGGGAATCATGAACTCATATCCTCTGAATTGAAATTCAGTGTTTCTTCCCATACAACAGCCATAAGCTGAAGATTTTAGTGGATTACAAGCTTAATATGAGTCCATTGTGTGATATGGGAACCATAAAAAGCTCATAGGATCTTGGGCTGCATTAAGACACGCATAGTTGGGGCAGCTAGGTGGTGCAGTGGATACAGCTCCAGCCTTGGAGTCCGGAGGACCTGAGTTCAAATATGGCCTCAGATGCTTGACGCTTACTAGCTGTGTGACCTTGGGCAAGTCACTTAACCCTGATTGCCTCACCCAAAAGAGGAAAAAAAAAGAGAGGCATAGTTTCCAGGAAGAAAGAGAGTCATTTTTTTTCCCCATGCTCTGATCTGATCAGACCATATCTGCAGGATTATGTTCCATACTTGGTGTTTTAGTTTAGAAAGGAAATTAACAAGCTGACATGTCTAGAAAGAGGACAGCTAAGACAGTGAGGGGCCATATAAGGATAGGTGAAATGGATGAAGTCAAATTCGTCTCACATTAGTATCACTAGATTACCTTGCTTGTTACCCATACTTTGTATATTTGTATGTAGACATCTAGGTTTTGTTTTTGTTTTGTTAATTCCTTTCTTGAATTTTCTTTTCTCTAATGAATTTCTTCAATACTTCTTATATTATAAGCTATCCTTCAACATCTAGCTTGGTGAATGCACACACATACACATACACACAGAGGCATTTTTCTTTCTCCCTTATTCCTGTTGATGTTAAAGATTTGTAAGAATTCAGGCAAATGCAGTTTTACTAGCTCTTATTTGTTATCAAATCCAGAGGAAATGGATTTCAGAGGAACTCTGCCCAATGAGCAACAAAATGAGAATTGGTATTTATAGACAGGAGCATTTAAAACTATTTGGTATTGTTAAAACAACAGAAAGGTAGATCAGTGGAACAACCTTGCTAAGCAACAGTGAGAAGTCAAAAACAGCAGCCCGGTGTTTGATAAGCACAAATTACTGAGGAAAAGACTCCTTATTCATCAATAACTAATGAGAACACTGGAAAGCAGTTTGGCAGAAATTAGGTTTAAACCAGTATTTATAACATGCAACCATAAACTCCAAATGGATACTTGACTTGACTATAAAAAGACCCAGGATTAAAAAAAAATATAGAAGGATGGAGAAGAGCTATTTCCCCACAGCCATGACTAGGGGAATAATTTTTTTGGACTTACTTTTTTTTCTAATTTATTATTAACTTATTTTTAATATTCTTTTTTGGGATAATTTTTTTAAAAAATATTTATATCTTTTGTTTTTACATCATTTTTGTTTCCAAATATATGCCTTTTCAACTTCATACAATGACCAGAAAGTCGTCCTTTATAATAAAGAAGAAAAGAAAAAGGAAAAAAAACTAGCCAATACACCAACTGAGTCTGATAGCATATGTAATATTTTACATTTACAGTCCCCTAACTCTTCAATGATATAAGGGAGGTTTATTTTCTTACCTCTTCTTTGGGGGTTAAACTTGGTCATTTTAATTAGACAGCATTCAATTTCATTGTTGTAGTCATTGTGTTTATTATTTCCCTGATTCTGGTTACTTTACTTTTCATCAATTCATATAACTCTTCTCTGTTTTATATTCCTCAAATCTTAGACAGCAGTAATGTGACATGTCAAGATTTGTTTAGCCACCCCACAACTGATGGGTATTTACTTTATTTCCAGTTCCTTGCTACTATAAAAAATGCTATAAATATTTTGACCTTAGCTACTCTTATCAATAATATGATTCACAACAATTTCAAAGGACTCAATGAAAAATGCTATCTAACTTAAAACTTTGGGTGTGAATTGAAGCATTTTTTCCACTTTATTTTTCTTGCTTTTTTTGTAACATGGATAATTTGGAAATATGTTTTGCATGACTTCATTTGTATAATGTATCTTATTGCTTGCCTTCTAAATGGGTGGGGTAAAGGGTGGAGAAAGGGAAAGAATTTAGAACTAAAAATAAATTTAAAAAAAAACTTAAAAATTTCTTTTGGTGTATCTTGTATGTTTCTTTTATTATCTCCTTCGAGTACATGGCTAGCAATGGGATATCTAGGTCAAAGTATTTTAGTCATATTCTTAGCAAAATTCCAAATTAATTAATGTATCTGTCTTCTGCAATCCCTCTGGCATTGACTATCCCTATCTTTTGTCACCTTTGTTAATTGACTCAGCATGAAGCGAAACCTCAGAGTTATTTTAACTTACAGTAGGAATAGCTAGATGGTGCAATGAATAAACTATCAGGGTGGCTGTGATGACCAAATGATATAACAATTGTAAAGTCCTTAGGATATTGCCTGGCACATAGTAAGTGCTATATAAAAATTATTAATATTTCTCATTAGTGGTTTAAGGCAATCTTTCATAGGTTGTTGTTTGCAATTTTTTAGAGAAATATTTGCTCGTATTCTTTGACCATTTATATATCGGAGAATAGCTTTTGGTTATACATACTTTTGTTGTGTTCGTTCATGTCTTAGGTATCAGACCATTACCAAAGATATTTGAACTAAGGCTCCTCCTCCCCCCACCCATTTTATAGCTTCTCTTATGATCTGTCTTATTTTTTGTGATTACCTCCATCCTTTGTTTGGTGAGGAACTCTCAAAGGGAACAATTCTTTATTAGACAAGGTATAAAAGTGATCATAAAAGAAAACAAATTTATATTACATTAATATGTAAAGCTTTTATGTGAACAAAATCACTGAAGATTGAATATAAAGAAACTGACAAGCAGGGAAAGTGGTTACATCAATTATCACTGATAAAAGTCTAATATCCAAGCTATATTGGGAATAGCCACACATATATAAGACCAGGAAGCATTTCCTAATAGGGAGGTGGTCAAAGAACACGAACAGTTTCCAAAAATTAAAAAAAAAAAGAATCACAAAATGTAAACAACCAGATAAAAACATGTTCCAAATCATTTATGATGAGAGGAACAAATTAAAACAATTCTGAGTTTTTATCCTCACGGCCTACATATTGGCAAAGATGAAAAAAATAAAAACAGGCCAGGCTGAAGGGGATGTGCAGAGACAGGAGCATCAATAATACTTACGGTGAAGCTGTGGATTGGGGCAAGCATCCTGGATGTCAATTTGGAATTATTAAAGAAAAGTGACTAACCTTTCAATGAGTGGAAGTTGACAAGAAGAAAACTAAAGCTTCGTGTAAGGAAAAGCTCCCTAACAATTAAAGTTATACAAAAATAGAATGGGCTACGTTGTAAATAAAAGGTTTCATCTGACTTGGGTCTGATAGATTGAAGGAGGAAGGAAGGAAGAGAAAAAACATTCATTAAGTCCCTACTATGTGTCAGGCACTGAGCCAAGCACTTTACAAATATTACCTTATTTGAGTCTCACAACAATCCTACAAGGTAGGTGCTATTACAATCTCAGTTTTATAGTTGAGGAAACTGAAGCAGACAGAGTTTAAATCACTTGGCCAAGGGTCACAGCTAGTAAGTATGTGAGGCTAGATTTGAACCCAGGTCTTCCTGACTCCCAGTCTAGCACTCTGTACACCATACCACCCAGATGCTTTCTTATTTAAGTGTAGTTTAGGCTAGGTGAACACTGAGATCTCTTATAATTCTCAAATTCAGTGATTTTATGATTCATACTATTTGGTCCAATGACCCTATTACTGAGCCGATGTCCCAAGGAGGTAAAATAAAAAATCAAAAGTCAAATATAATAATAATAATAACTAGCATTTCTATATTCCTTTGATGTTTGCAAAGCGACTCACAAATGTTATCTCATTTAACGCTCCCCGACATGTAAAGTAGGTACTATTCTTACCTTATTTTGCTGATGAGGAAACAGAGGGTGAGAGATGATGTGACTTGCCCAGGGCCACACAACTAGGAAGTGTTGGAGGCAGTATTTAAACTAAAGACTTCCTGATTCTAGGTAGAACTTTCTATCCATCGTGCCATCTAAATGCACTCCCCCCACGTATATACCAAAATATTCATAGACATCTTTTTTATGGCAGCAAAGAACTGGAAACAAAGTAGGTGCCCATCAATTAAAGAATGACTGAAAAATCTATGCTATTAAAAATGAAATGGAATATTATTATGTAGTAAGAAATTAATGCAAAGAAACTAACGAAAACTTGCATAAGCTAATACAGAGTGAAGGGCGGCTGGATAGCACAGTGGAGAGAGTGTTGGACCAGGAATCAGGAAGATTCATCTTCCTCAGTTCAAATCGGGACTCAGACACTTACTAGTTGTGTGAACCTGGGCAAGTCACCTGTTTGCCTCAGTTTCCTCATCTGTAAAATGAGCTGGAGAAGGAAATGGCAAACCACTCCAGTATCTTTGCCAAGAAAACCCCAAATGGGGTCACAAAGAGTCAGATACAACTGAAACAACTCAACAACAACAAATGTAGAGTGAAATTAGCAGAAGCAAAAGTACAATAATCACAGTAACTGCAACAGTGCAAAAGAAGGTGACTAGAAGGAAGCTAACCAGCGATGGTCTTGGAGAACAGACGTGAAGCAAAGCTCCCTCATCAAAGCAGAGAAGGGGACCACAACAGCAATGCTGTCAGATTTGGTCAGTGTATCAGGTGTCTTTGCTTGATTATTTTTCTTTGCTACAATGGAAGCTTTGGACAGAGAGGGGATGCCTTTCCAGAAATGATCATAATATATTGACAGAAGGCATCAATAAAACTTTTATTAAAACAAAAGAGAGTTCTGTAGAAATAACATTTAACTATATGAACAAAAACTCAAAATATATCAGAAAGAGTACAGTTATTTTCAGATCTTAAGGGCAGAGACTTTTTTACTTTAATGCCAACCAAATAAGTATTTTACATTGTATAATTTATATCTCATGTATTCACAAATAATTTTTAAGCTAAATTTTGTAAATTGAATTTGGTTGTGATTCCTCTGCAAAGACTTCCTAACTTATTTTTTGTGACTTTTGCAACTTAGTTTTTAAATTAACGCAAGTAGGCTCATTGGAATATTATGTGCATGATATTTTATCCTATACACCCAAAATTCTACACAGAAAATTCAATATCTGAAAAATACAAAGTAAATCAAAGCCCCTTCTGGAGTACCCATTCTACAAGGGGTTAAAGTACTACCTTGGTTACATTTTCTTTCTTTTTTTTTTCATAAAGGAAACTTAATCTGGTATATAATTGTTTTGGGTGTTTTGCTAAGACTACTATTTTTATACTACTTCAGTGGAATAATATAGTTTTTCCAACTATGCCCCATATGCCCTTAAAAAGTATGGATACCCTTGTTCTAATCTTTCTGCCTCTCTTTGACCCACTGATAACCTTGCCCTAGCTGTTACTGAATGCCAGCTAAATTATAATTTGTCACCTGGCTAAGCCTTCCCTATTTTCTCCAGACCTGGCTTAAATCTACAGCAGCTACTCGCCCAACATAATCAGACCTTGGAAGATAGCATTAATCCATGTCTCTTTTTAATAACCATGTGAAAAACCAGTAATAACCATGTTAGGACTTGATATATTAACCTACTTCTGGCCATGATTGGAGGTCAGGGACAAATTAAGTTAATGAATTTCTAAACGTCATTAGATATTTGATGTTGTAGTTCATTCTTTTTTTTATATTAAATGATGAGATATCTGTTACATTCTAGTACCCTCTGAAGTACGACTGTTAGATTGTTTAATTGTGGGAATTGTTTAAGGGGAATTGTTTAAGTGGTCAGTCAATTTTGGTTACATTTTCAAACAGAAGTGACTACTAATACTTAGCACAGTGTCTGGCATTTAGTAGGTGCTTAATAAGTGCTTGCTGATTGACTGACTACTAAAGACAGCGATTCAATGATTGGATGGAAAATTTCTTGCCTTTTAGTGTAAGGAGTTTTATTCAATGACAGTGTTAAAATGCTCCCTTTCATCTACCAGTTTCAGTAAACAGGTGCTTAGTGTAGACAAATAGCTTATACAATTAACTGCGGATAACTATATTTTATTTGCAGAATATTTGCAAATGTGTTTTGTTTATACTTACTTGAAATCCTCTGTACGCAGCTGAACTTGTTGTGAACAAAAAGTAAATAAAACAGAAGTCCACTCAGTATAAATAACACGCAATATAGATATGGTAACTCTGGTTTAGTGATGATTGGTGCCAATACGAGGTAAATTGAAATAAAGGTCATCAATATGGGAATAAAAACAGGCACCTGTAAAACAAAGCAACAAGTTGATATTGGTTATGGTGTTCTTTTGTATTCAAACTATGCCTTATGTAACAGAAGAGATTCTAGAAGTATGAATTTGTAGAGCCGCCCATTCAATTTGTGTCAAATGTCCAAACTCTACTCTGACCTGGTTTCATTCCTGATGGTTAAGATTTTGTTCTAGGATGACATAATAGCTCTCTAAAACAAAATTCTAGATCTCTTATTAGCAGCTTTTAATAACTCTCATTTTTGTTATTTATTTTTCATCTTTTTTTAGTTAACAAAAATGGATTTTTCTCCCTCCCACATCTCCATCTACCATTGGAGGAAAAAAAAAGAACAAAATTCTCCTAACAACTATATATTGTTGAGTAAAACAAATTCACACATTGACCATGCCCAAAAACTATATGCTTCAATATGCACCCTGAGTCCATCACTTCTCTGTCAGATGGTGGGTACATGCTACATAACTGGTCATCTGGAATCATGGTTGGTTATGGCATTGATCAGAATTCTTAAGTCTTTCAAAAATAATTCTAACTTCTATAGCACTTTCTTAACAACAACTTTGTTAGGTAGTTAGTATACATTAGTTAGGTAGTTAGTATACGTATTATCTCGATTTTACTAAGAAGGAAATAGGCTGAGAGGCTGAAATTTGCTCCTGGTCAAATAACTAGGAATTATATGAAGTGGAATTTAAACCTCTGTAAACTCTAATTCCAGTGCTGTTTATACTATACTGAACTACTAGCTAAGATTTGTTAGTACTTAGGTTTAACCAGAAAAGGTATACTGCCACTTGAAGACTTTGGATACAAGAGAACACTAGGCACTTGATAGGGGTAGGGATATGCTGCCATTTAATTTTCCTGAGGCCTTTGAGTGGGAACCATTTACATGCCCTAGCAAGATGCCTACCAAAGACTGCTAACACTTCATACACTGAATAAACTGGAAATATGTTTCATGCATGTTTCAACCTTGGTAATATTTTATTAAAAGTGCATATACATGAATCAGCTAACCCATTTACTCGAGGAGTCTTAGGCTATGAAAAGCTATGTCAGAGGTATTTGTGATGTCTAATCAGACAAGCTAATAAAGGGATCAAGTCAGTAAATGGTAAAAATGAAAGTTTGGGGACCTACCAATTCAATCAATCAACAAGCTCTTCATAAGCACCTAATACATGTCAGACACTAGAGATACAAAGTCAAAAACAAGAACAGAGCTTGCCCTCAAGGATCTTATATTCTACTCTCTCCCTACACTATACATGTACCTGTAAATAAATGTATAATATATACAAAACAGAATAAAAAAGTAATCAGGAAAGAAAGGAAAGTTAAACCTTAAAGGAAGGAGAGGGCTTTTTCTTTTTAAACAGAACCTACCTTGATAGGTCTTTTATGGTCTTTCTTTGTAAACCTCATCACAATCAGTCCTACTATAGTCAGGCCATAAAAGAACCATGCAGCAAAGCTGAAGTAGTTAATTAATGTATTTATATCTCCAGGTATGATGTACAGGATAGTAATGATGCCCTAAATGACGAAAAGAGTGAATTTTGAGGTTACTAGAACACAAACATTATCCTGATGTCCCTGAAAAAAATAATTCCTCCTATAATAATACAGATTTGAAGAGGTGGCCGTGAGACAAGGGGACATCTTTTACCTCACAAGCAGCAAAGGCAGACACGAGCACCTATTACTGGCTTCCTTCAAGCTCAATGGATACAAATTGACATGTCTACAAGGATTTGGTGTTTCCATGATAAAGAGAAAAAAACAACCTGAACTGGCCTAACAACTATTATATTTAATTCCACTTGACTTCTTACTCAAATTCATTTGGCCTTGGGGGAAAAGAGAGCTTTATATTGATCATGTCAACAACATTTGGCTGAGATCACACTCCTTTCTTCTGTCTTCTTGCTTATATAGAATCTATAATTTGTGACTAGACTTGAAAAAAAATTCAAGTATCTATAACATGGGGTCAGTAGTTTGGGGTAAACACACATTGAATAGCTTAAGCAGGAACTGACAAACTATGGCTGGGATACTCAATAAGGCACAAGAAACTTGGTAAACTATTGGACATTTTCACTTTACACAGACAATCTCTCCCAGGAATAAAGGAAAGAATGCTGTTTATTTGGAAACCGTTGTGATTAACAACAAACATTTTTGTGTCTGAAGGGTTTACCTTGAAGAATTTGTACTTACATAAAAGATGATGGCAGGTGCTGGAGTTAGGCGCTTAACACTGATGTAAGAAAGCATCTTTAACATGTGACCTTCCCGTCCTGCCACATAAACCAACCTGACAAAATAAAAATAACTTGGGATGCTCAGGAAAGAACTGTACTGGCCCTCAGAGAAATGTTTTCACATTTATTGAGCCTTGTACACATATAATGTCACTTCATTAATGAAATAAAACATTTTTTTCAACTGCACTGTTGGCTTTAGTGGTGGATGAGTTTAGATCTCAATTTCATGACAGTGTGAGGAGGTGAATATTGGAAAAGTGAATTTTGTTTTGTAAATGTGATATTTACATGGCTCTTGGAAGAAAATGTGACTAGTGTATTCTACTTCCTCTTTTCTAATAATCAGAAAACTACTCAGATGTGCAAATTACTCTAGAGGGGGTAAAATATGGAGCTTGGGGAATTCAAAAGTTTGCAGATACTCTGTGGGCTGATTTTGTACTTTATGTCAAGCTCTAGAAGTTCCTTGAAGTGAAAATAGTTACTTTCTAAAAACCATTTCTTACTGATCATTTTGTGGCCCTCTACATATGAAAAGTAGAATTGGATTTATGACCATGTCCTTCCTGATCCCCCCGCCTTTAATATCTCCTCTTAACTTGGTTCTTCATAACACTAGCAGAGTAATCTTCCCAATGCGCAGTTCTGATCACGTCGTCGCTGTTTGTTTTTCATCCTTCATTTTTGAAGAAGATCAATGATATCACAGGTGATGTCTTGACTTGCTAGTAAATTATATTTGAGTGAAGCAGAGTTGCCTAAAGTGGTCCATCTCACTCTGTCTTCCAGACTCATTGTAGTCCAGTGGCAAGACAAAAGTCAGGACAATTGGCAATGACAGGGGTGCAGAGGTTAACCTTGGTGTCTTCAATGTCTGACCAAGCTCTGAGCGCTCCACAGTGCCTGCTTTAGCAGCCTTCATGGCCCATTGGAACAAATTATTCTCATCCACCCATTCAGCCAGGGGAAGTCTCCATGTGCTTGGGGCAGACATTTCCCTAGTCACCGACTGATTTAAGGCCTCTTGGTTTCCCTCATCCTGGTTGAGCCTGTCTGCCAAGAGAATTTTACTGGGGTCTGGTCGCTGCACATGCTATATCTTCTTGGATCTACAAGTGAGAACTCTTCTGCTCTTCATTCTCTTCTAAATAAAAGTTCAAACCCCATATTTCAACATTTAAGGCTTTCCACAATTTGGTTCTAATCTACCCTCATCTGACATTCCACCTGTTCACATGCTCTGAGTTCTGTCTAAATTGGACTACTTAAATTGATCTTATCCTGTCCCCTCCATGTAGTTCCTAATGTTATCCACTTACGTTGAGCCCCATATCTACCTAACCTCCACCTACTGAAAGCCTTCCCTGTCTTTAGAGTCTAGCTCACATACCACTTCCTCCATGAAGCCTTCCTGATCACCTCTACCTGGATGTGACTTTCCTTTTCCTTGTTCCGACTACCACCACCAAAACTTTCTCAGAACACTTTTTATCTCTCCTATGCCCTTAGCATATTATAATTTTTTATATTTGCATTCATGTCTTTTCTGCTTTATTAGATTATTAGCCCCTTGAGGGCAGGGACTTTAGTAGGGTTTTGCTTTTGTTTTTGTTTTGTTTTCGTTTCCTTTTGGTGAGGCAATCAGGGTTAAGTGACTTGTCCATGGTCACAAAGCTAGTAAGTGTCAAGTGTCCGAGGCCAGATTTGAACTCAGGTCCTCCTCACCCCAAGGCCAGAGCTCTATCCACTGTGCCACCTAGCTGCCCCTAGTAGTTCATTTTTAATACTTAACAGAGGATTGCTTTGCACAGAGTAGGTGCTTAATAAATATTTGTGGAAATGACTTGAATTTTCCTCCTTGAGGGAATCACAAAGCTGATTTGCTCTGCCCATGTTTAACACAACTAGTTGTCCTGAAACTTTACCTTCCAGCAGTGAAACAGGTCCCATTAGCAGCTCCAATCGTTGAAAATGCTACAAAGAGTGGGACGATCCAGGAAGCTGGATGGAGAACCCGGTCACCAAAAGTCTAGGAGAGGAAAAGAATTTGCTCCAGAGGAAGTTAAAAGTTCTTTGGCCAAGGAAACAAACTTGGGTTGACTGGTTCATTTCAGATCTTGGGGGTTGGCAATTCAATCTAGTTCCGTATTTATGCCTGACACACGCTACAATTACCTTAAAAGTCTTAAGTGTTTTCTATCCTACACGAAACATTGATTTGTCTTTGATGAACAAAGAACCCTTTTCCTTCTAATTCAGGAGTTCTTAACCTTTTTTTGTTCATGGACCCTTCAGTGGCCTGGTGAAGCCTCTAAACCCCTTCTCTGAATAATAATGCTTTTAGATGTATAAATTAAAATACATAGGATTACAAAGGAATCTAATTATATTGAAACATAGTTATCAAAATAGTTAACCGAAACAAATTTATGGACCCCAGTTTAAGAACTCCTGTTCTGATTGATAATTTAGACCAGAGATGTTAAACACAAGACCCATGGGCAACATATAGCCCACAATACTTTTGTGTCCAGAACAAAATCAATAAAATTTAATTGGGAGTAAGTAAAAAAATACAATAAAACATAGATAATGTTAATATGTGATTTTCTAAGTCAAAATGTGACCTGAAGGAATCCTTTGATATGGCTGCTTTAGAGGCCCTTGTTTTCATTTGAGTTTGAGACCAGTGATTTAGACTTCCTCCCCCTACACTAAGCCACAGCCATTGGGTGGGTGGAATGCTTGTTCCTGATACGATGATTCCACAGTAGTTCTGCAGTAGGGACATTGGGAGTATGGGACGGGATAGGGGGGTTGTAAGAAATGATAGCTGCATTTGTTATTGAAGGAGAAATGATCTTTAATGCTTCTATCTCCTGTGAAGAAACATCTGACCATCTTTAATGATTCAAGAGAATTTGTTTTCTTACCATCCCGGTGTTAGGGGTTGTTTCATTCTCAAGGGAGGCATGTCTTTCTGATCATAGAATCACAAATTCAGATCTGAAAGACATCTTTGACTAAGTCAGGTTCAATTTCCTGATTTGATAGATGAGGCAACTGAGGCCCAGTGATTTGCCCAAGGTCACATAGGTAGTGACAGATCCAGGATTCAATTACAATTCTTTGACTCCAAAGCCAATGTTTGCCCTAGGGTAAAATCAGCTGCTCATCTTGATTGTAAGTGAAAAGGCCACCCAACAAAAATGTCGAGGGCAAATTTTTATTTGGGGTCATCAAACTCTGTTTAGGTACTTATGATAACTAGGTGGTTGAATCTTCCCCAAAGCAAAGAGAAGGAAAAGAGATATCAGAGGTTATGGGACCACAAGGTCATTAGACAGTACAGCATTCAAGAACTCAAGGTCACCTCTGTGCCTCTAGTCACTAATAATAACACAATTACTCATAATGATAATAAATAAGACAGTGTCTTGCAAAAATTCTGGATGACTTACCACAGCCACAGCTTGGGACTGTAAGAGTTCTGTAGAAGTCATTACAGTGAAGTAGGAAATATTTATTAGAATGTAGCACACAGTTACCAGGGGGATGCCAATGACGATAGCCAGGGGCAAGTTTCTAAGTTTGCAAAAACATAAGAACATAGAAGCATTCAAAGCTGTTGGTATTTCTCAAAATATATGGCATAAATCTTCCTTAGTATTACTTGGCTAATGGACAAAAATCATTACAGAGAAGCTCAAATTTTAACTCAATAATATTATAACTAAAATTATAAAAAGCAATTGAAAAAAATCAGTTTTTCAACCAGGTTCTCCTATTTTAGATACAAGATCAGCTCACATACCTCCAAAAGCAGATTGGAAAAAATCTTGAACTATAACCCTGTGTGTGTGTTACTTGCTCATGACTTTTGATGGTGGGGTGTGTGTGTGTGTGTGTGTGTGTGTGTGTGTGTGTGTGTGTGTTTGTGTGCAATGTTAAACAACCTACTAAAAACTTGGGGTTCAGAGACTCAGGAGCATTTGTTCATTGAAGCAGTTGGGATATTATGGCCTGCATTGTGTCAGCTCCTTCGTCAAATCAGTGGTGTGTCCTTTGTCAGAAGACTGCTCCAGAATTTGTCAAGACAGTGGATTTGTTACCCTTTCATGAGGCTAATGAGCATGCATTTCCAAGTTACAAAAGCCATGAGCAAGTAAGTACTGGGAGAAGGGTAGGAGTATACTGGCATTTATATAATAATAGCTAGCATTTACAAAGTGCTTTATAATTATCATCTCATTTTATCCTCACAACAACTCTGGGAGGTAGGTGCTATTACTATCCCCATTTTACAGTAGGGAAAACTTGGGCAAGTAGAAGCAAAGTGACTTTCCCAGGATCAGACAGCTAGAAAACATCTGAGGTTGGATTTGAACTCTTGTCTTCCTGACTCCAAGGCCAGGGCATTAGCTATTATGCCATCTAGCTTTCCTACCCATTTGGCCCAAATGGAAGGTGAAAAGTTTTGCTAAGACTTAGATCAATGTTATGGCTGTATAGAAAATAAAGTTACTCGTTTTGATATTTCTAAATGACAGATCAAAGCTCCATCTACCACAGCCAGCCTAGACACTTTCATCTCATAGCCTTCCACCACCCTGCCCCCCACCAAAAGCTCCGAAAGTGCTAGCTAATGAGCTCTCTATCCTGAAGAAACCAGCCTCCGATTCATCTTCAAAGAGGTACAAAGGGATAGTAGAGGAGCCACGAGGGAGTAGTTTTGACTATCTGTGGGAAGAGATTACACCTGCCACTACACCTTGCCTCTTGTTACTCTGGCTGGGCCCAGAGACACTTACCTGTAGGGGTTTTTAAGTTCTTCTGTGATGTAATTGAGTTGATTCCTGAAGAAAGAAAAACAGCCATGTCTAGTATATCTGTGGTTTTCCAACAATATTCCTCCTGATTTTGGCAGGAAGACTTTCTTGGTCCTCCTCTCCCCAACACTCTCCTCCTATAGTAAGTTGCATTCTCTCTGAAATGATCTTTTATCTACACCTTAGGTATCTTTTTATTTTTAATTTTTTTTATATTTGACATGTGTTTTTAAAACTTTGGGTTTCAAATTTTCTCCCTTTCTCCCTCCCCACCCATCCTCATTGAAAAGGCAAGCATCTTGATACAGGTCATAGATGTGTAGTCATGCAAAACTTCCATAGTAGTCCTGTTGTGAAAAACTAAGTATATTTCCCTTCATCCTATCCCACCCCCCATTTATTCTATTCTCTCTTTTGACCCTGTCCCTCCTCAGAAGTGTTTGCTTTTGATTATCACCTCCCCCAATCTGCCCTCCCTTCTATCAACCCCCTGCTCTCTTGTCCCCTTCCCCCCTTATTTTCCTGTAGGGTAAGATAGATTTCCATACCCCATTGTGTATGTTATTCCCTCCTTAAGCCAAATCCTATGAGAATAAGATTCACTCATTCCTTCTCATCTTTCCCCATTTCCCCTCCACTGTAAAAGCCTTTTCTTGTCTGTTTCATGTGAGATAATTTACCCCATTCTACTTCTCCCTTTCTCCTTCTCCCAGTATAATCCTCTCTCACTCCTTAATTTTATTTTCCAGCTATCACCCCTTCATCTTCAATTCACCCTGTGCCCTCTACCTATCTATACATACATATAATTTTTTCCCTCCCACTACCCTAATACTGACAAAGCCCTCATGAGTTACAAATATCATCTTTCCCTGCAGGAATATAAACAGTTCAATCTTCACAAGTCTCTCATGATTTCTCTTTGCCTGTTTATCTCTTCTATGTTTCACTTGAGTATTGTATTTGAAGGTCAAATTTTCTATTCAGCTCTGGTGTTTTCTTCAGGAATGCTTGAAAGTCCCCTATTTCATTGAATGACCATTTTTTACTCTGAAGGATTATACTCAGTTTTGCTGGGTAGGTGACTCTTGGTTGTAATCCTATCTCCTTTGCCCTCTGGAATATCATACTCCATGCCCTCCGGACCCTTAATGTAGAAGCTGCTAAATCTTGTGTTATCCTGATTGTGTTTCCACAATACTTGAATTGTTTCTTTCTGGCTCTCTGCAATATTTTCTCCTTGACCTGGGAATTCTGGAATTTGGCTACAACAAAAGAGTTTTCCTTTGGGGATCTCTTTCAGGAGGTGATTGGTGGATTCTTTCAATTTCTATTTTGCCCTCTGGTTCTGAAATATCAGGGTAGTTTTCCTTGATAATTTCTTAAAATATGATGTGTAGGCTCTTTTTCTGATCATGGCTTTCAGATAGGCCAATAATTTTTAAGTTCTCTCTCCTGGATCTATTTTCCAGGTCAGTTGCTTTTCCAATGAGACATTTCACATTATTTTCTATTTTTTCATTCTTTTGGATTTGTTTTACAGTGTCTTGATTTCTCATAAAGTCACTAGCTTTTGATTGCTCTATTCTAATTTTTAAGGAAGTATTTTCTTCAGTAATCTTTTGGACTTCCTTTTCCATTTGGCCAATTTTGCTTTTTAGGGCATTCTTCTCCTCATTGGCTTTTTGGACCTCTTTTGCCATTTGGGTTGGGCTATTTTTAAGGTGTTATTTTCTTCAGTATTTTTTGGGGTCTCCTTTAGCATCACTCTCAGTTTTTTCTCTACTTCTTTTCCTTGCTTCTCAAAATCCTTTTTGAACTCTTCCATGCCTGGGACCAATTCACATTTTTCTTGGAGGCTTTGGATGTAGGAGTTTTGGCTACGTTGTCTTCTTCTGGTTGTGTGTTTTGATCTTCTTTGTCACCAAAGTAAGATAATATAAGATAATAACTCTTTTTGTGCTGCTTGCTCATGATCCCGGCCAATTACTTGAGTTATAAACTCTTTGTTAAGGTAGGGGTCTGTTTCCAGTGTGGCGAATGTACTGTCCCAAGCTTCAGGGGTTTTGTGCAGCTGTTTTCAGAGATACTTCTAGGGACCTGTAAATTTTCAGTTTTTCCAAGGTGCTATGATCAAGGGTGAGGTGTTTACTCCTTTTCTGTCCTGTGCTCTGCTCTATGAGTGACCTCAAGCACTCTTTTCTGTCTTGGAACTGTGAGGAGGATTTCCTCTCCAGAGTCAATACAAGCTCCACCACGCCAGTGCTCCTCCTTGCCCCAGGACCCCCACCCAGAACTGTGACCCAGATCCAAGCAAGGGCAAAGCAAGAGAATCCTGCACCAGTAGAGAGATCCCTGCAATCCCCCTCTTATCAGTCACTCGATTCCCCCTCAGTCTGTGGGCCAGAAGCTCAGGAAGCAGCTACTGCCCCGGGGCCAAGCTAGGGGAATGGGGCTGGGACCCTGTGCTTCTCTCTCACCATTGCAGAAACAGACTTTTCCCACTGACCTTTTAAGTTGTCTTTGGCGTTCATGGGTTGAGATGTCTGGAAACTATCACAGCTGCCTGTGATTCAGTCCACTGAAGACTGCTCCAGGTTTGCTGCAGCCTGCACGCCCACGCCAAACTGTGTTCCTCTCCCAGCCCAGTGAGATATACCTTTCTGATCAACCATCAAACATCCAGGCTGTCTTGGGCTGGAAATTTCACTTTGTCTTTTTGTGGGTTCTGCTGCTTTAGAATTTGTTTAGAGCCATTTTTATAGGTATTTGGAGGGGTTTGGGGGAGAGCTCAAGCAAGTCATTGCTTTTACTCCTCCATCTTGGCTCCGCCCCCCTATAGGTATCTTATATGTACAATTTTTGCATGTTTTCCCATCTTGAATGTGAGCTTTTTAAGGGCAGGGACTGTGTTTTTGCCTTTCTTTGTACCTGCATGCTTAGCACAGTGCCCGGTACCCTGTAAGAACTTAATAAATGTATATTGCTTGCCAACTTGACCAGAAAGGTCTTTCCTACCCCTATCCTCCTCATACAAGAATGTACTGCCAAGTCATGTGAGCTCAATGACAGGCATCAAGTACACTCAGGTAAGACTCCATTCTTCACCCCTGTCTTCAGCACTGTAAGGTAGGTGCTATTTTATCCCCAATTTACAGATGAGGAAACTGAGGCAAACAGAAGGTTAAGCAACTTGATCAGTGTCACACAGCTGGTAAACGTCTGAGGCCAAATTTGAACTTAGGTCTTCTTGACTCCAGGCCTGATACTCTCTCTACTGTACCACCTAGTTGCCCCTAATATAGGCATTTAAATTTCAATTATGTAGTTTTGGGAAACAAATGGAAGAAGTAAGGATGTAACCATGTAGAGGTTCTGAAAGAAAACAGGTTTCTATAACGACCAAGGTAACATGGGAACTTGCTGCGGCCAAAAAGCATCTCCAAAGATAGTTCAGGGCCCTGGCTGACATTCCAATTGTCCCTGAAAGGAAATTTTAGCTGAGACTTGAATTTCCATTATTCCCTAGCCAGAGAATTAAGGTCACACTGTAAGTATTTAAGAGTTGAAATATACTAGCTGTGTGACCCTGGGCAAGACACTTAACCCCTGTTGCCTTACCAAAAAAAAAAAAAAAAAGTTGAAATAGAAAGAGATAAAATACTAGCTGATCTGCTAAAGTATCTGGAAGGCAGTGACTACTTCATTCATATAGACTTCTTGGAGTAGCTCTGGAAATAAATGTAGGGTAGTGTCTGGCTAACAGAGAGCCAAGGCTTCCAGAAGAGGCATCCTCATAATGAAATTCTTTCATATAAAAAGGTGTTTCTCCTCTTCTATTGTCCATAGCATTTTTCTGTTAGTAATAGCTTCTAATTGGTCCCCCTGCCTCCAGGTTCTCTGTCTCTCTCCAGTTTATCCATCACACAGCAACAAAAATAACCTTCTAAACGGACAGGTCTGACCATTTCACCCTCACACTCAAAAACCTTCATTGGCTCCCTAGCGATTCTAGCAGAAAATACTAACTCAATAGTCAAATATTCAAAGTCCTCCATAATCTAGTGCCAACCTTTCTTTCCTTCCTTCTTTCTTTCTTTCTTTCTTTCTTTCTTTCTAAATTCAATTTTATTTTTAAGTCCACATTCTTTCCTTCACCTCCCATCTACCTGCCCACTCCCAGTTGGGAAAGCAAGAAAATCAAAACCTGTTATATATTTGTATAGTCAAGCAAAACACATTCTCACATTAGTCATCTCCAAAGAAGTATGTCTCAATCTACATACACTTTGAATCCATCACCTCTCTATCTGGAAGTAGGTAGCAAATTTCATCATGGAATGAAATGTGGTTAGTCATTGTGCTGATTAGAGTGCCTAAGTCTTTCAAAACTACTTGTCTTAACAATATCGTTGTCATTGTATAAACTGTTCTCCTGATTCTGTTCACTTTTGCTTTGCATCAGTTCATACATGTCTTCCCAGCTTTCTCTGAAACCACCCCATTCATCATTTCCTATAGGACAAGAGTATTCCATTATATTCAAACACCATAATTTGTTTATCTCTTCACCAATTGATGGGCACTTCCTTAGTTTCCAATTCTTTGCTGCCACAAGAAAGACTTGCTGTATGGGTCCTTTTTGGTATAGACCTGGTAGTAGTATCAAGGGGCCAAAAATATTCACAGTTTAATAGCTTTTTGGATGTAGTTCCAAATTGCTTTACAGAATGGTTGGACAAGTTCACAGTTTCACCAACAATGCATTAATGTACCTATTTTTACACAGCTCTTCTAACATTTGTCATTTCCCTTTTTTGTTAACTTAGTCCATTTGTTGGTTGTGAGGTGGTACCTTAGAGTTGTTTTAATTTCCATTTCTCTAGTTACCAGTGATTTAGAGCATTTTTTCATATGGCTATTGATACCTTGAATTTTATCTTCTGAAAACTGCCTATTTATATTTTTGGACCCTTTATTATTTGAGGAATGGCTCTTATTCCCATAAATTTGAATCAGTTCCCTATATATCTTAGAAATGAGACTTTGATTAGAGAAATTTGCTACAAAGATTTTTGCCCCATTTACCTGATTCTCTTCTCATTTTAGCTGCATTGGCTTTGTTTGTGCAAAAACTTTTTAATTTTATGTAATCAAAGTGACCATTTAACCTCCTGTGAACCTTTCTTATTTCTTATTTGGTCAGGAACTCTTCCCCTATCCATATATCTGACAAGTGGTTTTTTCCATGCTACTCTAAGTTGTTTATCACCCTTTCTGTCTACATTGTATACCTATTTAGAGCTTATCTCAGTATATGGTATGAGATGTTGGTCTGTAACTAGTCTCTACCAGATTGCTTTCCAGCATTCCAAATAATTACAGTCAAATAGTGAGTTCTTGCCTCAATAACTGGGATCTGTGGGTTTATCAAACACTAGGCTACATGCATGTTTACTTCTACATATTGTGTACCCAATCTGTTCCATTGATTAACTTCTGTATTTCTCACCCAGTACTAATTTTTTTTTGATGATTACAGCTTTGTAGTATAGCTTGAGATCTTATACTGCTAAGTTGCCTTCTTTCTCACTTTTTTTTTCATTAATTCCCTTGGTATTCTTGATCTTTTGTGCCTCCAAATACATTTTGTTATTGTTTTTTCTAGTTCTATAAAGCAATACTTTGGTAGTTTGATTGTTATGTACTGAACAAATAAATTACCTAGGATTAGTATCGTCATTTTTATTTTATTGGCTCAGTCAATTATATCTGTGTTTCTTTGTGTAAAGAGTGTTTTATAACTGTGTCCATATAGTTCCTGTGTGTCTTGGCAGGCAGACTCTCTACCTTGGCAGGTAGATTTCTCAAGCTATTTTAAATAGAATTTCTCTTTCTTTCTCCTGCTGGATTTTGTTAGTAATATTTGATGATTTGTGTGGGCTTATTTTATATCACGCAGCTCTGCCTAAGTTACTAATTATTTCAATTAGTTTTTAGTTGACTCTAGGATTCTTTAAGTAAGCCTTCATATCATCTGCAATAAGTGATATTTTGTTTCTTCTTTTCCTACGCTTACTCCCTCTATTTTTCTGGTCTTAATACTTTAGCTCACATTTCTAGCACTATATTAAATAGTAATAATGAATATCCTTTCCTTACTCTTAATTTTACTGAAAAACCTCTAGTTTGTCTACATTAAAGATAATGATGGTTCTTGGTTTTAGATAGATAATACTATGTATTTTACTATGTTTTTTTTACTATGTATTTCTCTCTATAAACATTTTCCTTTTCCTTTAAGAATTGAGATGGTATGCTTTTTGGTGCACATGTGTTTAGTATTAATAATAATTCAGTGTCTATGTGGCCTTTCAGCAAAGCATAATTACTTTGCTTACCTCTTTTAATTAGGTCTAATTTTGCTATTGCTTTCTCTGAGATTATGATTGCTACTCCTGCTTTTTTTTTTCCTACTTCAGCTGAAGCATTAAAGATTCTGTTGTAGCACCTTTTATTAATTCCACTTACATTTTTCTGTCCGGAGTGTGTTTCTTGTAAATAACATATTGTTGAATTCTGGTTTCAAATCCTTTCTGCTATCTTCTTCCATTTTATTGGTGAGTTTGTCCCTTTCATATTCACAATTATTTCTGCTAATTGTGTATTTCCTTCGAACCTATTCTTTTATAAATCCCTCTCTTTGTTTCTGGCCCCATCTTTAAGAGTTTGTTTTGCTTACAACTAATTCCTCCCTTAGTTTATCCTCTCACTTAATTCTCCTTTTCTCTTAAACCCTTTCCTTCCTGTTTTTCTGTTGACTGAAATGTATTTCTGTACTCAACTGTTTGTGTATACTATAGTCTTCCCTCCTATGACTAATTTAAGTGAGAGTGAGGTCCAGAGTCAACCACTGCCCCTCATCCCTTCCTCCTTGCTGTATAGACTTCTACTTCTACACTCCAATTATGGGAGATACAAAGTAATTATAATAAAGTAAATAGAAAGACACACCAAAAAAACAAAAATAAATATAACAAAATTATAAAGATAAATGGTACTCAAATGAAGAGATGTGAGAAGATACCTTCAAACCACTCCTTTGAGGAGGTGGAAGGTCCACAGGTGTTACATATTGCATATGTTTTCACATTTTTTCAATATATTTATCACTAGTGCAGACTTTTTTCCTCTCCAAAAAAAAAATAATATTTGTCATATGGGATGGCTCTCTGGGAAGGAGAGGAGGATAGACACATGAGACCCCACGGTGATGTAAGAAAAAGAAAATATCAATTAAAACTTGTTTAAAAATGAAAGAAATTAACCTATAAGTTCATGCCTACTCACCCTAATGGCTAAGATTTGTAAGATGGAGCTTACTATTCTTTTTCTCATTTCCATGGCTAGATGTATCACCTGAACAGGCCAATGTGAGTTTGAAATCAGGTATTTTAAATTCAAAGTCGAATTACAGATCTATGGAATTTCACATCTGGAAGGGATTTCTTCATTTTACAGGTAACGAAACACAGGCCCAGCGAGAGGAAAGACTTGCTAAAGAGCACTGAGCTCATGAAAAGGTTGACCTAGAACCTAGGTCTCCTGACTCCTAGTCCAGGACCCTTTCACTGCACTAGATTGTCATCTCCCTTGGGACCCTCTTCTAGGTCTTTTTTCTTACTTTACCTCTTTTCTTACTTTGCTGTCTTCCCTTCTCAGTCTTGACCTTGTAGTTAAGTAATGCAATGTTGCACTGTCCTCCAGGTCTAAGTCTTTGCCCCTCTGTCCCAATAACACTCATGACTTGCTAAATCTCAGCTGTCCACTATCCCCCACCTCCACTACTCTACATATTCTAATGGTGATGAATTGGCTCCACTACGTATTCAAGTTCTCTAATATCAACTGAATCCTCGTGGAAATAAAGCAATCCTTTCACTCCTCTCTAACTGATTTTCTATGCACTCCCCACTGCAGCCGTTCTAAGTCTTTTCTCCTCTCCTCAAACCTCTCACATCAACTTTCAGCAGAGGATTTCCTCTCATGTTTTATAGAGAAAATTAAAGCCCTTCACTTTGAGCTCCTTCTTCTCCCCTGCTCTATATTTCAAAACCTTTTGATATCATCCCTCATTCTTTCGTTTATTCTTTCTCCCAGATAAGGCCATTCCCTCTTATTGTCTCCTTAATCCTACCCCTTCCTGTATCCTCCAGGGAGAATTCCCACCAAGATTATCCCTTCTCTCTCTCCACCTCTCTGTCTCTTTGTCTCTGTCTCTCTCATCTTCAATTTTTCACTATTTACTAGTTCATTCCCTGTTGCTTACAAACACACTCAAGTCTCGCCCACCCTTAAAAACCCTCACTTGACCCTATCACCCTCCCAAGCTAAGATCCTTCATCATTCCTCCCTTTCTTTGCTAAACTAGAAAAAGCTATATACTCTTACTGCCCCTACTTCTTCTCTTCTTACTTACTTTTCAACGTTTTGAAGTTTGTTTCCCAATTTCATAACTCAGCTAAAACTGCTGTCAAAGATCCCAATGATTTCTTTTCTTCCCCCCAGTGATTTCTTAATTGCCAAATCTTGCGGCCTTTTCTCAGTCCTTATCCTTTTTTTTTTTTAGCCTCTCTACAGCACTTAACACTGTGGATCCCTTTCTCCTCCTATATACTCTCTTTTCTCTTAGTTTTCATGATATTGCTCTCTTTTAGTTCTCAATCTCTTTTGTGACATAATCATTTGTAGGATTTCTCCTAATTTTAGGTGTACCACAAGGTTCTGTACTGGATTCTTTTCTCTCTATTTTCTCTTGGTGACTACATCTACTTTTATGGGATAGCTCCCAGATCTATATATCCAGCCCTCATCACTCACCCCCATCTTACATCACCCACTACCTATGGACAATTCAAATTGTATGACCTGGAGACATCTAAAATTCAACTTGCCCAAAACAGAACTTATTTTTTCCCCAGAACTTACTTCTCTTCCAATCTCTATTTCTGTGAAAAACACTGCCTTCTTTTCTTTTTTAAAAATATTATTTATGTATTTTTTAACATTCTTTTTTTTAAATTTTGATTTAATATGTTTCCCCCAATTACATGTAAAAACAATTTAAACATTTTTTCAAATTTTGAGTTCCAAATTCCTTCCCTCCCTTTCCCTCTTATTGGGAAAGCAAGCAATTTGATAAATGTGTAGTTATACAAAACATGTAAGTCATGTGGTGACAGAAAACACAAACCCAGTCACCCAAATAAAAAAAATTTTTTAAAAATGCTTTAATCTGCATTCGGATTCTGCCATGTTTTCATAGCCCCAGTTCAAAAATTTTGCTCTGAATATCTCACTCTTGCCCCCCAATTCCAAACAGTTGCCATGTCTTGTTGATTTTAGCTCCACAACATCTCTTTTGTCCATTCCATTCTCTCCACTCACACAAGCTCCAGTCCTCATCACCTCTTGCTGCCTGAACTGCTGAAATAGCCTCATAATTAGTCTCCCTATTTCCAGTTTCTCCCCTCTCCAGTCCATCAACCACAAGGCTGCCAAAGTGATATTTCTCATCAATAGGTCTAAGCATCACTTTTTTGCTCAGAAAAAAAATTTCTTTTTCTTTCTTTTTCTTTCATTGCTTTAAGCATTTAAACCCTTTCACAATTTGGCTCATACTTAGCTTTCCAGACTTATTATACATTATTGCTCTTAACACACTCTTCAGTTCAGTCAAACTGACCTACAGGTTGTATTCACATATGACCTACCTCTATCATGGAAGGCACTCCTTCCCCTCAGGTTTCTAGAACCCCTAGCCTTATCCAAAACGGAGTTCAAGCACAAAGGCCTTCCCTATCTTCCCTCTCATCCCAAACTACTAGCTACCTTCTCAAAATTAATTTGTACTTATTTTGTATATATTTGTGTGTGGAATGTTGTTCCACTATAATATGTATGTTTCTTGAGGGCAAGGAATGTTTTAATTTTGTTTTTGTATCCCCAATGCTTAACACAGAAAACATGCTAATAAATACATGTTATGTATGTATAAAAAAACTTGTTTCTTTGCATTAAGTGATGTGGGAACAGAAATGTATTATCTGAAGCCCTCATGTACATGGTTTTCAACAAAATGATAACAGAGAAATCAGAGAGCATGGAATGTAATTAGCTAGTTAGCCAATTCTGTTTGGCTCAAGCAATTAATGTAGTTTCAACTTAATTTATAAATTTTTTTGTTCTTTAGTCAAAACCTGAAAAGATGTTGAATTCTACCCTTTAACTGCTCTAATTGATTTAAGAAAAACCTCTAATTGATACTTGGTATAATGTCCAAGTTTGAGTTAGAGTCAAGTTGAACCTTCAGGGAAAGTCTAGTACTAGAAAGTTTAAAAGAGAAACAAATCACAAGATTTCAGATGTCCTTTGCTTACTTTTGAGAGCCCAGATTATTGTGGCCAGTAGTATTTACTACCTCTATGGTATGTCTAGTACCCAGATAGTAACTTACCATCCATCATATGCCCAGAGTCCATTATAAAATGCCAGACTCATGGCACCCACAGAGACACTGGAATCTTCAAAGGAATTTTCAAAGTTTTTTGTTTTCCCTAAAATAAAAATATAGATGCCATAGGTATTGAGAGATGAAATTAATAGTTCCACCCCCATTTTCCACTTGAAATAAGTATCTGAACAGTGATTTCAGATTATAAGACACATACTTTGACAACAAAATGAGAGGCTAAAGATTCTTATGAACTAATCTACTAGATTTTTTTCTTACATTTTCCCATCTCTGTATAAAATGAAAAATTATACCTTAAGAACATTTAAAGCAATTCCACCAACAAACTCAATACAGTTATTTACCATACTAAGACAATCAGGACCTGCTCATAAAAGGAAGTTGTCCCAATTCCTTAGAAATAATTATAATTCAACAAATACTTAAGTGTCTACCACATGCAAAGCAATACTAAGAGAGGAGGTTAGTAGTAGGTAAAGAACTGGTGTCAGCGTCAGGAGGACCTGAGTTCAAGTCCTCTCTCTAACACATACTGACTGGGTAACTGAGCAAATCACAACCTTTTAGTGCCCTAAGCAATTCTCTAAGACTATAAATTGCTGAGCAGTTTAACTGCTCTCCCACTTCTTCCACTGAAACCCTCAAAACTTTAGAAGGCCTTGACCTCACAGAGTTCACAGAGAGCTCAGCAATAGGAAAGATAGAAATGAGATTTACCTTGGGCAAGAAGCACAATTCCACTTATAATAATAATGGTGACAATCACCAACTTGGCTGCCGTGAAAAAGTTCTGTACATAACTGCCCAGCTTCACACTCAGGGAATTCACTGTTGTGATAACCACTGGAAGGAAAGTCAGACATAGGAAAGGAGTTTTATATTCTAGATTTTTCAAAATCCTTGATCTAATGCCAACACATAGAAAATGCTTTGGGAAGATTCTGGAAGAATACTGTGATGCTCATTCCTAGGTATATCCTACATAATTACCTATTGGGTTTCAAGGAAAATACATACACATATACATATATATGTATATACACATATATTTTTATTATGTATATTTATATATAAAAGATAGGTTAGAGAACATTTTAAACATCTGTAATTGTTTTAAACATTTGTAATTTTAAAAATCAGTCCAAGTATGGCTTAGACATCCATCCAGTGGAAGTATAACAAGGTACATGGTCTAGTGAAACAGGAGGAGAAGGCTCTCAGCCAACAGTCTAATGTGAATGAAACCCTCAGCCTAAAGTGTGTAAAAAGGGAGAACCGAGCCCTTGTCTAACCTCCCTAAAGCTCCATCTATTACATCACTCAGCCTCTTCCCCAGTACAATAGCCAGTCTTGGGGCAGCCAGGTGGCTCAGTGGATAGAGCACCGGCCCTGAAGTCAGGAGGACCTGAGTTCAAATCTGGCCTCAAACCAAATACTTGACACCTACTAGCTGTGTGACCCTGGGCAAGTCACTTAACCCCAATTGCCTTAAAAAAAATAAAATAAAGAGTTTAAAAAAAATAGCCAGTCTCTGTAGAGCCCCTGGCCCACTCAGATGCTATGATGGGGAAGTAACAAAGAGGCCAGTGATTCCAAGTCTAGGTTTCCTCAGGAAAAGCAGTATTGGCTGTATTATAGCCATTTCATCCTGGGAAACACTCAGATGCCAGAAGGATCTAGAGTTCATAATTCATGTTCTCAGATAGGTATATCTGCATAGCAATAGAGGAAACTTACAGATGGCTGCTGCTGCAAGACACTTGACAACGAGTTCTGGAGGCTTACAATTGCCATAGAAGGGGACAGACACGTATTCAGCAAAGGTGAGACAAATAATGGCAAATGAAGAGGGTTTGATGACAATCAAACTGGTCCAAGAAAAGAGGTAGGCAGGTATAGGGCCAAAGGCTTCCATCAGGTAAGGATATTCACCTCCTGATTTGGTGATCATTGTACCAAGTTCAGCAAAACACAGAGCACCTGAAGAATAAACACAGAGAATGAAACAACCTCTATTTCCAAGGAGCATATGTCTTAATGGAACATACATAGCATAAAATATACATAGCGTAAATATAAAGCACAAATACATGCAAAGAAGATAAATACAAGGTAGTCTGAGAGGGAAGGCACTATAATTGGGGAGATCAGGAAAGACTTTATGGAGAAAATGATGCTTAAGCTTCATTTTATTTTTTCTTCTTCCTTTTTTTTTTTTTTAAGCTAGTCAATGGGGTTAAGTGACTTGCCCAGGGTCACACAGCTAGTAAGTGTCAAATGTCTGAGGTCAGATTTGAACTCAGGTCCTCCTGACTCCAAGGCTGGAGCTCTATCCACTAAGCCACCTAGCTGCCCCTAAGCTTCATTTTAAAGGAAGGAATGCTGTCTGCGAAGCAGGAGTAAGGAAAGAATGCATTCCAGGCATGTGGAATAGCCGATTCAAATGCACAACCAAGATAGTAGATGGCGTGTCATGTGCGAGGAACAGCAGAAGATCAGTTTGGCTAGATGGCAGGATAGAAAAGGAGGAATGGCTAATGAAACTAAAAAGATAGGTTGAGGTCAGGTTTTAAAAGCCAAACAGATGAGTTTATTATATTGGGGTTGATTGAGTAGGGGAGTCATACAGTCAGATCTATGTTTAAGAAAAATTATTGTGGTAGCAGTGTGTAGGTAGGACTAGAGTGGGGACAGACTTGAGACGGAGAGACCAAAGAGAAGTAAACATGTCTGAAATGAGACCAAGGCCAGCAGAGCTCCCATTTGGATGGAGTCACAAATATTAAATCCTTCAGCACCCAAAGTTCTTTGGTGATTTACCCCTGAGTAGAATCCAAATTCCCCTGGTGTACCAGTGGCTCCTCTTTCCTATTCTTGACTGGAGAATTCTGGCTAGTTGGGACCAACCTCCTTTCCCTATCCTGGATTTCCTCACTGCTCTCTTCTCCCTCCTTGGGTATCATATGAGTCTCTCTCTGCTCTCCCAGCTCTGTATAGCCCCTGGATTAGGGTTAAAGTTATGGAAAAATGTTTCAAATACTCTGGCAACTTTGTCCAAAGAGTTGGAATGGGGCCAGCAAACCCAATGGTGGTAAACCTCTCCAGGAAGTTTTCAGAGGTCATGCATGTCAGCCTCCTCTGCAGGGAAACTTCTCCTTTTAGTAACTGCTTTCTCTTATCTGTAATGAGGACTATGTAGCACAGTGGAAAGATCACTAGACTTGAAGTCTGAAGACCTGAAGACCTGAGTGCAATCTAAGCTCTGACATTCACTAGTTCTGGGACAATGGACAAGTATCCATGATCTCTCTGAACCTCAGTTTCTCTATTTGTAAAATGGTGCAAATAATATAATACCTACCTCAAAGGGTTGTTTTTGAATTGAGGAAAGCATTTTGTAACCCTAATGCACTAAGTAAATCATTATTAGAACAGAAAGAGATGTCCATAGAACTAAGTGTCCAAGAATTAAAAGAAAGGTATTAATGACATGGCTGAGACTACTGACTAGCATTTAAAAAAGGAAGATATGACACTCCCTAAAAAAAAAGTCTATTTCTGGGACATCTAGGTGGCACAGTGGATAGAACACTGGCCCTGAAGTCAGGAGGACCTGAGTTCAAATCTGGCCTCAGACAAAACACTTGACACTTACTAACTGTGTGACCCTGGGCAAGTCACTTAACCCCAATTGCCTAAAAAAAAAAAAAAGTCTATTTCCTAATGCAGTATTGATGGTTATTATGGTGGCTTTCTCCTCCTGTGACTGTGTATTCATTTATGAGCTGAAAGCTACCAGTACATCACAAATACCCATTCTCTTCCGACAACATACCCATTCTTAGGTCTTTCCTGTTTGACAGTTCACATATTTTACATTATTGCTTCACCTATCGATTTACAAAAGTCCCCATCACCGATTTAGCTAACTTGGAGAGTCCTCAAAGGAAGGTTGTCAGCAGCAAGAGAGACAATACAGAACGAGGTTAACACAATGTAACTTCGTGTACTTAAATTTAAAGTGTCTTAAGTACCACACAGGTACCGATTTGGATGTTTTGTTCGTTTGTTTTTTTACCTAATGTAGCAATAATCCCACAGGTCGACCATATGATCAAACAAGGTCCCACAGCATTGACGTTGCTAAGTACAGATTTGGGTGAAATGAAGATTCCTGAGCCAATTATGGTGCCAATAATGATACAAATTCCACTAATTAGGCCCACCTTGAATTGAGAAGGAGAAAAATAACCGTTAGGTACGCTGAAGTGATTTTGGTAGGAAAAGCTGCCTAGAAAGACAACAAAAGAGAAACCAGGATCGTGAACCCAGGCAGAATCCCAGAGCTGGATGAGACCATAGAGGTTGCCCACTCATCCTGGTATCTACCCTGCCAGCTTCTCCCCACCAGAAACAGCAGTCTCTTAGACCAGACCTCCAGAGACCCTGGCCCTGAACCTGAAGGGAGCTCGTTCACTCAGCTTTAGAACTCCACTAACGCATTGCTACTCTATATTAGAGGGGGAGTAAATCAATCTTTACCTCAACTCTCTAGGTCTAACCAGTTCCAAACCATGTAGCCATCTACCAGAGTACCAGTTGGTCAAGAAGAATTTATTAACCACCTACTTCGTGCCAGGGACCATGCTAAGTGCTGGACCAGGACCTAGCCAGCACAGACATCTTCTTATTTATCCCGTCCTCTGATGGCAGCCCCTCCTGTTCTACCCTGACTCATCCTCTTTACCTCTCTTACTCAGAAAACAATAATAAAATCCATCTAACCATTGTGACTAGAAGATGTGTGAAAATCCACTATGATATAGCTCTACTCAATCCCTGTGACTGCCTTGATTGAAGTGCCCTTCCATGGTCACTACTCTCTAAAGACATCTTGTATTCCTATAAAAATAGAAGCTCCTTAAGGGAAGGGGTGGTCTCATTTGTACCAGCACCTAGCCCAGTGTTTGGTACAAAGTAGGTACTTAATAAAAGTTGATTGATAGTCCAGCTAATGCCCAAGCAGTAATCACTTCTTTTTTTAAATAATATTTTATTTTTTTCCGAAATACATGTAAAAACAACTTTTAACTTTCATTTTTAAAAATTTTGAGTTCCAAATTCTCTCCCTTCCTCCCAATCCCCCTCATTGAGAAGGCAAGCAATTTGACATAGGTTATACATGTGTAATCATGCAAAACATATTTCCATGTTAGTCATATTGTGAAAGAAAACATAGAACAAAAAACAAACCCATAAAGTAAAAAACAGTATGCTTTGATATGCATTCAGATTCCACTGATTCTTTCTCTGAAGTAGACAGCATTTTTTATCATGAGTCTTTTGGCATTGTTTTGGATCACTGTATTGCTGAGAATAGCTAAGTCATTCACAATTGATCATTTTATGATTTTGCTCTTACTGTTGTCCTGTTCTCCTGGTTCCACTCACTTCACTTTGCATCAGTTCCTGTAAGTCTTTCCAGGTTTTTCTAAACCCTCCTGATCATCATTTCTCATGGCACAATAATATTCCATTACAATCATATGCCACTTGTTCAGCCATTCCCCAATTGCTAGACATCCCTCCACTTGCAGGAATCACTTCTATAGCATCCTTCATACTTGGTCATCCAGCTTCGCAATTGACTTGTAATAAGGAGGAACGCACTACTGGGGAAACTTATTCTACTTTTGGACAACTTGAATTACTATTAACTTTTTCTCTCACCCATTCTTCTTCTCTCAAATACAGCCTTCACATATCAAATCAAAAACTTCTTTTCAAGTCCATAAAAGGACAAAAGAGGGCCAATTTAGTCTGTGCCTGGAATGTTTTTGTATTTCATACTTCATGGCAGATACTTAACAAAATAAGATTAATTATACTAATAATAATAGCTTCCATTTCTACAGCACTTTTAAACTGACAAAATGCTTTCCTAAAAACAATCCTGCAGGGGGCAGCTAGGTGGCATAGTGGATAGAGCACCAGCCCTGGATTCAGGAGGACTTGAGTTCAAATCCAGTCTCAGACACATAACACTTACTAGCTGTGTGACCCTGGGCAAATCACTTAACCCCATTGCCTAGCCAAAAAAACAAAAACAAAACACAATCCTGTAAAGTAGACAGAAAAAATATGATTATCATGATTCTCCAAAAAAGAAATTTGAGTTTTAGAGGAAGGAAGAGACTTTCACATAGAGTTAGTAAATTTCCAAGCAAAGATCTGAACCCACATTTCCTGACTCTATGTATTATACTCTTTCTTATTTGCACTGCCTGGCTTATAAATGATGGTTTATAAAAAGATCCTTTAACACTTCAAGGATTGGTCATTTCTTTGGTAGTAGTAGTGTCCCCACTAATGCAGACTGCAACTCCTCTATTACTTAGTAGCTAGTCTTCAGGAGTTCCTGTGGCCTCCACTAACATCCTTCTCTGATGCTTCATCATGGCATGGAATGACCTGGGGTTTTCAAAGGCTGTGCCAGCAGCAGATTAGATGCTACCAAGCTGTACTGTTTAAGGGCCAGATTATGCTCAAAGGAGCCGATCATCTGGAATTAATTTTTAAGCCACAGAAATAAAATTGAGTGAAATAGCTGTAACTATTCCTATCTACCTCTTTGCCACAGGATAGAGCGGCATCGTATTACTTCATTAGACAAAGACAAAAAGAGAAGAAAAGGATAATACTGAGAACTGTGTTTGTGTTTACATCAGAGGGACGTGAACTTGGGTTGTTGATGACACATTTGGGGAGGACAAAGAGTTAACTGAAGACTTAACCTGGGGTTGATGAACTTGTTGTTGGTGACATTTTTAATACATATTTTGGTAACTTTTTCAATATAACTGACTTCCTTTCTAATTTTATTTTGTGTATTTATCTGAGAAAGGGTCTTTAGGCTTCGTTAGACAGTCAAATGGATCTGGGGCACAACAAAGGTTAAGAATTCCTGCTTTAGGGACTTTACAAGAAATAAGGTGCCTAGAATACAATTTAGGTCATGCAAACACTGGTGATACTGACCCAAGAATATTTCCCATGACCAAAACCAACAAATGACACTCTTCCTTAGACTGACAGCGGCTGAAATTTGAAGGGTAGGCACAAAGGAGATCTACATGTGTTCCCTGTAGTTGTGCTGATTGAGTTATGAATGTCAACAGGGAGAAGGTAGGAAACGAGCTATTTGACACTTTTAACAATGGCTTGGACAAAGGCATTAATAGCACGTTCAACATACTTGCAGATGACACAAGGCTGGGAAGGATAAATAACACCCTGGTTGTCAGAGTCAGGATCAAAAACTATCTTAGGACCACTGGATCAGAGATTTAGAGCTGGAAAGGACCTTGGTAGTCATTTAGCCCAACCCCCTTCATTTTACAGATAAGGAAACTGAGGTCCTGAGAAGTTATTTTCCCAAAGTCACTTGACAGGCTGGACTAACATTTGGCTGAAACTAATAAATTAAATTTAATAAGGAGAAATATAGTACCTTGAACTTGGGTTTTAAAAAAAAAAATCAACTTTATAGGTACAGGACAGGGCGGGGGACATTTTAGATAGAACTGGACAGAAGTTTGTTTGGAAAGTATTTGGAAATTTTGGTGGACTGCAAACTAATTAAGAGTCAGTAGTGTGATTTACCAGCCAAGAAAAGCTAATATGATATGGTGTTACATTAAGAGAGGTATAGCTCCCAGAAAGGCACAATCCTGCTTCCTCTGTTATGGTAGGGACACATGTGGAGTATTGTGTTCGGTTTTGCACACCACAGTTTAAGGACGACATGATAAACTGGAGAGCACTCAGAGGAGGGTTATCAAGAGGGGCTTTGAGACTATGTCATATGAGAATCGGTTGAAAAAACCAGACACATTTTACAAAAGAGAGTGGAAAAGATTTCGAATCAGCACCGCTCCAGGATCCAGCTCTCCTCTGGCAGTCCAGGTTACAAGCAACTAGCTCTATCTGACAATTGAAGGAGGGAAGGAGACCTTCCTGAAGCACTTAGTTTAGCCCAAGCTCAGTCTTGTTTCTCTAGTTGATGCTATCAGATTCTCCAGCCTAATCTTTCAAGGACCTTGATTTGCATAAAAGCTGATATCGCTAGAAGCAGGCATTAAAAAAAAAAAAAGCCTTAAATGCCCTGAATAGCTGCAGAATTGAGTATGTATACATTTCATGCATGATCCCTCAGCTCTAACTTCTGAAAAGTGCAGGGCCATCCTTATGGTTCCAAAAGGACATCATTACAATCTCAAACTGATATAAAAGTGAGTCACTTAAATCCTGTTTCCTTGACACTATGGAACTCCAAGCCACAAAGATAAATTAGTGATGAACTTATTTTTAGCTGGGCAATTCTTTAGTTCTTAGAAGAATTCAGGTTGCTATTACACACTTAATTTGGGTCATATAACCTCCTGACTGCTGAATCTGCATTCTAGAAATTTATTCCAGAAAATCCTGAGGCAGGATTCTTTGGAGAAGGGAGTGACTGGCACTCCCTTTCCAATGTCTAATCCTGACCAGAAGTAGCTGCCAAATTCATATACTGAACTCGGGAAGTCAAGGAGGGGAGATGAGACCATTAGAAAAGAGCAGCCCAGAAAACCAGGAGCCTTGTAGGTAATTTCCATCTGGGAAATGTCCTGAAGTCTATGGATGAGACTGAAAGTATTTGGGTCCACATGTTATGGTGGCCACAAGTGTCCTAAAGTAACCCTAGTTCTTCTCTGAGTCTGTCTTTCACATCAGAGTACTCCTAAGTCATCCTGCCATCTGCTCAATTGGAGATGTCACAGCAGTCCTGAACCTCAGCCCCAGGGTTGCACCAGAACAACCTCTCTCAGGGGCCTCAGGGCTGAATGGCCAAAGTGGTGGGACTTCTTCTGCCCCAGGGAATTCTTCTCAAGGTTGACTCCTCTCTGCCAGCCTCACCTGATCTCAGCTAGAAAGATTTCAAGTTAACTTTGAAAAACATGGGACAGTTTTGAAAGTTATTAACCTATGCTAAGGAGGGCTAATAGGAACTCAATCTGGGAACCGAGCCAGCCGTTCCAAGGGACCTAAGGCTGATGGTTCCAGCCTCCCATTGTGGTAAACAGCTCAGATTGCCCTTGAGTCTCAGGGTAGCCTAATAGCACTTAATTATGAGAGCCTTCTCTGATTTCTCTTCGGTCCTTCAAGCCAATGCTCTGCAGGCATTGTTTATGGACAAGAACAGTGAGAATGAAATGCTTGGAGACTAATTATAAAAACAAATCTTCTTACTCATATGTTGCTGTATGCCTTACAAATTGTTTTACTTATGTTCTCCTATTTGATTCTGGAAATAATAACTCTGAGAAGTAGTATGGCAGAATGTAAAAATGGCTGAGCTCAGGAGAGTGAGGTACTAATCCAGTTGTTTCTGGCTCTGAGCCAAAGGCTGTTTTATTATATGTCTCGGTTGCTTTTCTCTCCATATCTATTATGGGTCATTCCCAGATGTCCACTACACATGCAGAAATATTAAAGTTTCTAGGGGCTAAAAACTGGCTGTTACATTTTCTTTGGAGGAGGAATCTTCAGTTTTTGTATTTACTGTCATTATTTTGACTGGGGATTTCCCTGTCTTAGCTCCTGAGCCCTGATACTAGGCTTTCTTTTGTTCTCTCTCAAATTTCCAGACTGACCAGAAGGCCATATCACATTTGCTGTAATCTCTGACATGGGAGAGGCGCCAGAAGGGAGAGTATTAGTCAAACTGATTGTTTACTGTCAAGCTAGTTATTTCATTAGGGAGATTTCATAAGCCCCACTGAACTCCAAATAGTTGGACTTTTGTCCTCCAATTGCCATCAAACTGTGGGATTCGATAATGTTTCTCAAAAATGGAAGTTAGGTTTTAAAAATCTAGAGTATTAGATCATGGCTTTACTGAGATTTAAGGGACCTTAGTGATTGTATTCAATCCTATAATTTTACCAAGGAGTAAACTAAGTGTCCAAAGAGGAAAAGTGATTTGCCCAAGGTCACACAAGCTAGTAGGTGGCAGAGGCAGGATTTTAGTCAGGTCTTCTAGAATTCAGAGGGATCAAACCATGGGCCACAAGAAGCCAGCAAAACTCCAAAGGAACCAGATTAAAATGTAATTGGAAATGTTTAACAAAATAAATAAAAATACAATACCACATAGATAATGTTAATTTGTGCTTTTCTAAGTAAAAACTGCAGGGATCTGTCTCTATTAAAGTTCTATTTTCTGTTCTATTTCTAGACCACTGAAGTCAATTTCAGTACTCTTAACATTACAATACAGTTTTCTAAATCCAATTCTATAGGCAACAAGTTTAGAAAAATGGGGCTCATGCTAGAATTCCCCAAACAATCTTTCCTATTTTTGTTTCTTTTCTAGAGTGGCTAATAATCAGGGTAATGAGCCAGTTTAGTTTGGCAGGATCAGGTGACCTACAGGAAAGGATAAAAGCTAATTGTATGGCTTTACTCAGGGAACAGGAATTGAATGGAAATTTAGGGAATCCCACCACATGTACACATCTCTTTTATTTTGAAAAAATCTTTTCTTGGTACTGTTTTCCCTCTAACAACCATCCTTTCTCTCTGCTTCCATTCATGATCAAACTTAAATCAGTGTTCTCTATCCTCTTCCTCCATTTCCTGTCCATCCATTTCACCTTTGACATTGAAATCTGGCTTCTATCCTTTTCACTCAGCTGAAAATGTTCTCTATTAATTCCATGGTCAAATCTCATGGTCATTTACTCTACCTCCTTTTTCTTTGGTTATTCTACTGTATTTGAAATCCTTAAATTTCCTCCTTAAAAGTCCCTCCCTTGATTTGTGTGACCACACAATCACTCGGCTCCTCCTAGCTCTTGAACCACTCTTTCCCAGTTGTTGTTAATTGCTTTTGTTAATTTCCCTTTCTTCTTGCAATATTTATACTTTTTCCTTTGCATAATTCATGTGCAGACTTTAACTCTCACACTTTCCAATCAATGCGGCCAACTCTCAAATTTGTCTCCAATGCTTTCCCCTCACCTGTATTTCCAACTGCCTAGTAGGTGTGGTCACAAGATGCCTTGCTATTATGTCAAAGTACTCATTATTTGAAAATCTCACTACAGTAAAACGATTTGGATGTACCATGATGTTTATTGTGGGATTTTCCCTGAACAAGGACCCCTTTACCTCATGCCAATCAAGGACATATTTTCTAAGAAGCATGGAAACATTATGGGGTAAAGGGTAAAGGAAAGAACACCAGACCAGGATTCAGAAGATGTGGGTTCAAGCCACACCTCTGCCACTTCCTCTCCACATGACCTTGGGTAGGACCTGTGATCTACTGCAGCCACAGTTTCCTAATCTGTAAATAGGGATAGGTAAGCACTGCTTACCTTATAGAGTAATTGTGAGTATCACAGTAAATGATACATGTGAAAGTGCTTTATAAAGTGTAAAGCCCTTTGTAGGATAGAAGGAATCATTATTATAATAACAGGTTTCCAATATTGAGAGGAAAATAATGTGCACTAGTCATAAGAAGAGGAGAGGACCAAAACACTTATGGCACTTTTTAATTAAACATGAAAAATTAATTAAATATACATTGATGTGATTTTGCCTGCAATTCTTTATATACCAGTTCCTGTCTGTCACAAAGAGGAGGGTACCAATTTTTTAGAAGGAAGAATGACACTCACCTCTTTTTGTAGGTTTGTAGTTTTAGCTTCTTTACTCTGGATCGATTGGTCATCTTCTCTTCTTTTTCTTACACTCTTTTCCTCCATTTTAACCTCTCAATAGGTCTTAGGAAGATATAAAGAGAACAAAAACAGAATATTTATCAAGCAGATTCATTCCCTACTGACTACTGCAGGATTAATAGACAAACATGTACAGCATCAAGATTTTCCTCAGTTTTTCACTATGCAATGGAAAATCAGCAATTCTGCTAACATTTTTGATAATTAAGCTACAATTAATCTGTAGCAAGTTTAATTATCCTAATTAACTCCAAAATTAAAGGATTTACATGTCTTAGGGAAGAACAGGTTTCTGTCATTGACAAGTAATCCTGTTAGTTCTAGTAGCGAAATTTAACCTGTAAAATGACACAGTTCTGATCTTTGCACAATTTAAAATCATCAGTTGCATAAATATTTAGAAACTCATCATTTATGTATGTCAAGCTAGACCTTCTTGCATGTCAAGATGTTATAAAATCAGCTCAAATTTGCTTCATTTTGGGGGACTCACAACTTTATTGTATCTTACACATCCCTATGGCAAAGCACGCTACTTTTTAGTGCGGATTTACTGAGAAAGCTTTTGACAACACTTTCAAATTTTGTTTTTTCTAAGTGAAAAAATAAATACTATATCTATATATAGTGCCTGGCAGAAATCTCAACAGCCATGTCATCTGTGCCTTTTATTTTGCACCTAGTCAGTTCTCAGAAAACACTCACTGAACACTGATACATCATAGAATAAAAGAATGGTTAAGGGAGACCAACTCAAAGTTAATTCAATAGTGAATTACAGTTAAAAGACAAATTCCCCATTTCCCAAAAGAAACCCCCTCCTGACACTTTTGACTGAGTGATTCCATCATGCACTTACCTTCCTTCTCTCTTTGACCTTACAGATCTAGGAGATGAGCTTTTCCTTCTTTAAAAAATCACTCACTTGGGAACACCCATGTCTTTTGCTTAGGAGTAGAGGAAAAAGGTACAGAGGTCGTTAGGGGTAATTATTAAACGAATTTTTCTGCAAGGAAGCTGAGATACACACACAGAAAAAAACAAAGATGTGAGGCTGAGGCAAGATAGCTTCTCTTCCAAAAATGCCTTTGGTTTTTTTTATGAGTACAAACCAAATTTCTACCAATTTCCACAAATGTCAAGTCACACCATTGAGGATTCATTTTAAAGAGTTCTAAAAGTGTTTTTCTAATCTCTAAGAATAAAGTTAAGATGAGCATTGCATTCATTACTATATTGTTTTTAAAGAGGCTCTGTTTGCAGCTTACCCATGAGTTCTACAAACATTAACTGCAGTTCATATAACTCATCGGTTAAGATGTTTTGTTCCTTGCTTAGGTCAGGAGGTTTGCCCAAAGCTATTGATTTGTTTTTCAATATGGTTGAATTCCAAGTAGGTGGGTAGGTGAAATGAAGATGAGATTTTTTTTTTCACCTACCATTTCCCATCGGATTTTTTTCTTTTCTACTCAAAACCAGGAACTTGCAATTTTGCAGACGCATGTTTCTCACAGGAAATTCAGAACAGGTTGTTTGTACTTGCCATCTCTGTCAGATCCTCATCTTCCTTCTCTTCTAGAATTCTGTAAAATGCCAAGGATCCTAGGGAAGTGACTGGGGTTCCAACATTTTGCTACTAATGATACTGTTTTTAGCAAGATCCTAGAAAGGTCCATTTTAGAATCACAGAAGAGTTCCTAGAGACCCCTTTGTCCCTCTCAAAGAGAGCTCCACACTTGCGGCATAGCACAAAGTCTCAGAGGAAGTTCAATGAGGGGTTCAACATCCATGATAACTCAGAAACCAAAGAAAGAGACTCCAGGAGAGAAATCCTTAGAGGAAAAGAAGAGTGTCCTTTTAGTCTCAGTCTCTTTTACCACTGACTTTTCAACAGGATTTCTGGGAGAACAAGTTAGATAAGGTGGCAAAGTATAATTTAGAAGGTCCTGACTAATGCCTAAACATTAATGGTACTTGCTTATCAATGATTCTTACTCAGGGAGAAATTTCACTGTGTGAGAGAGACTAAGTTGGGGAACAAAAGGTCATAGAACAAAGAATTTACCTTGAAAATTACCTTGGAACCAAAACACACACATATCTAAAACTAGGAAGGCTGTCTTTTCTAAGCACCAGACTAGGCTTTCTTCAAACAAGTTAACATGGTGCAGTGTCACAGGGCAATACAATACCCTGCAGAAGAGAACTTTTTTCATCAACTCTAAACTGAAAAATTAAAATGAAAATGAGCTTTGTAAAGCACACCTCAGGGACAAAAGATTCCATTTATATTTTGGAAGTTTACTGTTTACACCTGCCTCCATTAGAGTGCTGCTTAGCATGATACCCTCAAATAACCAACTCCACTGGGAGCCAGACTATAAACATGGTATCAATAATTGCTCAAACAGATCTGTGATTTCATCAATGTAGATATTCTCTCCAACGATTCAGTTCACAATACATTCATGCCTGCTGATCCTGTGTGATTCTTGTCCATACCCTCTCATAAATTTACCCCAGAAGGTTAAGTCAATGTAGGGGCTTTCCTTGTTTTCACATGACATCACAAGGATATAAAGGGAATCCAATTGGCTGTCTATATATTATTTTTTGCTCTTACCCCATAACCAGCCTATCTGCTTTTTCACTCATAAATGTCTCTGATGACATTTTTGATTCTTCATAATTCTTTGTAATGGGTTGCAACCTGCTCATGCCCACCCTGGGCCTCTCCACTATCCTTGGGGTGATACTCATTTTCAGTCCTTCAGATACTACATTCTTCCATGATGCACAGTACACTGTTGGTAGATATTATTTTAAGAAGATGGGTCTTAGTCTTATTAAAAAGTTTAGAGTTATAAAAATAATTTTGCAACTTCCCAAAGGGAGATCCATCACACTTATAATAATAACTAGTATTTTGAACAGTTATATATACAGTATTTTATACAGTTTATATAGGTTTGCAAAGTGCTTTCCAAATATTATCTCATCTGATCCTCACAACAACCTGGGAGATATGGGTTATTCCCATCCCCATTTTACAGATGAGGAAACTGAGGCAGACAGAAGTTAAGGGACTTGTCCAGAGTCATACAGCTAGTAAGTGTCTGAGCTTAGATTTGAACTCAGGTCTTCTTGACTTTAGGTCTAGTACTCTAATTCACCTTGTTGTCTCAAGACCTTGATCTTGTTCAAGAGCTTCTCCAAAATTCCAAGTCTTAATGCAACCAGCTGCATATCTTCTACAAAAAGGAGACTCTAGAGGACCTTATGATATATAGGGAGTCCTTTGTAGCCCTGGACTCTGCACTGGGTCTCTTCTATGATAGTAGTAAGCACCTTTGGCAAGTATCTATCTCTGTTTTATGCCTCATAATATTTATGATCAATGGGTCATGAAATAAGATTACTTCTGCTACACTTTTCAAGGTATAATAGATTTGAAGGAATCTTATATAACTAGGACATATATGTGGGAGAGGTCTTGTTGGAAGAGAGCTCTTAAGGTGATATTTTGCTCTACTACTTTTTTTATAGTTAATAAACAGTAAGCACAGTAGGAGCTTGTATTCTCTGAAATTTTCAGTCAATTGTATAATGGTAGAGATATAAATCCTTCATCCTATCTTTCTTAACTTTCTATTTATTGATTGATCAATTGATCTATCTATCTGATCTACTTTGGAATAACACCTGCAACAAGCATGCATTTCCCTTCTATTACCCTCATTAAAGATACGTTCAATGTAATAATATGGATTATTCTCATAAAAATCTTATACAGATGGGAAAGTACACGTGGAAGTTGGTAGCAATTGTTGCTACTCTCTTGGTCATCTTTTTGGGGTAGTAATCCAAGATTTTTTTCCATATCTTTTCCATATCCATATTTCCACCTTCATAGATCTTGAGAACTAACACCTCAATAGCTCATAATTGTGTCTCCTACTATATAGATTTCCTCTATCTTTGGTCTAGTTCAGATGTGTTTTCCAACAAAACTTGTGTTTGTTCTCTTCAGCATCATTTCTGTCTCCTTTATAACCATATGTAGAAGTGTGATATTAGAATCTATGTGTGGTGGTTCCACTGTTCTTGATGGTAAAAAGAGTTTTTCTAAAAAATGTTTATAGATTTCTTTTTAAAGAGCTTTCCAGTTTATTTTAAAAAGAATTTAATTTTCAAATTCCATGAAAAAAATTTTTATATTTGTTTTTAAAAATTTTGATTTTCAAATTCTTTCCCTCCCTCTTCACCCCTCTCATTGAGAAGGCAAGCACTTTAATATATAGGTTATACATGTATAGTCGTGTTGTGAAAGAAAACACAGAGCAAAAAAAAAAACCTAAGAAAAACAAAGTAAAAATAAAGTACACTTTGATCTGCATTCAGAGTTCATCAGATCTTTCTCTGGAGGTGGACAGCATTTTTCATCATAAATCCTTTGGACTTATCTTAGATCATTGTATAGAGTCATTCACAGTTGATCATTGTACAATAATTACTGTTAGTGTGTACACTGTTCTCCTGGTTTTGCTCACTTCACTATGTATTGGTTAATGTAAGTCTTTCTAGGTCTTTCTGAAAGCATCCTGCTCATCATTTCTTATAGCACAATAGTATTCCATCACAATTACCTACCACAACTTGTTCAGCCATTACCCACTTGATGAGCATCCCCTCAATTTCCAGTTCTTTGCCACCACAAAAAGAGCTGCTATAAATAATTTTTGTACATATAAGTCCTTTTCCTTTTTTTTTTTTTTAAAGAATCTCGTTGGGATATACACCTAGCAGTGGTATTGCTGGATCAAAATATAGTTACAGTTTTACAGCCCTTTGGATGTAGTTCCAAATTGCTCTTCAGAATAGTTGGATCAGTTTACAACTTCACCAACAGTGCATTAGTGTCCCAATTTTCCCACATCCCCTCTAACATTTGTCAATTTCTTTTTCTGTCACATTAGCCAATCTGATACATGTGAGATGATACCTCAGAGTTGTTTTAATTTGCATTTTTCTAATCAATGGTGATCTAGAGCATTTTTTCATATGGCTATAGCTTTGATTTCTTTGGAAACTATCTGTTTATATCCTTTGACCATTTATCACTTGGGGAATAACTCATATTCCTATAAATTTGACTCAGTTCTCTATATATTTGAAAAACGAGGCCTTTATCAGAGAAATTTACTGTGGATCCCTCCTCCCTCCAGTTTTCTGCTTTCTTTCTAATCTTGGTTGCATTATATATGCAAAACCTTTTATATGTAATCAAAAGTGTCCATTTTATATACTATAATGTTCTTTATCTCTTGCTTGGTCATAAACTCTTTTCTTATCCATAGATATGATAAGCAAATTATCCCATGCTCTACTAATTTGTTTATTGTATCTCTCTTTATATCTATATCACATAATCTACTCTGTGACCTGCTTCCATTTTATGGGCGAGTTCAACCCATTCACATGCACAGTTATGATTACTGTGTATTTCCCTGTATCCTGCCTTCTTCCCATTTATCCTTCTGTCTCTCCTTTCATCCTTTCTTTCCTCAAAAGCATTTTGCTTCTGACCACTGCCTCCAACTTACCCTTCCTTCTATCAGCCCCACCCCCACTCCTCTTATCACTTCACTTTGCATCAGTTTATGTAAGTCTTTCCAGGCTTTTCTGAAACCACTCTGCTTGTCATTTCTTATGGTACAATAGTATTCCAGCACAATTATCTACCACAACCTGCTTAGCCATTCCTCAATTGATGGGTATTCCCTAAATTTCCACTTCTTTGCCACCACAAAAAGAGATGCTATAAATATTTTTGAATATAGGTCCTTTTCTTTTTTCCTTCCTTTCTTTTTTTAAATCTCTTTGGGATATAGACCTAGTAGTGGAATTGCTGCATCAAGGCACATTAACATTTTTATAGCCCTTTGGACGTAATTCCCAATTGCTCTCCAGAAGAGTATTTTATCCCCTTCCTCTCCTGCTTCCCCATTGGGTAAGACAGATTTCTATATTCAACTAAGTGTGTATATTATTCCCTCTTTGAGCTAATTCTGATGAGAGTAATGCTCAAGCATTATCCACCACTCCCATGCCCCCATTTTCCTCTCCATCATAAAAGCTTTTTCATGCCTCTTTTATGTGAGATAATTTATCTCATTTTACCTCTCCCTTTCCCCTTCTCCTAGTGCATACCTCTTTCTGACCCTTGATTTTGATTTTTTGGATATCATCCCATCATAGTCAACTCATACCCATGTCCTCTGTCTGTGTATACTTTCTAACTGCCTAATAATGATAAAGTTCTTGGGAGTTACAATATCACCTTCCCATATAGGAATATAATCAGCTTGACCTTATTGAATCCTTTATGATTTCTCTTTCCTATTTATCTTTTTATGCTGCTCTTGAGTCTTGTATTTGAAAGCCAAATTTTCTATTCAGCTCTGGTCTTTTCATCAGGAATGCTTGAACATCCTCTATTTCATTAAATATACATTTTCCCCCTGAAGTATTATACCTTCTTTGTTGTAATCCTACTTCCTTTGCCCTTTGGAATATCATATTCTAAGCTCTTCTGACCCTTTAATGTAGAAGCTGCAAATCTTGTATTATCCTGACCATAACTGTATGATATTTTAATTGTTTCCTTCTGACTACTTGCAGTATTTTTTCCCTTGGCCCAGGAGTTCTGGAATTTGGCTATAATATTCCTGGGAGATTTTATTTTGGGATCTCTTTGAAGAGATGATCAGCAGATTCTTTCAATTTCTTTTTTTATCATCTGGTTCTAGGACATCAGGGCAGTTTTTCTCCATAATTTCTTGAAAGATGATGTCCAGGCTCTTTTTCTGATCATGGCTTTCATAGTCCAATAATTCTTAAATTGCTTCTCCTTGATCTATTTCTCAGGTCAGTTGTTTTTCCAATGAGATATTTCATATTTTCTTTTATTTTTTCATTCTTTTGATTTTGTTTGTTTCTTGATGTTTCATGGGGTCATTAGCTTCCACTTGCCCAATTCTATTTTTTAAAGAATTATTTTCTTCAGTGAGCTTTTGTACCTCCTTTTCCATTTGGCCAATTCTACTTTTGTTGTTGTTGAGGCTATGGAGCTTAAGTGACTTGCTCAGGGTCATACAGCTAGTGAGTATCAAATATCTGAGGCCAGATTTGAACTCAGGTCCTCGTGACCCCAGGGCCAGTCCTCTATCCACTGCCAGTCCTCTATCTAGCTGCTGCCTCCCAGTCCTCAATTCTATTTTTAAGGAGTTTTTTTCTTCAGTGAATTTTTGTACCTCTTCGCACATTTGGCCAATTTTGCTTTTTAATGAATTCTTCTCTCCACTGAATTTTTGTACTCTTTTTCTATTTGTCAATTCTGCTTTTTAAGGAGTTCTATTCTTCTGTGGACTTTTCTGTCTCTTTCACATTTGGCCTATTTTGTATTTTAAGGTGTTATTTTCTTCAGTATTTTTGTGTGTGTGTGTGCCTCCTCTACCAAGACATTGACTCTTTTTATTTCCTAGCATCATTCCCATTTATTTTCCCAATTTTTCCTCTATCTCACTTATTTGATTTTTAAAATCCCTTTTGAGCTCTTCCAGGAATTCTTTTGGGGGGGGGGCTGAGACCAATTCACATTTTTCTTTGAGGTTTTGCACGTAGCTATTTTGACATTGTTGTCTTCTTTTGAGTTTGTGTTTTGATCTTCCCTTTCACCATAGTAACTTTCTATGGTCAGGTTCTTTTTTTGTTTGCTCATTTTTGCAGCTTATTTTGACTTTTAACTTCGTTAAAGTTGGGCTCTGCTCCTGGGATGGAAGAGGCACAGTCCCAAGCTTCAGATTTTTTGTGCTGCTGTTTTCAGAGCTAGTTCTGGGGGGTCTGTTAAGTTTTCAGTTCTTCCCAGGTGGTATGATCTAAGGAGAGGTGTGGTCACTGCTCTCCTGGCCTATGCACTGGTCTGTGAATGGCCACAAGCACTCTTTTTCACCCTGGAACTGTGACCAGGGTCCCTATTCTTGCTAATGCTTCTTCTCACGTGGGATTGCAACCTGGATCCACATATGGACAATGCAGGAGAGTCATGCACCCAGTGCCAGCTACCTGTAATCTCTGGGCCAGTGGTCAGACCCCCTTACTGTCTGTGGGCTGAGAACTCTGGAAGCTGCTGCTGTCAACTTAGTTACCCCCAAGGCCTGCTGCTGGATTGCTTCGGTGCCACCTGTGCTGGATTGCTCTGCACTCTCACCCCAGTGAGACAGATCCTTCCTGTCCTCCTTCTAAGTTGTCTTGGGCTGGAAAATTGTTTCACTCTGTCCTTTTGTTGGTTCTGCTGCTTCAGAATTCATTTTGAGGCATGATTTTAATGTTGTTTGGAGAGGAATTTGGGAGAGCTCAAGCAAGTCCACACATTTGCCCTGCCATCTTGGCTCTGCCCCATAGATCTTCTCTGGCTTTTATCTGCTGTCCTTCTAGTTTCATCTATAAATGCCCACAAGAAGATCTTGCTTTCTTGAGCATCTTACTAAGCTTTCTTTAAGCTGATTTTATCCCTCCACTGCTTCTCTATCTCTATAAGGTTTTACAAATGGTTTTATATTCTAAATCATTATCTTTGGCATACTTCTTTTTGGCAAAAAAGCCAGGTGTTTGCTGATAAGGTCCTTTTTAGGCACTTTTGATCTCGTTATAGAAATTAATTTACACTTATTAAACTTCAGTATGAAACTATTATATTCCTTTCTCTGTTCATGTCATTTTTTGGCATCAGTAATTTATTTAAATAGATGAGATTAGAAGCAGGTTTATAATATTTTCTTACGTGACACTTTAAGTTACAAAGTGCAGTAGCCTCCAAAATCTCATTTGACCCACTGTGCAACTCAATGAGGACAGGAATTATCATCCTTATTTTGGAGATGATGAAACTGAGGTTAGTTTGAGGAAGAAACTTTACAAGATTGTAAAGCTAGTCAACTAAGGCCTTTAGCTACATCTTTTAAGCCTTTTTATTTTTAATGATGCCTTTTGTTTTTACATCACTTATTTATAAACATATCCTTTCCTTTCCCAGTGTGTCATCTTTTGCAGCAAAGACTTTTAAAGAGGAAAAAAAATAAGCGGTTCAGTAAAACCAAACAAAATATTGACTAGTTTGACAGTATATGCAATATTGCACATCCATAGTCCCCTACATCTATACTGAAGTAAGGGAAGATGTTTTTCTCAGATCTTCTCTGGGATCAATGTAAGTGATTAATTACATAGAATTCAGGTTTATTTTTATTCTTCCCATTTACATTGTTGTATAGTGTATACTGAGCATCTGGGTGGCACAGTGGATATAGCCTAGAGTCAGGAAGACTCATTTTCTTGAGTTCAAATCTGGCTTCAGACACTTACTAGTTGTGTGACCCTCCGCAAATCACTTAACTATGTTTGCCCAAGTTACTCATCTGTAAAAGTGAGCTGGAGAAAAAAATGGCAAACCACTTCAGTATCCTTGCCAAGAAAACGTCAAATGGGGTCATGAAGAGTCAGACACAACTGAAATGACCAAACAACAATAAACAGTGTATATTGTTTTCCCGTGAATCCATTTTCTCACTCCAAGTTCACTGCTTCTTCCACTATGCTTAAATGTTTCCAAACTTTCTTATTATCCTACGTGATATTTGGGTGTTTATAGGAAATTCTTCATTATCACCAGTAAATGAGTATACACAATGGCCTATTGTCCCAGCTAAAATCCTACCTTCTACATGAAGCCTTTCCCAATCTCTCCTAATTTTATTGTCTTCTTTCTGTTAATTATTTCCGATTTATCCTGTATATAGCTTGTGTATACTTGTTTGTTTTTGTTTCCCCCATTAGACTGTGAGCTAGAGAACAGAGATTGTCATTCGCCTTTCTTTGTATCTTTGTATTTGTAAGGTCTTAGCCCCGTGCCTGGCATATATTAGGGGCCTAATAAATGACTGTCTATTGTTACTCAGGGTGTAACTATGTGGGAATGGGAGATAATAGATTAAGAACCTTGCCTGAGGTCCTGGAGTTAATTAGTGGCAAAATTCTACCAGGGGTTTGTTTTTTTTGCCTTTTCATTTTATCTCTTAATTTTTATCCAAGTTAATTTTTTTCCTTTCAGAAAGATTATAGACTATGCTCATCTCAGACTATCTTTATTATCTTGAAGATTTCTTTCTGCTTAAGAATTCCCTTATCCTAAGGAGAAGCTACAAATGGAAGTCTACTAGTATTTATCTTCCTAATCTTATGTAGCCAAGCATTCAAAGTCACCCGGTTAAAGCACTGTAAGTAATCCCTAGACATAAATTGCATCTTTCGTTTTTTGTTTTTTTTTTGCTAGAAGTACTGGTCAAATGAAGCCTGTGTGAAGTAAGTAGAAAAGAAAAGTTGACTACCTTTGTCCCAAGCCCCTTCCTTGATCATACCACACAAGCTACTCTAAGCTTCTCTCGATCAGATATCAGTAAACTTTCAGACAGAGGAGTGTCTCCACTGAAGAGACCGCAAACTATCTTACTTAAGCTGATTTTATCCTTCCACTGCTTCTGTGTCCATTTTACAAATGGTTTTATATTCTAAATCATTGTTGCCTTTGTCTGGCATACTCCTTTTGGCAAAAAAGCCAGGTGTTTGCTAATAAGGTCCTTCTTAGGCAGGTATGGGGAGGTATAGGAGAAAGTTATTCTCTAATATCACTTCATTTCATAGCCACTTTTGCACCTTCATTCATTAATTCATCTCACATCTACTGACATACTCCCAGCATGGTCCTACGCTAGAGGCTGCTGCTAAGAGATGAAAAGTAATTCATGAAAAATTAAATGGAATTTGCATTGCCTTCAACATTCAAGGATTTGTAATGAAACCATGTTACCCTATTAAAAATAATCACAACACCACCACTCACCTGAGAAACAAGAGACATCATATCAATTTCCTTCTTCTAAAATGAAGGGATTGAACAGGTTGACCTTTAAAGACCCTCAGAGATCTATGTCCTCTACAATCTATTGTTACAGGTTACTTAATTCAGTTGTTTAAACAAAATAAAACAAAAAACCTTCTTCTTCAAGGTTCTGCCTCAGAATTGCCTACTGTTCTCACTGATTTCAAACAGTGGGTGTTTTATGATTTCCTTCCTTAGGGAAACCATTCTGCTAATGAAGTATTTCCCAACATTTTCCAGGAGATTATATGCTACCTTCCCCTCCAACCCTGTATCCAATAATACTCACCTTACTTAACCAATAAGACTCACCATTTCCAAGCACATAAGGTTCAAAGTTATATATCAAAGAATGGTATTATGATAAGTAAGGTACTACATATGGATTATCAATTTTCAAAATATTAGAATATTTGGAACATAGTAAAATACATCAGAACTTTACAGAAAGTAAATCCTTGAAGATTCAGAAGGCTCTTTTAGCATCTTAGGTGAAGTTGGAGATCATACTTATAAACATCAAATTATAACTATACTGCAAATATTCAGAAATGCCACTTAAAAGCGATAGTTAAGAGTGCTAGAAAGATAGATGTTTACTATGCATACAGACACAGATCATTTCCTTGCCTCTTTCCAGCACAACTATCACCAACCACATCCTTTAACAACCCTGGCAAAAACTGGCAAAATGAGGAAATATTGCAATATAGAAATGACAACTTAGAAACAGACCAAAGTATTCTAATTAGGTAGAGAAGTTGGGATGCGACATATTGCCTTCGGTGTCTAGGACATTGCAGTACCCTGGTTTTTCTCCTCCCATTGCCCTAAGTATATCTTTTATCTCCTCTTTGGTCTCTTCTTTCATTCAGTCCCTAATGATTGGCTCCTCTGCTTGTCCTTCTCTACTCTCTTTACTCTAATGAACCAATACTTTGGCATCGCCTCCATGATAACAACTCTTAAATACTATGTTAGTAACTGAGCTCCAGTTCCAAATTTTTAGCTAACTACAGGGAATCACTCAGGATGTCCCACTGTTGCTTCAAATTCAGTTGATCTCAAACCAGACTCAATTCAGTTTCATATTAAGTGCCTACTGTGTTCAAGGCACTGTGCTAGATTCTGGAGATACAAAGACAAAAATAGGATAGTCTCTACTCACAAGGAGTTTATATACATTAAGGAGGCAGCATAGAATAATGTGCACAGATTATCTGTGTATCTATCTAATACAAAGTAGAGCATGTAGCAGGTAAAGGAGAGATCAAAGTTCTAAGAATATCTGTGGAGGGAGAGACCATTGCTATCCATGGGCTGAAAGAGGGTATCCCACCCCACTCCTCACTCTGGCCAACCTCTCCCGACTTCCCTATTATTGTCAGTGGTGCTTCCATTTTCTCAGTTAACTATGTTTAGAAGATGAGATTCATCTTTCATACTTGCCATCTCTTATATCCAGTTACTAAGTTCCATCATCTCTTCCTTTGAAATGCTTTACATCCCTCCTTTCCTTTTTATTCTTTTTATTCTTACAATCCTAAACCAGGTGTCATCAATATATTTTCGCCACATACTTTGAGGTGGTTCTGTTGTCTCTGGGCAACTTCCCTTCAATGCATCCTACATACATCCACCAAGTGAATCTTTGTAAAACCATTATTTCATCATGTCATTCTCCATGCTAAAGAACTTCTAATAGTGCCTCATAGCTAACAGGGCAAATCTGGCCCTATACTATTGAAGAGGCAGCCATGATGCAAAGGAATGTATGATGGATTTGAAGTCAGAGGACTCTGGTACAAATCCTGACTCTGCCACGTATTTGGTGACCTTCGGCAAGAGATTTATCCTCTCTGAGCCTCAGTTTCTTCATCGAGGTGGTGTGGTGATTAGAGAGCTAGGTCTGAAGTTAGGAAGATCTGAGTTCAGAACCATATTAGCTGTGTGTCCTTGAGTAAGTCACTTCACCTCTGCCCCAGTTTTCTCAACTATAAAATAAGGACAATAACAGCACCTGCCATGAAGGGTTGTGAGTTTCAGATGAGACATCTGTAGAGCACTTAGCACATAGTAGGTGCTATATAAATGCTTACTTTGTTCTCTTCCCCTCCCCCTGCTGAGGTCCCTTTCAGTTCTAAATTAATGATCCCATTCAGCCTAACTTTCCACTACTTCACAATACAAACATCCTGCTCCCCAAGCAGGGCTCTTCCCATTTCAGTCTTTTCTGTCATTCAGTCTTTGCTCACACTATCTCCCTAACCTGGAATGTCCTTCCCTTCCTCCCTTATCCATCCCTCGGGCTCTATTGTGTTCTCTATGCATTTATTTTTAGATGACCAGACCTGTGACTTCATTAGTACAAAGGGCCCTCAGGGAAGTAGAAGATTTGTAGAATCTTGGACAATGCCTGGGCACAGAGAAACTGAGTGACTGGCCCAGGGTTACATGCAATCCAGATAACCCTGGCTTTGAGGTCAGCTCTCCATTCATTACTCCATACTACCCTCTACAAGTCTTAGGTGCTTAGTGTGTGCTGACATCCCACTTCCTCTGAGACCTTCTTCAATTGCTCCACCTTGCACTGATATGCCCCACCCCCTTTGACTATACTTGCTGCCTACCACCATTTCTCTAGCACAGTACACTGAACACAGTAGATGTTGTTGAATTAATGTCCAAACTAATAACACTAGTCTATACCTTCTCCAGTGGGGGAATTGGGAAGAGGGGAGCCCAGGTCAAGAGGGCCTATGGGGAACCTGCTGCTTCTACCTTCCTCAACTTTAAAATGAAAGAGTTGGACTAGATTGGGGTGGGGAACCTGCAGCCTCAAGGCCACACGTGGCCCTCTAGGTCCTCAAGTGTGGCCATTTGATTGAATCCAAACTTCACAGAACAAATTGGACTCAAAGGGCCACATCTGAGGACCTAGAGAGCCACATGTGGCCTCAAGGCCGCAGGCTCCCTATCCCTGGACTAGATGATGTCAAGGTCTGTTCCAACTCTAAATCCTATGATCACATGCTTTACTGGGCTTGCAAGATTAGAAGTAGAGAGAAATATCTACTCATTTTATCTTTCCATTTAATGTTTATGACACATAAATTTTCAAAACAGGCATATCCTAATGAAAGTAGTAAAAAAAGGTTTTCCAGTGCTTGACAACAAAACTCTGAATAATTATTTTAATTTACAAAATATCACAGAAAAAAGGTCCAAGTTATGAAGGAAATTTGCTATTAGCTCTTCTTGTGCAGATTTTTTGGGACACCATAGTAAAACTATACTACATATATTTCAAACTATATTGAAAGTAGATGTTAAACTTTCTAAACGTTACCATTTTATTTGTAATAACTATGACATTGAAGTTGGAGAGAAAGGAAAATTATTGTTCTTAAAATTGACCAAACTACAAAAACTTCCAAAACCAATCCAATAAGCATTTATTAAGAGTCTGATTTATGCACTATGTCCTTGGGATACAAAGACAAAATGAAAAACAGTCCCTGCCCTCAAGAAGTTTACATTCTACTTGGGGAATACAGCATGAAAACAGATAAAAAATATACATGATAATCTGAAGAGGAGGAGGAAGGCAGCACAAACAGTAGTACATGAGCTAAGTCATACAGGGAGCTAAAGATTCTAAGGGACGAAGATGAGGATGGAGTATATATATATATGTCACAGCCATGATGGACATGTACAAAAGCAGAGATACAGGACATGGAGGGCTGAGGGGGGTGAGGAGAATTTGGCTGCAACACAGACTGCATAATGTTACCAGTTATAGGAATTACCAAGGACTATTCAGACTGGTGAGAGGGGCTAAATACTAGTCATTATGTATCTTGTAAAATACAAAACTCATTTGTTTTTGACTTCTGAACAAGCTTAATAACGCCTGAAGCAAAAAGGAATTTTCTATAAATAAATAACAAGATCATAGGTCCATCAAAAGATCAAGATGTATTTTATGAGTGTGTGTGTGTGTGTGTGTGTGTGTGTGTGTGTGTGTGTGTGTGTGAATTACAAAGAGACCAATGCTGGCCATTTTCAATGTCTAATATGAGGCACTTAGGGAAAAAAAAAAACAAACCAACTTTTTGAAAGGCCTTGGTCCAGGATTTGTATCAGTGGAAGTAATTCCCACATACAGAAATCTTAATAACAACAAAGCATTGGTACTTTAAACACTGATATATGATCAGTGATATAGACATTAATATATAAGCATGTGGTCCAGAATTTAGCCTTAGGAAATACTGTCATCATTTTTTAGCCTTTAATTCTCAAATAACTTCTTTACAACATAATAAAAAAAAATGCCATTGCTCTCTGAGGCAGCCCAGAGAAAAGAGTTACTACCTGAACTTTGGGTTTCTACTGGCTTATGTATAGGTTCATGTACATACCAAATATTTTAACTCTAAATAGCCAGAATGCAGGACCATTTAAAAATAAATTTCTGCACATGTCTCTAGTGATACAGGCAAATGGTACATCATAAATGAAAAGAAAATACAATAAAACTGATCAAATATCTAATAAAATTTTGTAAATTTCCAAACTGTGCTTACATGGAACACAATTTGGTCATGAGAAATAAATCTTACTTCTCTTCTATAAATTTTACTATTTTACAATTTCAGGAAGCCGACAGTCAAAACCATCATTGCTAAAGCCCACCATCACCTATATTTGTGCATATTTCATTGAAACAGTTCATTAGATCAGAGGTAAAAGTTTACTTGACATAATTTACTTACCAAAACATGACAAGACCCTACTCCTTTCTTATTACACAATTCTTTTATAGTAGACTTTGATTTATTGCTGTTATATGATGGTGATTAGGACTCAAATTTCTCTAATTAGGTCACTTATTTACTTGAGAAATACAACTAGAATTAAATGGTGATTACTGGAGGGTAGTATATTTCATTTGATAAGAAGTATTATAAAGATTTTATAATACAATTTAAAAATAAAAACAAGTTTTAAAAAACTAAATTAGATTTCTTGGACAATTTATTCCACCCTTTAGATGAAGTAAAGAGTGTCATTGCCATGAGGAGAAAAATGTTGTACACAGGAGAATAATACACTTCCTTTTTCAATATAAATTGGCTTCCCTTTGGAGAAAAAATTCTGCTCTGGATGTGCTGTCTTTACTATCATTGGGTTCTGTCTGGCATAAGGTATGTAGAGCAGGCATTTCTGGTAGCTGGATACCTGAAGAAGACTTCACCTCACAATAGCTAAGAGCATATCCTTCAACCAAGTCTTCTTTGGACATCTGGTTTAAGCCTGAGTCATAGGCGCTGGCTTTCTTCCACGAGTGTGTCTTCTTGAGGGTGGTGTGCAGGAATTCTTTCATCCTTTGGTTTTCTTTGGCAGTAGATTCCCAAACCACTTCAAGTTCACCTTCTACCTCTCTACAAGAAACAAAAAACAGAAAGTAAAGTTTTAAATGGCCTCTTTCCCATATGGGTCCTTTGTGGAACAATCTGACAACAGAAACTTTTCTTTAGAAGCACTACTTTTTTTAAATAAATTTTTATTGATGTCTTGTGTTTTTTCTATCACCATAGTTTCCCCCAGTTTTCTTCTCTCCCCCCCAAAGCCATTCCATATAACAAATTGTATTTTTAAGACAAAAAAAGAAGAAATCAATATAACTAATCAAAATATTGAAAGTTTAAAAATATTTGTTCTCAGCATCACTTGTGGCCTTCCCTCCTCTGCAAAAGGCAGAGTTGGGAGGGTCTTCTTATATCTCTTCTTTTGACCCATGCTTGTTCTTTAAAACGCTGCAACATTCACTTTTGAGTGTGTGCACACACGCGTGTGTTTGTTCTTTCCATTTACATTACTGTACTCACTGTATATACTGTTTTCTTGGCTTAGTTTACTTCATTATATCAGTTTATATAGATCTTCTCATATTTCCCTGTATTAATCACATTTATCATTTCTTATAGCACAGTATATATGTATATATATACACACACACAAGTATGTTTTATATACAAACAAATATGTGTCTATGTTATGTGTGTGTATATATATGTATGTGCATATATATACACATACACACACACACACACATATATATATATGGAGAAAGTGAGAGAGAGAGAAAGAGAGAGAGAGAGCGAATATCTTAAAAACTGAGGAAATTAAGGGAATTTGAGGTGATTAGGACAGCAAGTGGTTAATTGTGGAAACTGAGTGAACCATACTAACTCCATCTTGTAACTCAATTCTGGAGCTAGCTCAGTTCCCTTTCTATTCAATTATAAGTCTAGGGGCAGCTAGGTGGTGCAGTGGATAGGGCACCGGCCCTGGATTCAGGAGGACCTGAGTTCAAATCTGGCCTCAGATATATAACACTTACTAGCTATGACTCTGGGCAAGTCACTTAACCCCATTGCCTAGCCAAAAACAAAACAAAACAAAACCAAAACAATCAATTATAAGTCTAGTACAACTTCTGTCCTGTGAGAAAATTTTATTTGATTGTGAAAAGTGAGAGAAAACTTTGTTGCCCTATTTGAACTTAGCTTCGCATGGCTGGGAAACCAGACCACCTCTTCCTATTGTTTAGACATCCTTAACCATGGATCTAGGTTATGCTAATCAGAAACCTGGTCAGAATCAAAGACTGATGCAAGGAATTTTCTCACAATTGTACATCTCAAGCAACCGTTATGTTTTATAAGAAAACTGGCACTGTACCGATCAGTTACTGTTTCCATGTTCCTTTGATTGCTTACAGATGCTTGAGGGGAACAGGACACCTCCTTTTCCAGTTTCAGGGAAATGTACCTGTTTACTCTCTCCCTCCCAACTTGGAAAGTCTCTAATCTTTTATCCAATTAGAAATCAAATTATGTTGTTTCCTTTGAACTAATTGGCCTTATTTGATTAATAATTTTTAATGCATAAAAGTCTGTCTGCCCCCTCTATTTGGCATCCAGCCCCAAGCTGAGGAAATGGTCCCACTTTGTTAGGCAATTGGCATGCATTGCTTAATAAATATTCTCAGAGGATCAAACTTTTGTTTCCTCATTCTACCTTTCACCCTCAATCAAACCCTATCCAAAAAAATCGGATACAAAGATTTTTTTTTTCCCACTTGACCACCTCTCTTCTTATCCTAGGTTAGGGGTAGGGTACCTGCGGCCTTGAGGCCACATGTGGCCTTCTAGGTCCTTGGGTGCAGCCTTTTGACTGAGTCTACATTTTACAGAACAAATCCTTTTATTAAGGGGATTTGTTTTATAAAATTTAGATTCAGTCAAAGGGCTGCATTTGAGAACCTAGAGGGCCACATGTGGCCTTGAGGCCACAGATTCCCCACCCCTGCACTGGAGCTTACAGAGTAGAGAGATGACATGATTGCACGTGTTTTAAGAAAACCACTTTAGTGGACAAAGGTCTGGAGTGGGGAGAGACTTGAGGCTGGCAGACCCACCAGGAGGTTTCTGCTACACTCAAAGTGAGAGGTGGTGAGGGCCTGCACCAGAGTGGTGATAGTGTCAGAGGAGAGAAGGAGGCATATTCAAGAGATGTTACAAAACTGAAACTAACAGGCCTTGGCAACAGCGCAGATATGGGGGGAGGGGGGTGAGAGACGGTAAGGATTCCACGATGACTCCTAGCTTGGAAGCTGGCATTCAAAGCCAGGTCCTCTGATTTCAAATGTAGGGAGTGCTCTTTTTGCTGTGCCACACTGATTCTTTGCTGTGAGCAACACACCAACAGTATAATGTGGAATACTAAAAAGGAGAAAACTGTAGCACCAGATTCTTTTTTCTTGCCATAGAAATTCCATTTTCTTCCAAGTCAGCTAGATCTCTTCTGACATAACTTTTTATAACTAGACCTGTGATTTCACTGGTCTCGGGAACTTTGAGTGATGACACTCCTCCCAATACAAAGGAGCAACTGTTGTTCAGCTCAAAGTCTCAGACAGTCTCCTGGGAGGCCGACCACAAGCACAGGAGACCCTTGGGTACCAAGGAGTTAAGGGAGCCACCCTGGATCAGAGAGCCAGTACTTGAACACAGGCCTTCTTGAGTCTGAGGCAGCTCTCTATCCATTATGTCCTACACTGCCTGTCATGGGATGCATATCCCAATGAAAATACTGCAAGTAGTTGCCTAAGAAGTTTAGGGAAATACAATTGTTCTTTGTTTCATTGCTGCTGGGGGAAAAAACATCAAATGGACTGTCAAGAATTTATCCACAAATTGATTTCTGAAAGCCTATGAGGTTCTTTCAAAGGCAAGTAACAAGGCCACCTTGATTTATTGATCCCACTTTATGTGGTGTTCAGAAAGTGCTCTAAAGAAATAGGATCTCAAGAATTCTCATAATAGCCTAGAGATTGGCAAGAGTTATCAGTCCTATATTGTAAACAGAGAAGCTATTTCAAAGATTATAACTCTGGCCCAAGACGAGCAAAAGACATCACTCCATACACCCACTGCACCAGACATCATTTCCCCACATATGCAACTGCTTTCTCTAACACCAACCTACTTACAATTTATCTTAGTTGAACTTTTTATACAAATGTGTTCAAAGTTAGAAGAAATAGAGTAAAACTGACCTGGCAAAAAGTTAGAATTAAGCTGTTTAAGCACATTACAGCTAGACATTCACTTTGGATCAATGTTTTGGCTCCAACTTAGTCATTCAAAATTAAAAACAAAAACAAAAAACCCCACCTCAAATACCTCATCCTCATATGCTACATAATTGGAAAACATTCTCAGCAAGGAATAAACTTTATTTCCACACATAGACTTTTCAGTCAGGGAGAAGGTTCATAGTTTGGGCAGTGTGTACCTCAATAGCTGATAGTGCTTTTGTCTCTGATATTCCTGTTTAAATTTGGGGATTAAATAAAACTTTAAGGTTGCTAAAATATGTGCAAAACATCTTAGAGTCATTTATATCCTGAAAAGAAAGTAAGTAGTGATAATTGCATGTGTTTGGGCATGAATTATGTAGTACAATATATCATGACCTAGAAAAATCACAAAGGGGAAAAGAAGTTATGATTCTCTAGACATAAATTTGACTTGAAAGAATAAACAAATCTTAGTTTTTACATTACAGCTAGATTAACAATTTAAATTAAGTGTTTTCAGTTAAAGAACTACTTCAACATCTGAAGAATGCAGGGACTGGCTCCCTGGACCTGGATTTAAGACCACCCAAGTTTAAAAACTTCCTCAGACCCTTACTAGTGTTATCCTGAGCAAGTCTTCCAGCTACTCTTAACCTCAGTTTCTTTATTTGTAAAATAGGGATAATAACAGCTCCCGACCTCAGAAGATTATTTTGAGGATCATACATGACATATGTATAAACTCCTTGGCAAACCTTGAAACACTATATAAATGTGAGCTATTATCATTATACCACTGAATTTTGTTTAAAGACTATGTACAAGAACATATTATATTTAAAATTAACCAGAGAATCACAGAATTTCAGACCGGAAACATCATCATCTTGAAAGCCCTGAGAAGGAAAGTGACTTGACTAAAGTATAGATGATGGAAGAATATATACATCTACAGAAAACAGAACATCTGGATTCCTGAGCTGGAACTGAAAGACAGTGTTTTAAGTTTCAAAACAAGGTGATACATACTTAACCATGATTTCCAAATGCAGGCCATCTGGGTTGTAAATGTTGGAAAATAATAGTATAGAATATATATGTTAGCTAAGGGCAGTGATTTTTTTTCTGTGGCCCTGTGATATACGGTTCTTCAAAATCTCAACTTTTCAAGGTCTTCCTTGTCACAATTTTAACTTACAAACCGGCTTTTCTATGGGTTAGCACAATTACATTTTGTTTTCATTTGTGTACCATATATTCTGAGTAGTTCGCTTGGAAAGGCATACAAACAGTAAACAGACCAGAAAAGGTCAAGGAAAATGCACATTTATAAATGAATAACATGGGCAAAGAAAAAACGTTGCTCCTTTTAAAAAGAATGCATAGAATTACTGCAATGGTTTTGTTAATATATGCAAACATTTTTTCAATAATCTATAGCTAATGAAGCATATATTCACATTATGAGGAATTATTACTGCCCTTCTATTCACTTTATGCTTTTGACAAAGTTGCTTTTAAAAAAAATGACTATGTTAAAAGCTTTTCAAATGTGCTCTTTCTTTTTCCTGGGAAAAGAGAACATTGGGTGCCTTCTCCTCAAAACTTCCCATCAAGTGACCAGACTTCTGCCTCTCTTTTTAGTTTTCAACATTCACTTCCACAAGATTTTGAGTTTTAAATTTTCTCCCCCTCCCTTTCCTATTCCCTCCCCAAGATGGCGTTCAATCTGATATAGGCTCTACTTATATGTTCATATTAAGCATATTTTCACATTAGTCATTTTGTAAAGAAGAATTAGAATGAATGGGAAGAACCACGAGAAAGAAGAAACAAAGCAAAAAAAAAGAAAGAGAGAGAGAGAGAGATCAAATAGTATGCTTCAATCTGCACTCAGACTCCATAGTTCTTTCTCTGGGTGTAGATAGCATTTTTCATCATGAGTCTTTTGTTGAGAAGAGTTAAGTCTATCTAAGTCAGTCATCACACATTGGGGCTGTTACTGTGTACGATGTTCTCCTGGTGCTGTTCTCTTCGCTCAGCATCAGTTCATACAAGTCTTTCCAGGTTTTTCTGAAGTCCACCTGCTCATCATCTCTTATAGCACAATAGTACTCCATTATATTCATATACCACAACTTGTTCAGCCATTCCCCAATTGATGGGCATCCCCTCAATTTCCAATTCTTCTGTCTCTCTTTTCTAATAAAGACTTAATTTGTACAGGAAGCAGGCTTGGCAGCAATTTTCAGCACTCTGTGGACTGACAGGGGCCCTTTGGTTTTCCTTCCCAAAGAACCTTAAAAAATATTTTGAATATATGGAATATTTTTTTAGGACAGTCAGAAAGAACAGTAGGATCTTCAAGGGAGCTCTGTTTCTGACTGTCAATTTAAAATATCTTTCTGAGTATATAGCCATAGCTCATTTCCAGCATTAATTCACAATATTTCATATACTAGACCTCCCACCCAAAATGACAGCTAGCTTTTTCCATATCTCATCCTACTCTGCTCCATCTCTCACCTGAACTGAGGCAAACCATCTCTCTTGCATTATATTCTCTATTTCCTTTTGTTCAAATCCTTCCCTGCCTTAAAAACACAGCTCAAGCTGTAATTCTTTCATGAAGTCTTTCCTGATACTACCAGTTAAAAGTGATATCTCTCTACAGACATCTTGCAGTCCCATGCCACTAAAGTCAATATATCTATTAAGCCTATATATACATATATGTATATGTGTGTGTGTATATATACCAGAGAGATCAGAGAGAAGAAAACGACCCATATATACACACATACATACATACATACATACATATATATTATAGCAGCTCTTTTTGTAATGGCAAAGAACTGGAAACTAAAGGAGAGCCCATCATTTTCAGAACAGTTGAACAAATTATGGTATATGAATGTAATAGAATACTGTTATGCCACAAGAAATTATGAAAGGGGTGTATTCAGAGAAAACTAGGAAGACTATATGAACTGATGCAGAGTAAAGTGAGAACAAGAAAAAGAAGAATTTATATAATGGCATCAACAGCGTAAAGACAGATGGCAACGAAAGACTTAATAATGCTAATCAATTCAATAACCAACCATGATAACAGAGGGTTGATGGTGGTCTCTACTATCTACCTCCTGACGAAAAGATACTGTATTCAAGATGTAGAATGAGACATACATTTGTGGACAGGGATAATGTGGGAATTTGTTTTTCCTGACCATGCCTATTCGTTACTAGTCATTTTTTCTAATGATCTTTACTCCTCTGTGAAGTGCTCTCCTGTCTTATAGCTTTAGGACTTTCTCTACCACGCAATAGAAACTTCTTCACCGTGGAGGCTCACTCTGGACTACTTCTCACACTGGAAGTATTCTCTGCCCTTGTGGCCTTTCCCACTGATTGGCTGGTTCCTCCCAGAACTTCCATTTTAAGTTGGAGGCCTAGGCCAACCAGGTATTCATTCTTCTCCAAGCTTTACTCCTGATTCATCTCCACAGGATTTTCTCTACCATGTCTCCTCGCTAGGTTCCTTCATTCCCCAATCTCACCACCCTTCCTTTCAGCTTCCTTTTCTGTGTCCCTTTTACGTGCTTTTTGAGAGCAGAGACTGAATTTATTTCTGCTTGTTTCTGTATTTCCAGAGCTTAACACACTGCATGAACACATAGTAAGCATCTAATGCTTGTTGACTTGTTAGTAGAGTTTTGTTTTTATTATCTTCTTTTAAATTTGGAGGGGAAGGGAGGGAGAAAGCATGTAGGAATGGGAGAGAGAGAAAATAAATTCTTGTTAACTGAAAAATAAAGTCAAACAGAAAAAAATAAAACAAAAAAAAGTGATGTCTCATACCTCAAATTTTTCCTAAAGCATTTGCTTTGGATTTTTATACCAATTACGTTCTATCTTCACTGTCATACTCATCTGTGCATATGTCATATCTCCTCTTTATTATAGAGCAAGGACCTGTAATATTACTTCATTATATCCCTATGATGTATCTTTGCACAGTGTAGTCACTTTAAAAAAAATACGTGATAGAATGATTAATGTTTGTTGAGGTAAATAGATGATTATAAAGGTGCAGAAAATATATATGAAAATCTAGGACTTTTCGCATTAAATCTGGAACGCAACAGAAATAGTGCAAGGGAGGCAGTGCATAATTGATAGAAAGCTGGCTTTGGAGTTAGGAAGACCCAAGGTTTAAGACTAGCTTCAACAAATATTAGTTGTATAACTGTGAGCAGGTGGCTTAGGTTCTCAGTGCCTCAGGCAGCTCTCAGACTACAAGAGGTAGAGCGGTTGTTGATCTTAGTTGGTGAAGGTAGTTTCCTCATTCAAAATCCCTGTACCAATGAAATTACAGGTCTAGTCCACAGGAAAAAAAAGAAATAAGTAGAGCAAAGTAAAATATCTGATAAATATTCATTATTTATAGTACAGTCACCAATATGGTGGGTGTTTTTAAAGTTCACTCCATAATAATAATGAAAAGCAGTTAAAAGATTGTAAAACCTTCTGGGGAGTAAGCACCCCCCATTTAAAGACCATCAGAACTTAGAAAATACAAATTAAAGGGTGAAGATTTCTATTATAAAAGGATACTTTGCTTTAAGAAAGGATTTTTTGTTCGTTTCCTTTAACTGGTGTACTTTCCTAGGGCATTAACAACACAATTTCAGTTAAATTCAGCAAACATTTATTAAGAATCTCCGAGTATTAGGCTAGGTGCTAGGCCTGTGTTAATATAATTAACATTTAAGGGGCAGCTAGGTGGTACGATGGATAGAGCACCGGCTCTGAAGTCAAGAGGACCTGAGTTCAAATCTGGCCTCAGACCAAACACTTGACACTTACTAGCTGTGTGATCTTGGGCAAGTCACTTAACCCCAACTGCCTAAAAAGAAAAAAAAATATTTAATACTTCACAAGATAGTGAATAACAAATAACACAAACTTAGCAGAAAGAATCCTTCCCTTCCTCCCTTACCTATTTAGCTATCGTACCTTTCAGGACCCTGAGTTGGGTGCCAGGGCAAAAAGATTAACAAGTCAGGGTTCCCAAGCCCTCATCTTCTCAAATTACAAAGAAAGGAGTGCCATGACAGGTAACTAAAGTGACCTGAGTGGAGACCTCACTAGAAGCGGCATTGTCCTGAGTGGAGGATGAGCTAAAGTTTAGGTGTTTACCACACTCAGAAATAATTTTGAGAGAACTGTCTGAGTGGGATTAAATGATTACAAACATTTTAAGCTAGAAGATATCCTCACATGTGTGCCTAGGTAATAATACTAAAATATTTTAAGAGCTATAATTTAGTCAGCACAGAATTCTCTATACCAGGAGTTCCTCTACCAATGACGGACAGATCTGGGCACTTCCACATTATTGTTAATGAAAGTAACTGTGGAAAAAAAAAAGCTAAAGATCAGTAATTCCATATCTAAACCACTGATAATGATAAGCTCTAATAAAAGATCATATGACAAGTGGAACTAAAAAGTTCAGAAGGACTTATCAAAGTGCAAATAAAATATGGCCTAGATGATTTTCTAACAACTGGTCTGTCAAAGGTCATGCTAGAGAAGCAGAATAGGAACATAAGCAAATAAATATTTAAACTCAAGAGGCTGGTATGTGAGGAGATTTTCCAACATGAAATGAAAACCTCTGGGAAAAACTGAAGCATATTAAGCAGTAAGAAAGGTGGTAGGGCAAAATAAGGCAGCCTAAAAATCATCATTAACTTATGATAGTACTTAAAAGTATGGCTGTAAAAATTAAACAGGAGACAGTTGTTTCATGCAAAACAAAAACACATATTTAGTTAGACTGATCAAATGGAAAAACCCAATGCTTTCAAAATTTTAAGCAATTATGCTGTTAAAATCTCTCAGGCAGAATAAAGAAGGTAGAAAAGGACACACTAGGGATCAAGCAACAAATCAAGCCTGTATTTGTGCAATGCACCATGTTAAAGAATGTATTCAATTCTCAAAGAAAGAAATGTCCCATGTAATTAGGGAACTCCTCTCTGGTCAGAAACTTTAAATATGGGTCAAAACATTTTAAAAGTAACTTTTATAAAGTACTAGTCCAAGTACTTCTTTGTCCAGGGAAAATCACCTGTTAGATAACTGCTAATTGAGCCTGGATTCATGGGGTAACTACCTAAGTTGCACAGTAGATAGTGTGCTAGACTTGGAATCAGGAAGGACAGAATTCAAAATTTGCTGCTCCATAAAATGAGGACTCAATGACCTCTAAGTTTCCTTTTGGGTCCAAATCTATGATATTATGATCTGCAGGTTAACATTAATTAGATACATGCTATAAGTTGTCAAATATAACAGGTGCTACAGTTTGATAATAATTAGCAGAAATTCTAATCTCTATTCTTACAGTCAACAGTCAGTCAACAAACATTATTAGGCACTTAACATTGTGTCAGGCGGGGTGCTGAGCATTAGGGATAAAAAACAACAACAAAAAACAAAACCCAAAAGCAAAAACCCAAAGACAAAAGCACAGTCCATACCATTAATGAATGATATTCTATTTAGAGAACAACATTCAACTGAGTCTTGAAGGAAGCCAGAAGGTCAGGGATAGGAGGGAGCACATTCGAGGTATGGGGGACAACTAATTCAAAGTCAAAGACTTGGGAGATGAATGTCCTTTGTGAAGAACTGCAAGACAGATAATGGTGCTGGACTGCAGAGTGCATGGAAGGGAGCAAAATATATGATGGGTGAAACAGATAGTGTTTTTCAGGTTGTGAAAAGTTTTAAATAAATGGCAAAAAGAGAATTTTGTATTTGATCCTGGAGGTAATAGTGAGTCACTGGAGTTTACTGACTAAGGGGGTAGCATGGTCAGATTTATACCTTGGGAAAATCCCTTAGGCAGCTGAGTGGAGGATGGACTGGAATGGGGAAAAAATGGAAGGTTTTAATAGGAAGATCTATTAAAATAGTCCAGGTATGTGAGGGGATGAGATCCTGGACCAGGGTAGGGGCTGTGTGAACACAGAGAAAGCAACATTCACAAGAAATATTGTTAAGGTAGAAATGATGAGACTTGGCAACAGATTATATATGTGTGATGACTTCAAGTGAGAGATCTAGGTTGACACTGAGGTCTGAGGAATCAGGAAGATGATACTGCCCTTGACAGGAATTTAGAGGGAATTTAGAAGAGGAGAGTTCAGAGGAAAAGATAATGAGCTCTCTTTAGGACATGTTGAGTTCGAGATGCCTCTGGGGCATCTGGTTTTAGATGTCTAAAAAGCAGTTGGTGACACAGAACTGGAGTTCTGGAGGAAGGTAAGGGTTGGATAGACAGATCTTTGAAAGAGATGTAATTGAATTCATAGGAACTGATGAGATATAATATAAGAGTAGAAGAGAAGAAGAGACAACCTTAAGGAATATCCATTTTTAGTAGGTATGACCGGAATATCCAACAAAGGAGAATGAGAGAATAGTCAGACAGGTAGGAGGAGAACCAGGAGAGAGCAGTGTCACAAAAACATAAAGAAGAGAGAGTAATCAGGAGAAGAAGGAAGTTGAAGTCAAAGGCTGAGAAGAGGTCAAGAAGGAAGAGAACTGAAAAAAAAAAAAAGGCCATCATTTACAGCACTGAAGAAGTCACGGGTGACTTTGGAGAGAAGAGTTTCAGTTGAATGAGGAGGTTAGGAGTCAGACTGCAAAAAGCAAAAGAAGCAAGTGAAGAAGAGAGGATGTAGAGGCCCCCATTGTAGACAGACTTCTCAAAGAGCTCAGTTGAGAAGGCAAAACAGAAGGTAAAGATATAGGATGATAGCTGGCAGGGATGGACAATGTGAGGGCTTCTGAAGGATGAGTGCCACGGGCTTGTTTACAGGCAGCAGGGAAAGAACAAACAGGGACAATGTGAAGGACCAAGAAACTGGGAATGATGGATAGAGAAACTGGAAGGAGGAGATGGTGGGGTGGTATCAAGGGGGCATAGAGAGGTATTTGCCTTGGCAGGGAGAAAGGCCACCTCTTCATGTGAGACAGGGATGCGGAAAATAGTGGAGGAAAACATTTGAATGCTGTGAGATGAGCAAGAAATAAAAAAGAGCCCTTAGTGAATGGTCTCAATCTTTTCAATGAAGTATTAAGCAAGGTCCTTGACTGAGGTAGGGGGAAGGGATGCCATGGGAGGTTTGAGGAGGGATGAAAGGGTCTGGAATAGCCCCTGTGGTAAGTGGGATAGGTAACTGATTAGAGAGGTGTAAAAGAAGTGTTTTGCTGCCATGGGGACCCAGCTGAGATTATGCAGCGTAAATTTGTAGTGGACTCGTAGTTTCTTTTTTTTTTTTTAGCTGTTATTTAGTATTTTATTTTTCCCCAGTTACATGTAAAAACAATTTTTAACATTGGTTTTTAAAACTTTGAGTTCCTAATTCTCTCCCTTCCTTCCATCCCCCCCATTGAGAATGTAAGCAATTTGTTATAGGTTACACATGTGTAGTCATGTAAAACATCCATAAGAGTCATGTTGTGAAAGAAAATATAGACCAAAAAAAATTAAAGAAAAACAAAGAAAGTATATTTCAATCTGGATTCGGATACCACTAGCTCTTTCTCTGGGGATGGACAGCTTTATTCATCATAAGTCCTTCAGAGTTATTTTGTATCATTGTATTGCTGAGAATAGCTAAATCATTCACAGTTGATAATCTTACAATAATGCTGTTACTTTGTACACAGTACATTTCACTTTGCATCAGCCCATGCGGTTTCATGACTTTCTCTAACTTCATTAGGCAACATGGGAATAGGAGCAAAGGTGGCAGATGATAGTAGTAATCCAAGGTTGGATTTTGGCCAGGTATGACCGAAGAAAGGACAATGGGACAAGTGATGAAAGTGCAGAGTTGAACTGTTACACCAAGGATTAAGACAGTCAAAGAAGGAGAGTGTGGTCAGTGTAGCAGTGAAGGCCTGGGAAATAACAGAGGATTAGAGGGATTTGAGGTTATAGGAAGGATGAAGAACAGAGTTGGGAGTTATAAGGTAGAGAGAAAGATTAAATAAAAGGAAAAGATTAAATGATTAAATATTTTTAGATAAGGAATCTGGAAGTGCCAATGGGGAGCAAGAAGTATTCCAACTTCCTCATCATGATCAGGAAGGAATATGAATGAAAGCGCAACCAGTATTGGAAAGGGAGTCAAGGGTGCAGGTTCATCAGAAGGGCACCAGATTTGTTAATACCAGAAGATGAAAGGAGGGAGAAAGGAAAAGATTTAGGATGAAATCAAGTTCATTAATTATGGACTGAACATTCTAAAGAGAATAGGGGAAGATGAGGGAAGATCTGCAGTGGAACATTTTGGGGATAGGGTTGAGATGGAGGGGAATGAGGGAGTGGGCACAACTGGGAATGGAGAATGGGGTTTTTACTTCAGCAGCCAGAGACTTAGATGTTTCACGGTCCTCCCTCAAGATCCAACCTTGTGGCTAGTGGTGATGTTGTTTCCTGTTAAGCCTCAGGAGGCCTGCTTCATGCCAGTGGAGGTTATGTGTCAGCCTTGATTCCAGAGTCTCCCTCACTCCACATATTTAATCAGTTGCCAAAACTTGCCATTTCTACCATAAGACATAGTTTAGACAGCATCTTCTATAAGAAACCTTTCCTGATCCACTCAACTGCTAGTGTCTTCCCTTCCAAACTACCTTGTATTTAACTACTTTGTATAGATTTGTCTATTGTAATATTTGTATATTAACTACTCTTGTGTATATATGGGCATAACTACTTTATGCATATATGTGTATGTATACTCTATTGAAACATTTGTATATATATTGTCTATTGTAATATTTGTATATTAACTACTCTGTAAATCTATATATTTAATCACTTTATATTTATGCTATGTATATTTATATACGTATTTGTTGTCTCCTCCCCATTAGAATGCAAACTCCTTGAAAGAGAGGATTGCATCCATAGGTGTTAGCACAGTGCCTAGCACAAGAGAAGGTATTTAATAAATACTGGGTGATTACGGTTAATTGGAGGGGGAATGTTTCTAAGAAGTAGGGATCGGGGAAGGTCTCTTGGAGGAGATGGCATTTGTAATGGGCTTTAAAGGATGGGTTATCATGGTAGAATAGATAGATACTATCTAAGGAGTCGATCCGTGTTCAGAATCTGCCTCTTAAGCCTACTGCTTCTCTGATTGAGGACAAATCCCTTAACTTCCATCTGTAAAAAGAGGAAGGTGAACTACATGGCCCCTAGTACCCTTCCAACTTTAGGAGTAATGATACATGCTTCTATAATGATGATGCCCCCATGGAGTGGATGGAGAGCTGAAGGAAAGAAAAAAAGCCTATCAAGATTAGTAACTTAGTCATTTTTACCTTCTCTGTCTAAGAAATATGTGGTTCATTCACTATAAATAGCTTTGAACTCAAAATATGTTTCAAAAACCATCAGAGCTTCCAAGCAGGATTTTAAAGTTTTATCATTGTACCTAAGAAGTAATAGTACCTAATCACAAATATTTTAAATAGTACCTTAAAGGATGTTAGTATTCTAAAAGTCACTGCTCTGACCCTATAGATAAAATTGTAATAGAGTCCCTTCTTGGAGCCTTAAGTTTTATACCTCTTTGATGTTCCAGCTGAGTAAGTCACTTCTCAAAAAAAAAAATTATTCTTTAATTAGTAACTGAAATCCAAGAGACTTAGTTTTAAAAACTCATATAATAACGGACAAAATTCTACATAACCTCTGCAAGTGTTAAAACAAAACAAAAACAATCCTACATGATTGGATCATGTCATCTGCTCAAAAGTTGCCTCACTGCCTAAAGGATAAAATACAGATTCCTTAGCTTGGCCTACATGGCCGTCTATGATGTGGCTTCAATTCACCTTCACAGCATCACTGCACAGCACTCCCTTAGCACGCTTTACCCTCTACCCAGAGGAGGCAACTTGATGTTCCATGACTCACCTCACCTTCTCCCTGCTTTTGCATTCACACAGATTCATCAACCTACTGTATACCTACTGAAGCCCTTCTCTTAATTTAAGACGCAGATTCGATGTTACTATTTCTACAACCCTATTTCTAGTCACCCTGGCGAAACCCTTCTCTTCTCAAATCTCCTGAGATTTTCTAACTTGGTTTACAGCTATCAGGACACACATCTCATTGTTCCATGAGATTATCAACTCCATAAAGGTAAAGGCTGTGTCATTTTTCATCTTTACACCCCCAGCATCTACCATGATACCCTGAACACAGAAAGCACTTAGTACATTCTAAAATGAAGTCATACATACTATGATGTAAGAAAATCCAAAACACTGGGGGAAAAGTCACCATTTACCAGGCATAAAGTTAATTTCCGATTTCTAAAAGGTTTCATCTAGCTAGTCGTCCCCCCTCCATGGTGTTAATCATTAAAATGTTTCATCAATCTAGCTGAAGGTCAAGTTCTTCCATGTATCAGAAGATGGCTTGCTGAACAACCAGACTTATCTCTAAATGATGCTGAGAGGAAGATAAAGAGAGAGGAGTTGAGGTGTATATGAAGGTGATAAGAGTTGAGGACTCTTTTGGAAAGATAGGACCAAGCATAAAAGTAAAGAATTCAAAGTTGGGACTAAACTGTGGCACTTGGTCACACAGATCTGAGAAAGGATATTAAAAAAAAACAGTCACATTGCTTTGTGGCTCTGGGCAAGACACTGTCTGTATGAATGTAAGTTTCAATTCTGGATTGGTAGAGGGAGTCTCTCAGAGAAGCTCTTTACACCAATAAAATCACAAGTCCAAACCAAAAAAAGTACGATGTCATTGGAAAATACTATCTCCTCACTCACTCTGGTTGGGTAAGTCAAATCCAAATGAATATGTTTGGAGGATTGTTAAGTAATTTTGTTTCTGTTTGTACAATTTTAATAACATATAATTATATATAATATAATAATATTTATATTTACATATTGTCTTAAAGCTTACAGTGTTTTCTTCACAAGGATTCTGTGAGGTATCTAAAAGTACTAATGTAATCAACCAGTCTGGAGCTTTCCTTAACTTCAGCTAGTAGATATACAATATTAAGTCACATTTGTTGAACGAACTACTTCCCTCTTTCCCATACTCTACTCTTTAATATAATTATATAATCATGACTTAAAATTTACAATAAATTAAACTCTAATTTAAATGTATTGTGATAAAATTTGAAGTGTTTAAAAAAGGCTTGTCCTTCATTTCTAACATTACTACCAAACCATGAGGTACATTATTTAAATCTGTTTTCTGCTGACAACACTTTTTTTCTGAGTTGCAAATCTACATAATTACAGTACTAACCCAAAACCAAGTTGATGGTTGCCAAGCCACACATGATTAGTAACTGTAACTTCTAACAATAACTTCTCTAACCTCTTTTTTCTTAACAGTGGGGACCAAAATAGAGACAGGAAAAATTTCATGAGGACAGACATTCACAGAGCTTACTAAATACAGGAGAGTCTTTTTTTTTTTAAACAATTTCTGGAAGGTGGATTATTAAAATAATTTTAGAGAAACTAGATTATTGATTGATCTGTTTTGGGAGACAACAATTAGAGCCAGAAAAATCTGCAGCTACTGAATTTTTTAAAAAGGCTTAGGAGATGAATATAAGTTCTATAACCTTGGGAACTGTACTTAATTTTCAAATTATCGTTGCATTATAAAGCTGTCTACCTAATCAATATTTAATGAATTACTTTAAGGAAAAAGGTTTTATGGTCACTTTTGTGCATTAGTCTAAATGGAAAAATCAAGAGATGTTAGAGACTTAGAATAAACCTCAAAGAACAGAAAATTAAACAGTCATGTAGGATGGAGAAATTGAAGCCAGTGAATTTTCTGTCATCTATATACACTATTTGATATTGCAATATAAACCAGCAATACTTCCAATTCAGGTATGGTCAGTTGCAATACTGGCATAGTGAAAAGGGCTGCTTAATGCAAGATGTGAGTAATACAAGATAACTGTCAGGTTCATTTTGACAAACTACACAACTTTCCCTAGACAGCCTTCATCTTTTATTTATTTAGTAGATAACTATTGCACCTGTAGCTTCAGCACCTCTTACTATTTCAAAAAGATAAAGATATAAATGACACTATCCATCAGAGAAGACAGGCATTATGGATGATATCAAAGCTGAAGTCTGTTGTACAAATAGCCCCAAATGGCTAGAAAAGCAACGAGAGCTCTCTGAAGGTGTCTATCAAGCAAAGAAGATTTAATGCAAAATAGATTACATGTTAAGATGTGTCCACAAAAGATAAGTCTAATAAATGAAAATTTTTGTCTTTCATTAGACATAAAACATAAGGATGTTTATTTTTTTAGGGCCACTTATTTCTACCTCTGACAATTTAAGAATCTCTGGCTGGTTAGTACTTCACTAAATGAGGTGAATTGGGGGGGGCGCAGGGATCTTAATTAATGTCTATGTGGGGCAGGCCAGAAAGTTCTTCTTTGACTCCATGGTCACAGAGCACATCCTAAGGCTCAGTCAGCTGCTGCATAAGTACACACAACTGCTGGTTTTAATGAGAACCAAGGAAGAGGCTATTCCTGAAGAGTGCTCTCTATTCTGAATTCCTGGAGTATTATGGATATGCTGCCCTGTACTGTGAGTTGTCTCTTTATGTGTATGTCCGATCTCCCCAACTAGACTGACTGTGATTCCTCTGAGGGCAGCCCAGAATGTCATAGTGAATGGTTCAAACAGTTGATGATGAAGAAAAGGAACACAGATATATGAGTAGAAATCTAATAACTCCACTCCTAGAAAGAGGACTCAAAGCACATGCCACTTTGATAGCAGGTTAAGGTCAACTGTCCTAGATGCTGCAGCTTATGACACTTCTAGGTTGCTTAATCATCAGATTCCCAATGAAATCACGCTATGAAGAGGAACAGGTAGATTATTAAATCAACTCAGAAGCTTCCATCCTGACACCATATAGTTGCTGCACAAAGATTTAAGTATAAGTTTTTTATTCAGTTAATTAAAAAATACTGCTTGATAAATTTCTAAAAATTTGAAAAGATTATGCTGATTGGGAAAGTACTGACTGTTTAGTCAGAGTCCAGAGTACTATGTATCCTATACAGGAGAGCAGCTATCACAGATGCAAATAGATTTGTTCTCTGCTGTTAAGTTCCCATAAATTTATAAATAATTATTTTCCAACAGGTAGTATGATTTACAAAATGACTGCTTAATTAACTCTCTCAGAGTTACTGTTTGGTGGCAAGAGAAATGTACCACTAAAGCTTAAACCAGAGGGAAGGTCTCTTCAAGGAACTATTTCTATTTACAGGGCATGTCCAGGATTAATTATCAAAACCTATCTAGGGCTGCTTCTGAACTGTTTTTGTTTTCCATTTATGCCTGGGTTTCTGACAATCTACATTAGTAGTTAATACAATACCTTGACAATGTCAATTTCTTAAACCAAAAATGGATCCAACTAACCCTGGTCAGCAAAACTTGTTAATCCAAATGCTTTTAGTTATCACTTGTCTGAAAATTCAGATGAAGTGACTACACCAGTTTTCAGGAGAGAGTTTATTACATTACTAGGATTTCCAGTGATCTCCTGACATACTATACCTTCCAAATGTGTGACCTGGATTCTTCTCCATATCAAATCACCTTTTTTCTCTATTTTGAAGCACTTTATCATATTTTAAAGAGCTGCTATTTCTAAGCCACTCCCTTAAAGGATTGTATTACCTTGGGAGATGGAGGAGGGAGGCCAGGGAAGAGGAAAGGGAGCAGAGGTTTTTTAGCGGACACAGCCCTAAGAAAGCATTGAAGCTGTCAGATGGGAGGCTCCTGGCAAGCAGGGGCTGCAGAAGCTGTGCCAATGCTGACCTTCCTCCCTGCCCCCAGGGCACGCTCAGTCAGCTCACCAGGAGGGACGGCTGGCTTTACCTTTTCTGTTGAAGCACTTCTTCCAGAGTCTCCTGCTTGTCTCTCAGCAGCTGCTGGAGGTGCCTCATCTCTCGCTGGTACTGATCACTCTTCTCAGCAAAGTCCTCCTCTTGCTTGGTCACTCTGTGATTGAAGTCTCCCAATTTCACAGCGACTTTCTTTTTATACACCTGGGGAAGTGAATGGCCATGGGGAGAGTGAGTTTGGTGGCATGGAGGATCACTCCCAAAGTAGACAGCTTCACGGTTTTCTTCAGTGATGGCTTTTTAACTATAGCTCATCCATGCCTGGTATCAAGACTCAATTAGGTAGGTTTGCATTTCTCTAATATTGATTAGAATGGCTTTTAGATAAGTTACTTGGAATATATATATTCTCCTCCCTAGAAGATAAACTTATTAGGAGTAATGTAACTAATAAAAGTTTCTTTTTTTTAAACAAAAAGATTTAACAGAACAAACACAAAAAGGAAATTTTCAGTTTAAAAGAGAAAGAAAAATACATGTGTGTACCTTTTATCCAACAGTCTAATCTGAATATAAACCTGACCCAGAAAGGAAGGGATGAAATGTGCTACATATTTATATCTATATGTAATGTAGCGATACATTTTACATTGTAATTAAACTATTACATTATATATTCTATCATTACATATATAAAAATATATGGAATCTCATTTTCATTCATTTTCATAACTAGCATGGGATAAATGATAAAACAGTAGATTTGACTTCAATTTCAAATAAACACTAGCAAGTTCTGTTGCATTTATATCAAGTCTATGAATTATTCTATTTCTAAAATGAAAAAAATCTCTTCTGGGCAAAAAAAAGCTATTTAAAATAGATCATAGGAAAACCTGTTATAAAAGGAGAATTTTTCATAATCTGTCCATATATTAATTTGACATGGTAAAGATGAATGATAGATAATATTATATGACTTACTTCAAAGCATGCTTTAATAAAATAAAAAGAATTTACTTTCTAGAAAACAAACGATGTAACTTCCTCTGTGCCATTTCTTAAAAAGAGGGCAAAAGAAGTGGCATATATTTTATTTTATAAACAAAATCTTAGAAAGTGAAGTCAAAAGTATATAAATCTGTCAAAATGTTTACTATTTAAATGTGTATTCCACTGATATCCTTTGTTGAAACTGAACTTTTACTAGACATGCTTTTATGATTCTTTAATCGCATTACTAAATGCCCATATAATCAGTTTTTAAAACTGGAAAGTGTACTCTTTTCAGAAGAATCTTCAAATACTTTGCCTCTATGAAATTCAACTGTGCAGTCTAAGCTTGTGTTACAGAGGGTGGGTGGGGAAATTCAATTTTAGCATTTTGAACAAATTTGTCAGTTTCCAATGCGATAAAACGTTTCCTATTATTCTTTCCAATGGAAGCAACTATATAGAAACAAGACATAAAGGAAAATAGTGGATTAAAAACCTGAATTTTGCAATGAAGCAGGAAGATACTCCAGGCAGTACATTTCACAGCAATTACTGTGAAGCTAAGGTGGTAAAATCACTCTGCCTTCAGTTAGGTCTAATAATTCTACCTGAGACATGCTGGGGAGCATGCTGCTATCTCTCCCGGCTGATGGCTCAATTAAATCATTTCATGCAAATCAAAAGCTCTCCCAGAAGGCTATTTTCCAGTTACATTTATAACTGGAGGTCTGCCTTTACACTTGGCTCCAAAAAATCAAGAAATGCATCTAAAATAATATCAGAATTCTATGATGACAACCTTCAGCTCTTGAAATTTAACTCCAAAGCTAGAGAAAGAAAGTTTGTAAAAATTCAGTAAAAATCATCAATTCCTCACTCTCTTAGACAATAACAAATTCTACTTCCTTAATATTTTAAAATATTATTTTTACCAAACAGCAGATTCAAATATATGGGTTGCTTTACTTGCATGCTACACATTCCATGTTTCACTGGGCTGAGGGTGAGGATGAAAGTGAGGGGGAGAGAAGAAATAGTGACAGAAAGAGAAGGTCACTTATTTTATTTTTGGCTACCAAGGTCAGCAGCAGCATACAGATACATTCAAATTATCCTTTGAAGACCTTAGGAAACATTTTGAGAACAGATCTACATCCTGATAGACAGAATGAATATTTTGTCTGAGGACTGGCCTAATTCAGTCAAGAGAAATTCATCACCAGGCTGACTTTTTTCAGCCACAGGAACTCTAGTAGAAGGCAAGTTCCCTCAGGGAAAAGGCTGTTTCCATTTTTGTCTTTGCATACTCACTGCCTAGCACACACTAGGCACTTAATAAATACTTAGTGACTTGAATTCAACTCTCAAAGGCCAAATTACAGAGAGGTTGAAATCTGCTTGAAGGAAAGAAGTATCCAAACTAACAAAACTACAGATCCCTGAAACAGGAAAGTTCTGTTGTGTACTTAATATAGTGTCACTTTCTTTTTGACATGCAGAGGTTTTTTTCTTTTTCTTAAATATTTACTAGATGTTAAAGTTTCTTGAAGATGTAGACCATATCTTCCTTATCTCTGTCGCTTCCTGACAGTCTAGTACCTGCAGCAAAGGAGCCTGATCTCATGGGTGCGGTTACTCCCTCCGGTGATGCCCATCAAAACCTATTCACAATCTTCTTAGCCTATTCAATTCTTATCCATGTCCCCCCATAAAACCACCAGAGTCGGTGGCTTTCCTAACACTTTCTTGATATTACGTAGATACCAATGGAGCAGGTAAACTCTTCATCAGTTATCCCTCATTCTCACTGTTAAAGCCCCTATCTTTTTTTTTAAAGCTCATACTAAAGTGAATTCTTCTTTGTTTTAGACTTTGTGCTAGATATCATCCCACAACAGTGATAAATATATTGAGTAAATGTCTTTCTGATTTATACCTTGTTTGATATTAATAATCAGAAGGTTGTCTAATCTTTCATGGAATCATTTATGATTTTGACAGATGCATAGGAGGTACCTTTTTAGAGGACAGTCTTTAAGATTTCTCATTCTCCTACTGTCAAGTCTTATCAATTTTACTTCTATAACATCTTTCATTTCCTTTTTTTCTTCTCTCCACCATGGCCACCACTTTAGTTCAGGCCCTCACTACCTCTCACCTAGGCTACTGCAATAGCCTTTTTTAAAAGCATTTAAATTTTTAAAATTTTTAGTTCAAAATTCTTTCCCTCTCTTCACCCCCTCCTCTACCCATTGAGAAGGTAAAAAATATGATACCCATTATACATATGAAGTCAAGCAAAATATATTTATACATTAGGCCTGCTGTAGGAAAAAAAAAGAAAGAAAATTAAAATCCTTTACTCTGCACTCAGAGTTCATCAGTTCTCTCTCTGGAAGTAGATAGCATTTTTCATCACGAGTCCTTTACAATGGTCATGGATAATTGTATTGATCAGGGTAGCTAAATTTTTCACAATTCATTGTCATAATCCCTTTACATCCATTCATGTCTTCCCACGTTTTTCTGAAACTATTCCCTTCATCATTTCTTACAGCACAATAGCATTCCATTGCAATCACATACCACAACTTGTTCAGCCATTCTCCAAATGAAGGGCATCTCCTCAGTTTTTCTTTGCCACCACCAAAAGAGCTGCTATAAATATTTTTGTATATATTGGTCCTTTTCCTTTTTTTTTGCTCTCCTTAGGTACAGACCTAGTAGCAGTATTGCTGGGTCAAAGTCTTATTATAACCTTTTGGGCATAGTTCCAAATTGTTCTCCAAAATGGTTGGACCAGTTCACAGCTCCACAAACAGTGCAATGGTATACCTATTTTCCCATATTGGGCATTTTGTCATTCTATCTATCATGTTAGTCAGTCTGATGAGCGTGAGGTGGTTCCTCAGAATAGTTTTAATTTATAATTTTCTAATTAGTGATTTAGAGCACTTTTTCATATGACTTGATAGCTTTGATTTCTTCCTGAAAATTGCCTGTTCTTATTCTGTGTTCATTTATCAATAGAAGAATGGTTCTTGATTTTATAAATTTGGCTTAGTTCCCTCTGTATTTGAGAAATGAGACTTTTCTCCAAGAAACTTGCTATAAAAATGTTTTCCCAGTTGCCTGCTTTCCTTTTAATTTTAGCTGCACTGGTTTTGCTACAACAGCCTTCTAATTTGGAGTCTGCTACCTTACTCCCCTTTGTGTTCTTTTTGGTCTAGTCAAACTGGTCTCCTTACTTTGCTCACACATAATATTATATATCATGTCTCTATGCATAGGTTGTCCCCCATGCTGGGAATGCACTTTCTCCTTACCTCTACTTTCTTAAAATCTCTTTTATCTTTCAAAAGGTTCAAATACCATCTTCTATATGAAGCCTTTCCTGATTCAGGATACCTTCCTCTCAATCAATCTAAGAACATGTATTTATTATTATCATGTGCTGGGCACTATTCTAATTGCTACAAAGACAAACATGAAAATCCCTGTCTTTAAGAAGATTACAGTGTAACAGAGGAAACAATATGCATGTATATGGGTATGTACAAAACATATATAAACAGATACAAGGTAACTTGGGACCTTGGGTACAAGGTCCTATCAGCTTGGGAGAGGAGAGAAGACCAGGAAAATCTTCATGCAAAAGGCAGGCTTGCAATGAGTCTTGAAAGAAACCAGGGCAGATATGAGAAGAAGAGAATCCTAGGCATGGGGGACAGTTAATGCAGAGGCAGGGAAATGGGAGATGGAGTGTCATGTATGAAGAACTTCAAGTCAGTCTGGCCGGACCACAGAGAGCAAGGTGGGGAGGAATACGTAAGGAGGCTGAAAAAGAAGGATGGGGACAGATTATGAAGAGCTGTAAATCCCAAACAGAAGAGGTTATATTTTAACAACAGTGAAAAGGCTGCCACTGGAGCTTCTTGATCAGGAGAGTCACATGGTCAGAACTATGCTTTAGGAAAATAACTTTTGAAGCCATATGGAAGATGGACTGGAATGGGCAGAAAGCCCAAAAAGAAGGTTACTGCTACTACAGACAGGTAGGTGATAAGAACCTGAACTAGGATGATGGCTATGTGAGTGGAGAGAAGTAGTACAGATGGAAATAAGATTTGGCAACTGATTGGATACATGAGGTGAGGGAGAGTACGGAGTTGCAGATGCTACCCAGATAATTAATCAGGGTGACTGGAAAGGATGGTGTTCTCCTTCACAGAAATAGAGAAGGTGCAAAGAGGGGTGGGTTTACAGGGGAAGATAATGAGTTGTGTTTAAAAGCTCTTTTGAGCCTTTAAAAAAAAAGGCTTTAATGATCTTTTCTTCCTTTTGGGGGGCATCACTATAAATAGTTTCACTCCCCACTTCCCCTCCAAAAAACCTTTCTTCTATAACAAATAAGTATAATCAAGCAAAGCAAATCCACACAGTGACCATGCCCAAAAATCTGTTTCATTCTGCAACCCTAGTCCATCACTTCAAGGTGGGGCTGGGGGGGAGGTTAGCATGGATCCACCTCAATCCTCTGGAGTTGTGGCTGGTTGTTACATTGGTCATTGTTTTTCTTTACTATTGTAGCCATGCTATCGCCATGCATATTGGTCTCCTGGTTCTGCTCATTTTACTCTGCATCAGTTCATATAGTCTTACCAGGTTTCTTTGAATTCTTCCCTTTTGTCATTTCTTACAAACAAAGGCAGAAGGACCCACGTAGCCAAAAATATTTATAGTTGCACTTTTTTGTTGTAATAAAGAACTAGAAACTAAGGAAGGCCCTATCAGTTGGGGAATAGTTGAGCTGGTTACAAAATATGAATATGATTATGTCTAATGTTTTTGCTATGTCAAAGAAGCACAGTTTAGTGAATTTGGGGGTAGAGTTCATATTGCTCCTATGGATGTCTTGGTAGGTGGACTTTCAAACACTTTATACATTCTATAGTTACTTTGAATAGAAATTTTCCTTTTATCTATCCTGCAGGGTTTTTTATGGTACTGAAAAGTTAATGATTTATGTGGGCTTATCTCCCGCTACCTTACTGATGTTATTAAATGTTTTAGCTTATTGGAGTGTAATCTTTAGGGTTCTTGAAGTAAACCATTATATTACTTAAAAGTGCAATGATTGTTTCCTTTTTCCTTATCCTTACGCTATCAATTTCTTTTTCTTCTCATTGCTATACCAACATTTCTAGTACTATATCAAAAAAAAAAAGTGGTGGCAATGGAATTCTTGCTTTATCCTGGATCTTAGTAAAAAGACCTCTAGCTTTTTGCACTACGGATAATGCTGGCTCTTAGTTTTAAATTTATATTATTTTTCATATTCCGGGAAGATCCATTTATTTCTATACTTTCTAGAAATGGGTGTTCCATTTAGTCAAAATCTTTTCCTGCTTCTACTGACACAATCATTCAATTTTTATTGGTTTGTTATTATTATGGTCTACTCTATGGTATAATATGGCCTATTATTCTTTTTTCATGTTCATAGTTTTCACAATACAGCATTGCTGGTATAAATCTAACATATTCATAGGGTTTAATCTTTTTAACATTAGCCTCTTTGCTAATATTTTATTTCATATTTTTATACTCTTGTTCATTAAGGACATTGGTCTACAGTCTTCTCTGATCTTTCTCTCCCTGGTCGGGGTATCAAGATCATATTTGTATCATAGAAAGAATTTGGCAGGATCTCTTCTTTTCCTATTTTTTCCTGAGAAGTATAATGTTGGAATTACCTGTTCTTTGAATATTTGACAGAATTCACTTGTAAATATGCCGCTCCCAAGTATGAATCATTTAAGACTCCACATGCCTCTGGAGTGTCTCTGGTCCACTGGTGGGTTTCTGGCTTGTTTACTCAAGCTAGTATTTTCTAGAAGAACCTCTTTTCCAGTACCTTCTGTGTCTTTTTTTGTGCAGTCCTGGGCTGGAAGAAAGTGACTTTTGATTTCTTGATCATTACTCAATCATAGTCTGGTATTCTTTTTTACAGTTATCCCTTCCACATCAGGGGTGTTAGGGGCAACACCCCCACGATGTGGAAACTCTACCTAAATTTTTTTGGCTCTCCCTTTGCTTTCATGTTCTTTTCACAAACTTTAACTTTTAAAAAGAAATTGGGTATATTTATGGTATATAAAAGATAAAACATGTTGATATTCTACAATACTATACATATATTTTACACACTTCTGAGTTTCTAAACTTTTTCGGTGTTGTCTGCTGGCCTTTGTGTGTCACCTGCAGCTTTTGCAAAACTCCCCCAAAATTCCCATTTACAGTAATTTCTTATGTCAACCTGTGATATATCAAAACCATGATGGAGAAAGTCACAATGTAAATGGGATAACTGTAGGCCTTTATTTGCCTCTGTAATCATTCATATAGCCAGCTCAACTAGAAGTACCCTTGTTTTACAGAAGAGGAAAATCAAGTTGAAAGAGTAGAAAGGGACCTATTCATAGTCATACAGTTGGCAGAGCTGAGACTTGAACACAGGTTCCTGTTTCCCAGTCTTTTCCCTACACCATTACCAAACCACTCAAGAATTTTTAAATTACTGATATTTTTTACATTCCCTACAAGGATGAACATGCAGTGAGAGGGCCAAAAGTGTTTATGCTGAGACATATAAGGGGGAAATGAAAAATTTGTGCTGCTTTAACAATGCAAGCCATACTCATGCCATGCTATATTCCACTGCAAGAATCCATTTAGGTTGTGTCTCAGGAAATAATGTTTTTTGAGGCCTTTCAAGGGTAGGCAGAATGTGGCCAGATCTCAATTCTTGGAGAGACTAAAACCTCCAGCTACTTATGAAATTCTCCTAAAGCACTCTCCTAAAGTCTGATTATGTCACCTTCTTGCTCAAGAAGCTACAGTGATTCTCTATTATCTGTAGGACAAAATATAGACTATTTTGTTTGACATTTTAAGCCCTTTACAACCTGGCCCCAACCTACCTTTCTAGTCTTGGGATCAAGCAATCAAAAATATTTATCAAGTAACTACTATGTTCCAGGCACTGAGTTAGGCACTAGAGCTACAAACACAAATTTCTCTGTTTCCTGAAATCTAAGTCAAACTAGGCTTCCTGCTGTTCCCCACATAAGAAACTCCATCTCATTTCCATTGACTCTGCACTGGTTGTCCATTAATGCCTGGAGTGTACTCCCTCCTGACCTATGCCTCTTAGGTTCCCTTGTTTCCTTTAAAATTTAGTACTAATATCACCTTTTTACATGAAGTCTCTCCTGATTCCCCAGTTCCTAGTTATCCCCACCTCACCAATTATCCTTTATTTTATTTTATATAAAATATTTTAATATACCCATATATATATACATCACCTCCCTTAATAGAAAGTAAGATCCTTGAAGTCAGGTTCTGTTTAATTTTTTGTCTTTGTATTTCCCAAACTCTGTATGCTGAGCAGGTGCTTAAAAATGAACATTCATTGATACAGATATTCCTCTCCATTAAGCTACCCAAATTTACTCCATTTTGGTATCAAGCAGCTGAGGGCTCAGTTTAGTTAACTGTGTATTTCAAAAGCTTTAAATCCAAATTAAGGATATTAATGGAAAAAAGAATGAAATCCAAATATAAGAACTTTTTAGCTGCTCATCATCAGTGAGTCACTGCCACTTCGTGTAGTGACTGAAGTCTCCTCTCCCTCCCACAACAGACACCAGAGAGAACAGGGAGCTGGCCTAGAAGTACAGGGAAAAGAACACTGGCTCTGTAGTCACAGGACCTGGTTTCAAAACTCACCTCGGATGTTCACTAGCTGTGTGATATTGGGCAAGTCCCTTAGCCTTCATGGACCTTAAGTTTCCTCAGTTGTTGAAATGAGGAAGTTGGATCAGATGTCCTCTAGGGTATTTTCCAGCTCTGAATCTATGGCCCTATGCCTAGACTCAATTATATCTTTAAGTGTCTTCCTAGTTTAGAATGCTATAAAAAAAGATATAGTTCAATCTAGTAGTCATATATTGAAAAGGAAATGAGGAGTCATTGTGGGTTGTCATATGTGCTACGGCTGCCAAAAAGCACAATAAAAGTTGGTCATTAACTTGATGAGTTTTTAAAAATAAAACAGCATCATCACCCTGTCATTGTATAAAATTCATGGTCACTTTGTATCTGATTCAGAAGCTGCAGGTGTGGCTACTGCAGAAAAACAAACATCAGAGAAATGGAGAAGAGCAACCAGGAAGATTCGGGAGATAAAAGAAACAAATATGAACACTAAAAATACTACTAGGGTCAGACTTCAAAGACAAAGACTGAGAGGGGGAAATGACCAGTGTCTCTAAAATTATCAAAGGCATAGATTAAAAAAAACACAGATTATGAGAGCTAGAAGGGCTCTTAGTGATCAAGTTTAATTCTGAGTTTTATAGAGAAACAAAGACAGGCTTAAGTAGCTGCATGATGTTGGAAAAGTCAGTGAGTAGCAGAATCAGACCAGGTACTCCTCAAACTCAGGTCTCTTAATTCCTAAACTACTTTCACTTCACTTCCTAAAATACTAGAACAAGGCCTTACTTTGAAGCTTAAAAGAAATCATTTCAGGGCAAATAAAAAATACTAATTTGTTCAAGTAAATTTACAGAATTCATCCGAAGAAGTGGTACAAACCGAGAGTATGAGTAAGTTCAAGAAAGATTTAGATAGTAAGTTATTATGAAAAAGCAGATGTTTTTGGTCCCTATCCCTACTCAAATCTTTAATTTGTTGTTGTTGTGTTTTTTTTGTTTTGTTTTGTTTTTTTGTTTTTGGCAATCAAGGTTAAGTGACTTGTCTGGGGTTGCATAGCTAGTAAGTATCTAAGGCTGGATTTGAACTCATGATCTCTTAATTCCAGGGCCAGCGCTTTAACCACTGTGCCATCTAGCTGCCTCTGATGTTGATATCATTAAGTCCACATGTTTCTCTCACAAAACACAGGATCACAGGATGACAGATCTAATTCTGGAAGGGACCTCAGAAGCTATCTAATCCAACCCATATTAATTGCTGTCAGTGTTCAGAGACATCATGGCATAGTGGACAGAACACTGGACTTTAATTCTGAAATACCTGAGTTCAAGAAACTTACTCTATCACTGTGGGTAAACCATCTAATCTCCTTCAGAGTCTGTTTTGGAGAGGTTTGAGAGGTCATGAGGATCAGAAAAAATAGATAAAAACAAACAAACAGATTTCCTCCATCTTGTTACTCACATGACCTGAAAGTCCACACCACCTTGCATTTAAATAATATATATTAAACATAACTTATGCTGTTTGAGATAGCCAGTGATCTTTCCTACTCAGAATCACAAAGTTTTGGCTCTTTATAATCAAAGTAAAGATAATAATTGAAGACAAAAGCCTGGATAACTAGGGTGAAAAAAATGTTGACCGTATTTCTAGAGTCTGTTAGCACAATCCCTTCATTCCAGGTCAGATAGTACCTAACACGATGGCTATCATTCCTATTTTTAAAAATATTTCTCATACAGAACTTTCTATAACCTATCTGGAAGTGGCTTGATTGTTGCTATGCCAAGTGGAATTTTTTTTGTTAAATCTGAACTCACTCATCTGTCTTGATTTGACTAGAATCATGCCCTGGGAGTTGCTTCAACAAAGTCCAGCCACCTTATTAAACAAAAGTTCAAAGCCTTTGCCTATTCTGGGATGAACATGTAACCTACTTGTAAATTAATGTGCAAAACACAGGAAACTATTATATTCCCATATATTGGAAATTGAAAGCAACAGTAATAAAAGCAATAACAAAAAGAAAGCAAAAAGAATTGTTAAGGATCTACAGTTTAAGCAATAATTTTTGGTACCCAACTCATTGAAAATATAAGTTATACAACTCAAATAATTTTTATGCTGAAGAAAATTTCCAGTATTTATTTATATATTATGATATATGTGTGTATATAATGTATAGAGACTTATGGATAGGTGAATAATTTATGAACAAAGAAGAGATAGAGAACATTATGAAATGTAAAATGTACAATTTTGATTACATTAAATTAAAAAGATTTTTTATAAATAAAATCAATGTAGCCAATATCAGAAGGAAAGCAGAAAACTGGGAAAAAACTTTTACAGAGAGGTCCTCAGATAAAGGTCTCAGCACTCAAATATATAAAGAATTTTGTCAAATCTATAAGAATACAAGTCATTCCCCAATTGATAAATGGTCAAAGGATATGAACAGGCAGTTTTCTGATGCAGAAATCGAAACAGTTTATACTCATATGAAAAAATGCTCTAAATCATTATTGATTAGAAAAATGCAAATTAGAACAACCTTGAGATATCATTTTATACCTATCAGATTAGCTAAAATGACAGAAGGGGAAAGTGACAAATGTTGTAGGGGATGTGGAAAAATTGAGATCTTCATTCATTGTTGGTGGATCTGTGAATTGATCCAACCATTTTGGAGAGTGATCTGGAATTACGCCCAAAGAGTTATTAAACTGTCTATGCCTTTGAACCAGCAATACCACTATTAAGTCTGTTTTCCAAGATGCTTAGGGAAAAAAAGAAATGAACCTATATGTTCTAAAATAGTCACAGCAGCTCTCTTTGTGGTGGTAAAGAATTGGAAATTTCAGGGATGCCCATCAATTGGGAAACAGATAAACTAACTGGTATATGTTTGTGATGGAATATTATTCTATAAGAAATGATGAGCTTGTTGATTTTAGAAAAACATGGAAAGACTTGCACAAGATAATGAAGAGCGAAATGAGCAGAACCAAGAGAACATTGTATTTAGTAAAAGCAATATTGTTTTAAGAACAACTTTGAACGATTAAGTCATTCTGACTATTATAAATACTCAAATTAACTGCAAAAGTCCAATGAAGGAAGATGCTGTTTGTATCCAGAAAAAGAACTGATACACACACACACACACATACACCCCTATATATATACACACACACACATACACATAGATACATAGATACATACATACATATACATGCATACATACATATACATACATATTTGTGTCTAATGGTAGCCATCTCTAGGGTGGGGGAAGGGAGAAGGAAAAAAAAGTTACACGAAAACTCTTAGATATTTAAAAGGAATAGCAAGTTGTACATAACAGATCTGCAGTTTCAGGTGCAACCTTTTTTTTTTTTCTATTTCACTTTGTTATGGAAATACTTGTTATATTTCTCAAGTTGAGAATAAAAAAATTTTTTAAGTATATAAGAAAACAAAAAACAATTAGAAAAAATATGTCATATAAGTATACATTATACATTTATAATTTATTTCAGTATATAAAAGTAAGTAAAATTCAAGAAACTGTTTAAAAATTAAGTAAACAATCTTTTACTGAAAGAAAATCAGTTCTTAATATAGGCGTGCCAGTTGTCTTTAAAAAGAAACAAGAGAAATGCTGCTTAAAAATATTTTTCCCAAACCTGCCCAGACTAGATGGATCTTGCAGAAAAGCATGTTGATTTTCCTTGCTGTAAATTTTTTTGTACCTGTACCCTTAACTACTCCCAATGACATCACCAAAGTAAGGTCTTCCTTATCATCTGCCTCAAGCATCCTGTCACAGTTTCCTACCTTCACACTTTCCTTGGCTCAATTTACCTTTCATAAAAGTGTTAGAACAATCATCCTTATGCATAAACCTGTCACTCTTCTACTCAAAACAAAACAAAAAACTTTAAGGGATCTTTAGTGTCTACTTAATGATAGCTAGCATTTGTACAGTGATTAACATTTGCAAAGTGCAATATTTTATCTCCACTGATTTTCACAACAACCCTGAGAGGTAGGTGCTATTATTATCCTCATTTGATAGTTGAGGAAACTGAGGCAGAGGTTAAGTGACTTGCCTAGGATCACAGAGCTATTAAGCGTCTGAGGCCAGGTCTGAACTCAGGTCTGACTGCAGGTCCAGCGCTCCATTTACTACACCACCTCGCTTTTCTCAGGCATTCAAGCCCTTTACCATCTGAAGCCCCTCTGCTTTTCCAAATCTTTATATAATATTCTCTGCAACATAGCCTATGCTTGAGCCAAATTAAAGTCCAACTCTATTCACAAAACACGACCTAAAGTTTCCCATCTCCACGCTTGTGTTCATGTTGTTCCCTGAAAATATACTTACAGTGACTGCTTGAATTCATCACCACACTTTAAATCCCCATTAAAACACCATCTCCTCTTTAATCTTCCCTGATCTCCCTAAGTTAATAACTCTTTTGTTCCTAGGGCTTTACATTATACTTTGTTTTGCAACTCTCTGATATATTTTTAAAGTAATTTTAGTTTGTGTATTCTAGTAAACTGTATATCAGTTTTCATTAGACTGTAAATTCCATGAGTGCCTATATTATCTAAACTCTTTATCTCCCCTAGTGCTTGACTCATATTTGTTGTTATTCAGTTGTTTCAGTTGTGTCCTTCTCTTTGTGACCCCATTTGGGTTTTCTTGGCAAAGATACTGTAATGGTATGCCATTTCCTTCTCCATTTTACCAGTGAGGAAACTGAGGCAAAAAAGGTTAAGGGACTTGCACAGGGTTACACAGTGAGTAAGTGTCTGAGGCCAAATTTGAACTCAGGGCTTCCTTACTCCAGGCCCGGTGCTCTATTCACTGTGCCACCTGGCTGCCTGGCTCATAACAGGACTTTTAACAAATACTTTTTTTAGTAAATGAATAAACATTAAGTTAGTGAACAGTTTATAAGATTTCTCTCCCAGCTTTAGAGTTTTGAAAAAGACTAGGCCAAGTAAGTTTGCTATAAATGACCACAGCTTTGGAAAACATCATTCTTTTCATATGAGGATAATAAATGTTCAAGTAGAATGAGAAGAAAGAGTGGTTTTGCAATTCTCTTTTCCTCCACAGGCAATTCCAGGGCCTCGTTGATTAAGAAGCCTATTCCTCATTCTTTTATTCAGTTCAATAAACATTACATATAGTATTACCTTCCAGGAAGTCCAGCTGAATGATACAATTTCCATCATTCACACAATGTCTCAAAAGTAGGAGACAGCAGAGCTCATTTAGTCCTATCTCTCTAAACTAAAGAAGGAATACTTCTTAAACAAGGGTTCTTAATCTGGAGCCTATGAACCCCTAAGGGGTAGGTAGAAACACTTCAGAGAGTCCATTAATGTGGATGAGAAAAAAATACACCTTTATTTTTGTGAATTTTAAATGAAATATAAAATTTCCTTCAATTATTTAAACATATTATTCTGAGGAGTCCAATCATAAACTTCAACAGATTGACAAAGGGTCTATGTCATTAAAAAGGTTAAGAATCACTGTTCTAGGAGCAGCTAGCAGTGGACACAGCAATGGCCCTGAGGTCAGGAGGACCCGAGTTCAAATCTGGCCTCAGACCAAACACTTGACACTTGACATCCTGGGTAAGTCACTTAACTCCAATTGCCTTTAAAAAAAAAAAAAAAGAATGACTGTTCTACAATACGCCCAACAAGAAGTCATCCAGACTTACTTTGGAAACCTCTGTCTAGTAAGGAGAAATCTACTGTTGTGTGTGGTACCATTTTTGTACAGCTCTAGTTGTTAGGAAATGTTTCCTCATGTCAAGCTAAAATGTGCTAAAACTTCCATCCATCTTTTCAGGTTCTGTCCCTTAAGGCCAAGCCAAAAAAGTATGGCTTCTCTGTGGCAGTCCATGACATGATTATATACCTACCCTTAACTTTCTCCAACAGCTTCAGTTCTTTCAACTGATCCTCATATGACATGGTCTTAAAGTCCTTTATCACCCAAGTCTCCCTTACTTTGGACATGCTCCATTTCTGAAAATCCTTCCTAAAATCTGGTATCCAGACTCTTTATGGATTAGAATACATTTATGAGCAGGAATCCGAAATTTTGAAATTGCAGTGTTTGCAGTAGTCCACCACTTGCACAGATAAAATGCCTTTGTGTTCTAACATGATTTTCCAGGATGGGAGAGTTTTACAAACTATTTCTAAGCCTCCATTTAGTGTATTACTTATTAAGCAGTCCCTTGGGGATCTACTGAAGTCTTGCAATGCTGTTCTCCCTCAAGGAAATGCTACCTAATCAGCCAGCAGTAATTGGCTTTTTAGGCCTCATTATAGATATCCACACACATGACTCATTTTTATAAGGATAAAAGGCTCAGACAGTAATAACCAACAAAAATACTTCATAAAGTATTAAATAAACACACAAGTTATTTACTTACGCAATGTGAACTGAGGTAATAAGGAAGTAATAACTTAGGAGGTAATAAAGATCGTCTTTATCGATGGTTTTCCAATAGCGATTGGATAACCTTTGGCTGAGGATGCTATGGGAGGAGAATTGCTACCTAGGTAAGGGGCTAGGCTAGATAATCTCTAAGGTCTCTTCCAATTCTAAATTTACATGATTTTTAGATTCCTTGGGTGTGAGGACTAGACTGTGTCTTATTTCATCTTTGTATCCTCACGGTAAAGTACAGTGCTCTATAATAAGAACAGGTAATACAGCAACAACACACATTTATATAACAACAACAACAACAGCAATAATAACAGCTAACACAGAGAAGGTTAACAAAGAACTTTCTTCACAATAATCCTATAAGGCAAGTACAGTAGGTATTATTACTCTTTTTTATAAAGGAAGAATCTGAAATTCTGAGAGGTCAAATGATCTCACAGCCAACAAGTTTATGAGAAATGATTTGAGCCCAGGTTTCCTAATTCTAAGACTAGCACTCTATCCACTAAGCAGCACTGCCTCTTCCATACAATATGCACAATAAATGAACTGAAAAAAATTTGAGTGACCATTTATTTTAGCATACTGAAGACTAATGGTGTAAAGTGCCTTAAAGCTTGCAAAACACTTTATTATAACCTCACATGAGCAGGTGAGCATCATGACAACTCTGTGAGGTAGTATTATTCCATGTAATTTTCTAATTATTGCATTTATATATAACATTTTTTAAACCTGAAAATAGCTGGCCAATGCAGTAAAAAGAACATCAAATTCAAGAACCTGGGCTCAAATCCTTGCTCTGCTATCTTTCTGGTGTTGGACAAGTCATTTAACCTGAGACTCGGTTTCTTCACTGTGTAAAATTAAAGTGTTGGATGACTTCCAGATTACCTTCCCAGCTCTGACTCTATCATTTTATGAAGCTATGCTTACAAGATCCTCTGCTTCCATTTTTATTGCTGCTCCATATCTCTACTAACCCTCCCAACTAAACAAAAGTGACCTGAACTTCGGAATCAGCACCAGAAAAGAAGCAATTCAATAGATAGGGAGATAAAGAAATTAAGCGTCATAAAAACAGCAGCCTGACCTCTGGCACAACAAAACTAATTTAATAGAGATTATGGGAAATTAACGGTGTGGAGCAAAGAGATGAAAATAGGGTACAAGTGCTATTATCCCTATTTTAGATTAAATGACTTGCCCAAGGTCACACAGGTAATAATTTGTAGAGGCAAGACTTGGATCCATATTCTTGGATGAAAAATCCATCATTTTTTTTACTAAGAATTTCCTCCACGAGGAAACTCAGGTTCTGAGAGACGTCTATGGTTCGGTATCTTGGTTTTCAGTACAGCTCTCTATCCACTATGGCAACCTGCCTCTATAAAAAATCTCCCTCTGGTCGTCACAGGACACTTCACACTGGAACATTAGCTACCTGACAAAACACCCTCCCTTAATACAGTGTTCTTCTAGCTGGAAATGAGAGGGGGTGTCAATAGAAATGTTAATCTCTACTCATAATAGTATACCATACACCTAGCTAGTTTTTGAATCAAAGATTTGTTCAAATTTGGGTAGGTTTTGTTTGCCAGCTTACAAACGAGCTAGCTAAATAGCTTATTTAATCTTCCTAGTCCCCAACATTATGTCTCCCACCCTTGTGTAGATGGTGGAGTAGCCAGAGGGCTGGGCTTGGAGTCAGGAAGTCTGAAGTGCAAATTTGGCTTCAGTTCCTCACTAGCTATATAACCCTGGGTAAGTCAATGAACTTTTGTTTGCCTCAGTTTCCTCAGTTATAAAATGAGGATAATAAAGCACTTATCACAAAGACTGGTTGTGGAGATCAAATGAGATAACATTTGCAAAGGGCTTAGCACTGTCCCTGGCATGCTTGTTTCCTTCCTTCCTTCACAGTGGATGGAGGACTGGACCCGCAAGTCAGGCAGACCTCAGTTTGAACTTGTCTCAGATAAGTAGTAGCAGGATAATCCTGGGCAAGTCATTTAGCCCCTTCTCAGCTTCAACTTCCTTATCTGTAACATGAGGGGGTGGGAAAGTTGTATTTAATGACTGCTAAGGCCCTTTCCAGCTCTAAATCTATTACCCTATCAGCATATAAGCTTATCACCATATAAGCCTTATTATAATTTAAGAGACTACATGACTTAGTTGTCCATTGAACTGATCATCCAACTAAAATCCAATACAGAAGTTTCTACTGAATTCACTAACTACTTTGAAATGATTAGCTAAAAATGACCAGGTGCTTATATGTTTTAATTTTTTTTTCAATTAACAAGCATTCATTTTCTCTCCCTTTCACTCCTCTCCTACCACTAGAAAAAAACAAAACTCTTTGTAACCCATATGTATAACATAACAAATTTCAACACTCAACAACTTATTGAGTTGAGCCAGGGGAAATCCTCTATTTTGATTAAGCAAAGATTGGTCCTCTCATAAAAAAACAAAAAACAAAAAACAAAAAAAAAACAGAACAAAACCAAAACTATTTGGTCCATTATTCTGACTGCCACAGAATACTTAAGTGTTTCTCTATTAGAAAAGGAGAGGCATCTAATTCCTTTATATAGGTATTGCAATTTCTCTTAAAAACCACTAATATCTAATATAAATCAGAGACCTTGCTTTCATTATCTATTTGTTGACTTGTCAGAACACGCTAAAAATTAAAAAACAAAACCAAAAACCTTCAGGATCTTTTTCTCTGTTATTAAATAAGTGCTACACTAAAGATCACCACACTAACCTTCATTGTACTTGTTTCGTTTACTCCCTAGATGTACTATTCTCCCAAAGCAGTAAATTAATTGCTAGCATAGCTTTTTTATTTCTGAAATGTCTCTGTTTTCCTCAAACAGTAACCACAATTTTTTTTAATAGCTCAACCCCATAAACAATTGAGAAAAATAACCAATTAGTTGTGAAGTCTAGAACATGCAATGTGCCCTTTTGTTATTTGTAAAAAAAACTTACAAATTAACTTTAAGAAGAGGGTACTAATATTGCCTACTGTATTTACAATACTATTAATTTTGTTGTTTTGTTCTCTCCATGATTTCTAAATCTTGAGGACCCTTGGCTAATATCAGTTGCTTTAATTAGCCAACTATAATGGTTTTGATAAATGTCCCTTGACTACCAGGACAAATCAGGTTTTCTTTGAAGGGTATTTTTTCAATTCATTTTATGCATCTATTAGTATAGGATATAACAATGTTTGATATTAAACAGTGTGAGCTCAAACTAGGGACAGAATTAATCTAAGTAAGGCAATTTTTTTTTCTAAGTAAACTGAAGGTTTAAATCAAACAGAGAGAACTAAAAGAAGCCAATGTAAAAAACTCCTTTACCATTCAGAAAGGGCCATCAAGGTATTTGTTCATAATAATGAAATGTTTCCAACCTAAAGATCCTTTTTATTCCTAAGATAACGGGAATCCAAGATTCAGTTATTAACATTTGGTAGTACTGAATTTGTTGAAATATATTAAATGTATCAAATTGGGGGGGGGGCATGTTTTCCCTCCTTTCCCCCAAAAGTGTTGGTGAAATAGTTTTTAAAGGCACAAAAAAAAACCCTGTAAACTACCATATTCATGAAAGAAAAAGCAATTTTCATAGTCCATAGGCTCTTAGCTATATTCCTTTATTTCTGTCTTTGTATCCCTAGCACCTAGCAGAGTGCTTAATAATTCTTAATAAATGCTTGATTGATTCAAGAAAAAGACATAAACCCCTTCATATTTTTGTATGCTGATCAAAAGGGGTAAGGAGGCTGGCATAAGCTTCTGTCTAGCTCTAATGTAGTCCACCAACATTTTGAAAACAGACTTATTCTGTATACTGGGTCAGCATTAATATAGTATAATAAATTATGTACTATTATTTCAATTATATATAAATTATAATAAATAATGTAGTATTAATAAATTATAATAGAGTATAAGTTATACAAATTTACCTCTAAGGACTCAAAAAATTGCTAATTATCAGAAAGAGGCCCATAGATTCTCAGAGGTGGAAGGCTCTACACTGCAGAGGCCATCCAGTGAGTCCCCTAGCTGAACATGAATCCGTTTCTAGCACATACCCAACAACTGGTCATCCTACCTTCGCTTGAAGACCTCAAGTAAAAGGGGATGCTACTTTTTGGATATGTTTTAATTGTTAGAAAGTTTTTCCTATGATTTCAGAAAAACTTGGACTTACATGAACTGATTCAAAGTGGAGTGAGCAGAACCATACATAGTAACAGCAATACTGTATGATGAACTGTGAACGACTTAGCTATTCTCAGCAACACAATAATTCAAGGTAATTCTAAAGGACTCATGATGAAAAATGTTATCCATCTCCATAGAAAGAACTGATAGAGTCTACAGATCAAAGCATACTATTTTTTACTTTATTTTTTTCATGGTTTTTCTTTTGGTCTGTTTTTTTTTTTACATGAATAATATGGAAATATGTTTTGTATGATGCACATGTATAACCTATATAAAATTGCTTACTGTCTCAGGGAGAGGGGAGAGAAGGCAGGGAGGAAGGGAAGGAAGGAGAAAACTTGGAACTCAAAATTTTAAAAAAATGTTAAGAACTGTTTTTACATGTAATTGGGGAAATAATAAAATATTATTTTAAAAAAAAAAAAAAGAAAGTTTTTCCTGACACCAACCTTAAATTTGCCTTTTGTGATTTCCACCCATTGTTCTGTCAAGTAACTGAAAATAGCTATCATGATCTCTCCTGTTTTTTGTAGGCTAAAGATTCCTAGTTCCTTCAATTAAATATCATCTAAAGAAGCATATCACTCCTCAATGCAATGTTAGATTAATCTGCGTGTTACAGAGGGAGCATGGTGGCATAGAGGAGAGAGACCTGCAATTAAGTAATAAATCAGATACTTACTAGTTAAATTTGACCATGGACAAGTCACTTAACATTTCAAAGCCTTTATTTCCTTGTTATTTTTCAGTCATGTCTGACTCTTCATGATCCCATTTGTGGTTTCCTTGGCAAAGATACTAGAATAGTTTTCCATTTCCTTCTCCAGCTCATTTTACAGATGAGGAAGCTGTAACAAACAGGGGCTAAGTGACTTGGCAAGGGTCACATAGCTAGTAAATGTCTGATGCCAGATTTGAACTCAGATCTTCCTGACTGCTAAGCCCAGCACTATTATTTATTGTGCCACCTAGCTACCCCTTATTTCCTTATGGGGACAGCTTACTGCCAAACACATAGCCCACAAGCTGCAGATGACCCACAAAGTGGGTCTCCAAAGTGCAGCCTGAACCAGATGAAAATGTAGTTCCTATCTGATTTTAATGTGCTGATGCATTAGAAAAAAATATATAAAAATATATGTGGTTTTCTTAGTCAGTATGCAAACTGCCAGCATCCTTATGTACAGTTTAGTGGCCCCCATTTCTATCTGAGTTTGACATCACTAGTGTAGTGGAAAGAGTGCTGGACTTGGAGACAGAAGACAAGAGTTCAAATCTTGACTCTATTGACACCACCTATGTAATCTTGAACAAATCACTTAACATCTCTGTAGAATGAAAGCATTGGTCTAGATGAACTCTAAAGGTCCGTTCCAGTTCTAAATATATAGTCCTATGATATCTTAAAAAATATTAAGTTGTTCAAGAAAACTTAAAATGCCTGTAAATGGGGGAAATACTTGTACTACCTACCTTATAGAATCCTTGGGAGAAGAATGCTTTGCAAACCTTACGGGCCATACAAAATATGAGATTAGGATGGTCATGATCATCATCACTGAGCCTTTACCAAATGGTAGCAATGAATTTTCCAATGGAACTATAAATACAAATAATGAGCTGAAGAGATATTCTCTGACATTTCTTTATCTGATAAATTTGTAAACCATCCTTCACTTTTTTGAAGCTTAAAAGAAATTCTAAGTTCAAGGCGGGACTACTCCAAAAGTTTCTGTATTAAAACTTTTACTAGAAAACAAAGGCTAACAATAAAGATAAACAACAACAGGCGTATAGCAAAAGATATACAGCACGGCTTCTAGCTGCTGAAATGTCATATGAAATAGGCAATATGAAGATAGAGTTGTATTTAGATGTACTTAATTATAAAACTATTTTTGATATTAGGGATGATTTCAATTTGTCTAGTTTCTTTAAAACCATAAAATATGCTACAAGTTTTTTGTTTTTATTTTTACATCAGCATACTATCTGAATTTTTAAATAATAGGGACACCATTTTTTCACATTGGCATTCATTCATTTATGAACTTCTGACTAAAAGTAAGACTTAGAAAAGGGCTTTGTAGTGCTATTGGTGAATGTCAGATATTATAATAAATGGTTTGTTCTCCCCTTTGTCTGACAACTCAAAATAATGATATGCTTTCCGTTTTAGTATCAGTACTGCTGCTATGATACTTTCTCTTCTTCTCCATCTAAACATCTCATTTTATAATCCTCTAAATACCAAGACTAAATCTAAGAAAAGTTAAATTTGCACATATCCAAAATAGTTTCTGTTCTACAAGGTCTTTTAGGGGTTTGGGATATCTTAATATTATTTGGCTTCTATTTTAACAGTGAATCTACAATAAGAATGAGTTGTCCTCAAACAGAAGAAAAACTGCCATATGAAGAACTGGAGTGCAAAATATGTTATCAGAAATTTAACGTTTACAGTCGTAAACCCAAAATCTTGGACTGCCTTCACAGAGTGTGTGCACGATGCCTGACCAAGATAGCTCACACAGGAGATGGAACTACCACGTGTATCAGCTGCCCCTTTTGCCGCTATGACACAGAGATGCAAGAGGAAAAAGTAGCAGGACTTCCTGATGACACAAACATTATGTCTAAACTTTTGCTCAAGGACAAAACAACATGGAACTCAGACAGCAGTGAAGCGGTCTTAACACCAAAGAACTTGGTATCTTCAAGTCCTTCCCATGGATTTTCCAACTGTTTAGTAATTACACTTATGGAAGTTCAGCCAAACTGGACAAGGACTCCCAGCCAAAACACTATCTCTGACGACTATGGCGGTCACAGTTTGGGCTCAGTATCTATAAGTTCTTATAGTCAAATTGATCAAGACCTTTTCTCTAAAATCTGTAATCATGTACCTAGAATACTAATGTGGCTATTGGGATTTTTCTACTTTGGATCCCTGCCTCTTGGGATCTACTTTTTGGTGATGCAAAAAGTAGCCCTGGGAATTGTATGTGTCAGTCTAGTTCCCTCAAGTCTCACTATATGTCTTATATATGTTTTTTGCCAATGTCTCTGTCAGGAAATCGGTGACTGTTCCTCAATAAGTTGACAGTTACTGTTTTAATATGTTGTACGTGTAAGCAAAACTTAAATACAATGAATGACATTTCATAATTAACGATCTCAGTGTAACTTTTTAAATTGAAAAACTAAAATAACTTATGAAATTCACAACTGAGTTAAGACATTATAAATTTATAAAAGTTACACAGTAAACTTTCTTGTGAACTTCTCTCTTATTAAGGTCTCCCCATCCTAATTGGAAAGTTCAATCCATGTCTGTTCTTTGCCATATTTTACCTAAGGAACTGAAAAATATCTTGAGAATTCAGCTTAACCTAGATTCTACTAAATGAGTGGTGGTCAATGTTACCTTTAAAAAGTACTGTACAATAAACCTTCACTAATTTACATTCCTGATGGAAGGTCAGTTTAAATGGGTAAAAAGTGTGGATTGTAGTATCATTTTTAAACAAGGTAGTTTGATCTGTTTGATCTAGGCTACTACAAGTTTGGCAAATAGAGATCCCAGAAAATCAATTGCTTATACATAAATGAAAGTTTTAAAAGTGCTTAAAAATCAGTATGTGTTCTTATGCAGCCTAGATATTTCTTCCTTCTCAAAACTTATTTTAACCTTATCGATATGTCAGTGAACTAGTATTTATTAAACACCTATTATGTTCCAGGTTCTGTGGTAAGCACTGGGGATACAAAGAAAGGCAAAAACACAGTCAATAAATGTTTATTAGGCCCCTACTATATGTCAGGCACTGTCCTAAGAACTAGTGATACAAAAAGATACAAAAGACAGTCTTTGCCCTCAGGGAGCTCAAAATCTAAAGGAGGACATAACAAATATGCACAAACAAGCTTATATATGGGGAAAAATAGGAAATAATTAAGATAGTGAAGGCGCTAAAGTTAAAAGGGGTTGGGAAAGGCTTCCTGTAAAAGATGGAATTTTAGTTGGGACTTAAAAGAAACCAGGGAAGCCAAGAGGCAGAGATGAGGAGAGAGCACTTTCTAGGTATGGGAGGCAAAGAAAACTGGCTGGAAACAAGAGGCCTGTCTTGTTCACGGAATAGCAGGGAAGCTGGACTGAAGAGTACAAGGCAACGAGTAAAGTGTAAAAAGACTGCAAAGTTACGAGGTGGCAATGTTATGAAAGGGCTTTGAACACCAAACAGATGATTTGTATTTGATCCTGGAGTTGATAAGGAGCCACTGGAGTTTGCTGAGTATCAGGGAGTATCAAGGAGCTCCTAGTCCAACGGGGAAGACAACATGCAAACAACTATGTGAAAATAAGATACATACAGGTTAAATTAAGGTAATCTCAAAGGGGAGACACTAAGATTAAGGAGAGCTGGGAAAGGCTTAATGAAGAAGCCTTGGTAAATCCTTTTTTCATAACTGCAGCAAAAGTTTAAAAACTTCAGCTTAGGCTCATTCTTAGTCTGAATTATCAAAAATTTCAAATCACGAGGTTTTTACTTTGAGTGACATAGGCTGCTTAACTAAATCCCTTCCCCAAAGGGGAGGATGGAGGAATTGGAGTAGGTACAAGTACACGGAAACAGAATGACTAATACCTCTCTAAGGGCAGCCCCAGACACCAAAAAAATTCAATCCATATCAGTGCTTATCCTTAAACTGCCTACTTGAGATGAGTGCGTTATGAGTCCTAGGCTTTCCTTAGATTTTTCCATTTGCAAACAGGCTTGGGCTCTTTTAATCTACCTCAGTATAAAAACAACAGATCCTACCCCTATTCCCTTCCCCATAAATCATATCATAAATCCCCATAAATGGCCTATGATCTGGATGCTACCTTTATAGCCTTGCTCCTATATTCAACCCTTCTCTCCTCTGACATTGCCACCACTTCAAGTTTGTCTATTGCAAGTCTCCTGGTGGGTCTGCCTGCCACAAGTCTCTCTTCACTCTAGTCCATCTTCGACTCAGTTGTCAAAGTGATCTTCCCAAAGTTCAAATCCAACTATGTTACCAGCTCCCCTACTCGACAATGCTAGTGCCACTGTCCCTATCACTTCTATCTAAAATAAAGTCTTTTGTTTGGCATTCAAAGCTCTTCATGCTCCCACCTCCACCCCCGAGTTTTCCAGTTTTCTAACACATTACACTTCCTGAGCTACTCTTCAATCCAGCAACACTGGTCACTTAGCTGTTCCTCAAACAAGACTCCACCTCCTGACTGTAACCATTTTCACTGGATGTGCCTCATGCCTGGAACGCTCATTTCCTCACCTCATCCTGGTTTCCTTCAAGTCCCTTCTAAAGTTCTACCTTCTATAGGAAGCCTTTTACAATCCTTCTCATTCTTAGTGCTTCCCCTGAGCTTATCAAGTTATCCTCTATATATCTCATCTGTACACAGTTTTTTACATGTTGTCTCTCCCATTAGATTGGGACCTCCGTGAGAGCAGGGACTGTCTTTTGCCTTTCTTTGTATCCCTAGTATATAATACGGTACCTGGCACATTTTTTGTTGAGTCACTTTAGTTGTGTCTGACTGTCTGTGACCTTATTTGGGGTTTTCTTGGCGGAGATACTGGAGTGCTTTGCCATTTACCTCCCCAGCTCATTTTTACCAATGAGGAAACTAAGGCAAACAGGGTTACGTGGCTTGCCCGGGTCATACAGCTAATAAGTATCTGAGGCCAGATTTGAACTCAGGTCTTCTGACTCCAGGCCTGGCGCTCTATCTACTGTGCCACCTAGCTGCCCACCTGGTACATAGTAGGTGCTTAATAAATGTTTACAAAACGGCTGAATAAAATGGCTTTCCTAGTGACTATCTTTACTTGTGCAGCTAAATTTCCCCGAACAGGACCAAACCCTGTAATCTGAGGGTGGCATGTAAGGCATGTATGGTTTTGTATCAATCTGTGTGAGTGGCTCTACTTGTGGTTTATATGCTAATAAATCCTGCAGGTGGCTAACAGATCGGTGTGACTGTGTTCCTTGAGATCCAGAGCCACACCAATGCAATATTAAAAATAAATGTAACAGGATTGCTATGTCAAATAGCATGACTCTTCTAAAAGGACTGAGTTTTTAGAAATGATCATGAGAACTGATGTTTCTATTTTAGAATGAAAATAAAATGCTTAATATACTTGTGTTAAAATATATATCAACCCTCTTATTATGATAATGCAAGGCAGACAATGTAAGAATAACAGCCCTTAGCCTCAATTTTTCCACATATCAACCATACAACTGGGAACTTAGAATACGGGATAGGATGGGAAGGGGAGGAGAAGAGGATAGCCATTAAGAATACAACAAACTCATAGATCAACCATCTGTAAATTATTGAAAGTGGTTAATCTTGCTGGAAGCATTTTTTCCAAGAAACGATAAGTTTATATTTGAATCAAAGAGTTTCTGAAAATGGAATCACAAGTACCATATTTTAAAAGAGAACTGCCATAAATTAGGCAGCCACATTCATACTGGGGATTCTCAAATGAAAAATAATATAACATAAGAATGAACAATTTCTGATAAAACGCTGGAGTATCTTTTAGAATAAAGACATACTTAAAAGCATATATCTTTTTTCATTTGAAAACACAAGGCTTAAAAACACAAAAGGAAGCTTTTTATAACATGGTGTATTATTTCATGGTTATCCCACAGGTAAAAATGTACCCTCTGTAACATAAATATAATAAAACTTTGATTATTCATAATGCCTGAAAGACAGTGAGATTAATTTAATTTTATAGTCAATTAGCCAGAAAAGCCCTTTAACTTCCAAACCTTGTTTTAAAAATATTTTCTAAAATATATTAGCATACTTTCTTGCTTTAGTAAGCAGAATATAATCAATGTAATGGGATCTTTCTTTGATTCAAGATCTTTCAGGGCCACAGAGTAATCATTCTAAATATTAGTTATAATCACAAAGCAGGGATAGATGGACATTTAAAAGTAGAATGCAAGATTACAACCCCTATCATTCTGGCCTGTGAAAGTGGAATGAAGTACCATTAGGGTTAATTAAATGCTGTTTCTTCACACTCTCACTAAAGGTCTGGGAAGGGGGCAGCAGTCATAACAAAACTAAATCTCTAATGTGAGCTTGTTTATATAACCGTTTGTCAATTTCTTCTAAAAGGTAAGAACAAAATAGATAAGAGTACTGGAGAATTTTTTTTTACGGTACATTAAAAAGATACTTTCTATAACAAAGTTTTCTGTAAAACTAATGTTATCCCCTTCCTGTACATACTACCCTTATATATATGTATGTATGTGTGTAGATATGTATGTATGTGTGTATGTATATATGGATAAAACCCTTTTGAACATTTTAGATACTGTTATTTTCTGGGGAAAAACAATCCCCCAGGATTTATTTCAGGATATGGGAAGAGAATCAGAACACAAAGAATCCTGCTAAACATTTAGGTCTAATACATACACATGAAGGTGTGCCAGCTGTCAAGGGTCAGCTATAAGTTCAAAAAAAATCAAAACTTAAAAATAAATGTCTTCTCAACAACACAATTTTACATGTGTTTAGTGTATGACTCACAATGTCTCTCTCCTCCCCAACTCCTGCCCTCCTACTAAGGGCTTCAACATATGGGACAGAGAGCTGGACCTGGAATCAGGAAGACCTGAGTTCAAACTGGTCTCAGACACTGATTTACAAGTTGTGTGACCCATGGTAAGTCATTTAGCCTCTGCCTGCTTCAGCATCCTCATCTGTAAAATGGTGGTAATAACACCACCTACTTCTCAAGGTTGTGGTATGGAGAAAATGAGATAATATTTGCAAAGTGCTTTAGCAAACCTTAAAGTACTACATAAATGCTAGCTATTGTTATTATTGTTAATATTTTGGATTTGTGATACCATAAATTTTTCATTTATTTATTTTAGACAATTGGGGTTAAGTGACTTGCCCAGGGTCACACAGCTAGTAAGTATCAAGTGTTTGGTCTGAGGTCACATTTGAACTCAGGTCCTCCTGACTTCAGGACCAGTGCTCTATCCACTGTGCCACCTAGCTACCTCTATGAATATTTTTAAAGCAAGTTCCAATATTTTATTTAGTTCAAATGAAAATCAATACACCTATAATCTAAGATGAAGAATTAGCAAATAAAATATATATGTATTTTTAGCAATAAGCTAGTATTAGTATTTAGCAATTAGCAAATAAAAATATATACATATATATATATATGTATCCCAATATATGTATTGTAGTTTTTCTACAAATCACAATAAGGCAGAAGTAGATAGAGGGCTAGCAATTCAGTTATGAAGGCCTGAGTTCATATCTTGCTTCTGACGCATAACGGGCTACCCTGATTGGCAAGTTACTTCATCTTTCCATGTCCTAAGTGATTCTCTAAGATGAATTATCATATGCATCCACAGAGGACATTTCTGACCTGGGAATTTCCCACACATAAGAACTTACAGGTACACACACACAGCCCTGAGCTTCCAGAAAAGCTAGCTGAACTCGAAATGATTCTAAATGACTAAAAATGACATATTCTCATGTGACCCTGGAATATGATAGAAATATAATAAAATATGTATTCTGGAATACTTTAGATGCCTTTCGTTTTCAGCACTAACTTTAGTTTTTGATATTTCACAAGTGAAGAAGAGCACATATTGACATGTTCCCTCACCCTTCCCTGTCTCGCTATTAACACCGCATTTAAGATCAAAGGCTGTCTAATTTCATTTTTTATTTTTTTAAATCTCTCATACTCGGCACAGAGGAAAATTAAATGCAGTGAGTAGTAAGAATCAAAATTTATTTGAATAATATCAAGATTAAAACTTTTCTCCTAGTTTTATTTTAAGCCTGGAATTCTATTTTCCTTACCTCCTATACTTCGTATTGAGCAGCTAGATGGCACAGTAGATAAAGTGCAGGCCTGGGGTCAGGAAGGCTCATCTTCCTAAGTTCAAATCTGGCCTCAAACATTTACTAGCTATGTGACCCTGAGCAAGTCACTTTACTGTTTGCCTGTTTCCTCACTTGTAAAATGAGCTGGAGAAGGAAACGGCAAACCACTCCAGTATCTGCCAAGAAAACCCCAAATGGGGTCACAAAGAGTGAGACAAGACTGACATAACTGAACAATAACAATACCACTTTATATATTTTAATATCTATTTGATAACAATTCACAATACCAGAGACTGCCTTTGCAAAATAAGAAAAAACATCATTTCTCCAATATTGTAAAAGCAATATTACTGTGTGAATCATTCAACAACACAGACTATTCTCTTCTCTCTCCTTTCTTGCGTATCACTAACACTGGTATATGTTAAGACAGAGGCAGCACATTCACTGTTCACTATAAACCATGAACTCAGAGTCTTCAAAGCAGACAACAGCCAGATTAACATGTAACGCGATACCTTTCTTTTTCCCACTTAGCCAGCTTGTAATCTCATCTTGAAATATTTAAGTCAAGACATTTGCCCTATTTTCATGTTTTTCCCATTTCTAGCAGTTTTTCCTATACTCTGTGGTGGTGGGAGGGGGTCATCATACAAATATTTGTATTTTTATTGACAAGTTATAAATGACTCACCATAAGCCTGAGAATTATTTTATTCATTTCATTAATTCAAAACATTGAAATAGTAGCATATAGTCCACTCATGTGATGGAGTTTAAATATAAAACAATGTAACAGGTTTAAAAAGTCATAGTAAAGGTTTGAGATCAGTCTATAAAACTCAAAATAGATTCTGCATTTAAGCATTATAAAATGCACAATTCCAAATAAAACATGTGACATATTCAGAAAAATGAAGAGAACAGCAATGTTAGAATGTATATTTTTTGGGGGGGGTAGGCCTAGGCAATGGGGTTAAGTGACTTGCCCAGGGTCACACAGCTCCTAAATGTTATGTGTCTGAGGCCGGATTTGAGCTCAGGTCCTCCTAAATCCAGGGCTGGTGCTCTATCCACTGTGCCACCTAGCTGTCCTATGTTAGAATGTTTACAGATAGATTTAAAGGTGACCAGGTTATTTTGAGACATTACAATAAGTATTTTCTTTCTTTCTTTCTTTCTTTCTTTCTTTTTTTTTGCTTAGGCGATTGGGGTTAACTGATTTGCCCAGGGTCACAAAGCTAGTGTTACGTGTCTGAGGCTGGATTTGAACTCAGGTCCTCCTGACTCCAAGGCCAGAGCTCTATTTTTTTTGTTTTGTTTAATTATAAACTTACATTTATTGAGTTTTTATGACTTCACAAATAGAAGGTGTGAAGACATGAATAGACAATGGTTTGCTTCTTTTTTATTTTAATTTTTTATTAATTTATTTTGATTTATCAATAATCATTTCCATATGCTTTTGAGTTTAAAATTTTTCTCCCCCTTCCGCCCTACCACCCTCCCCAAGACGGCGCACAATCTGATATAGGCTATACATTTACATTCATATTAAACATATTTTCACATTAGTGATATTGTAAGTAGAAATTAAAACCAATAGGAGGAACCATCAGAAAGAGGAAACAAAACTCAACAGAAGAGAAAAAAAAATAACAATTCGGCTTCCATAGTTCTTTGTTTGAGTGTGGACAGCATTTTCCATCACAAGGCCTCTGGAGATGTCTTAGATCCTTGTATTGCCAGGAAGGGTTAAGTTTATAAATATTAGTCATCACACAACGTGGCTGTTATTGTGAACAACGTTCTCTTGGTTCTGCTCACTTCACTCAGCATCAGACCATAGAAGTCTTTCCAGGTTTTTCTGAAGTTAGCCTGTTCATCATTTCTTATAGCACAACAGTATTCCATCACATTCATATACCACAACTTGCTCAGCCATTCCCCACTTGATGGGCATCCTCTCAAATTCCAATTCTTTGCCACCACAAAAAGAGCTGCTATGAATATTTTTGTACGTGTATATCCTTCTCCCATTTGTGTGATCTCTTTGGGATATAGCCCTAGAAGTGCTATTGCTGGGTCAGAGAGTAATGCACATTTTTATAGCCCTTTGGGCATGCTTCCAAATTGCTCTCCAAAATGGTTGGATCATTTCACAACTCCACCAGCAATGCATTAGTGTTCCAATTTCCCCACATCTTCTCCAACATTTATCATTTTCCTGTTTTGTCATGTTGGCCATTCTGATGGGTGTGATGTGGTACTGCCAGAGCTCTATTTACTGCACCACCCAGCTGCCCCCAAATCAGGATTTTCTAATAAATAAAATAGGGCAATTCTGCAACCTATGGCTTTAAAGAAAATTTAAGTGAGTAATATTTTGGCTATACTTTCCCTTTTTTTTTTAACCAAATACTGACTTTATCTTCGAGGATTTTTTTTTTAATTTGTTTTAAATTTGGATTTACCCTAAATCCATCCCAAGAGGTATATGTTAGATTACAAACTACATAAATCACAACTTTTTCAAAGGTATATGACATAATCTGTTAGGCATCACTCTAAGAGAACTGTCCACTGCATTTCAGGAAAATTCTTTTAGGGGTGACAATATGAGGCATGCATAGCTTTTAAACATTGCTTTTCAAGAACAATGCATTTGTAGAAAAGACCCAGATTCTAATAAGAGATTTTAAGTTTATTGAGGTTTGTTTTATCAGACAGAAAAGAGTTATGATGTTCACTAATGGGGACTCCTGCAGTCATCAGGAATTCTAAGTTTCAGGGATAATGACAACTACTACTCCTCAGGCAAATGGAATGGTCCAAAGAGTTGGTCATGTTACTTTCTCCCAGAGTACATAATTTAATTTATAAGACAAGGACATAGGTATGCCCCACCCCATCCCTTGGCCAAGATATCCAATGAAGGATGATAAAAATATTTTTCAGGAGTCTTTTGGATTTGATAAAGAGGGTTTTACACTGGAAAGGGAGGGAAGAGAAAACTTCCTTAATGGTTTCCAATTCAGATACCATAGGAGTAACAGGTAAAACACAGAAAGACTCATCAGTAATTCACAGAAGCCTGTCAAAGAGAGGCAGCAATAATGACCTCATATGTTTATAAACAAAAGCACGAAATATAGATAACAGACAAGATAAACTAGAGAATCTTAAGTCAAGAAAGCAAATTCACTTGCATGGATGATTGACATTTGGCAGGATGAGGTCTATGGCTGGAAATAAGGCTACATAAGTATATACTTTATTCTAAAGGGACAAAATTTTTTTAAAAATCAGTAGAGAGCTATGGGATATTAAGAAGTAATACTCTCATAAGGAAATATGAGAGTTAGGGTGAGGGAATCCTAACATAGAGAATTGGGATGAAAAATCAATGGAGAAATAAAAGTAAAAAGCAGTAAAGGGCAATTTAGGTAAAGCCACAGAAGCTTTGAAGTCAGGATTATGTTAAATAGATCACATGAAGTCAGTGCTCTCTCATCTCTGCCTTTGCTGACCAGCTGAAGGCAGGCACCTCTGATCACTTCTTGACCCAACTAATCAAAGAGCACATGGAAATTCAGCAGACAGCACTAGCTAGAAGCTGCACCACTGGGCACCACCACTCCCCTGATTTCTCAATTCTACCTGCAGCCAAATCCCCCTGCTCTGAGCAGCAGAGAAAGAGAGGCAGACAAACAGGCAGGCTACACCAGTTATAAGAAGCTCACCCACAGTGGGCTTTGCTTTTTTTTTTTTAAGCAGTTGGTGGTGTAGTGGATGGAGTGCTGAGCCTGTAATCCAGAAGACCTGAGCTCAAATTGGACCTCAGACATTTACTAGCTATATGATCTTTGGCCAGTGCTTTAACTTCTGTTTGCCTAGGTTTCTTCATCTATAAAATGGGGGTAATAATAGTACTTACTTTGCAGGGTTGTTGTGAGGATCATGAGATAATATTTATGAAAGTGCTTAGCACAGTTTTCTGCCCCATCTCATTTTCTTTGATGTTTATTCCAGTGTTTCAAGGGCACATTATGTTAAAAGGTTACTTCTCTTACAAGGAGACAAAGTGAAGGTTGTGAAATTAGTTCTAAAATGCATCAAGCAAAACCAAAACTCTGAGCTGTCTTCTTAATGCAGCAATATATTTGTCTTCAACAAATGTAAGTTACAACATCAACAAGATAACTATTAAAAAACAACTGGTTGGCTACATTTTTATAAGCCTTCAGTAAAAGGATGAATTTTTTTAGTATTTTAAATTGAAAATATATTCACTTGGAAAATAACATCAATTCTAAATATCTTTTACAGAATTATAATAAAACTTTTTTATATCAGGATCAAATTTTGAAATAAATTAACTACTAGAATTAAGCTTATAAAAGCTAACCATCAGGGCAGCTAGGTGGTGAAATGGATAGAGCTCTGGCATTGGAGTCAGAAGGACCTGAGTTCAAATCTGGTCTCAGAGGCTTGACACTTAACTAGCTCTGTGATCCTGGGCAAGTCACTTAACCCTGACTGCCTCACCAAAAAAAAAAAACAACAAAAAACAAAACAAAACAAAAATATGGCTACTGTATAGTCTTTTCCAGACTGTTCTGATGTGCCAAGAATTCACTGCCCACAAAATCCATACATAGTATCAGTTCCTGAAATAAATTTTCTTCATTTATACTATAGTAAATTTCATGTTGTTCAAAATAATTAATTTGGTATATACTGGAATAAACTTTTGGTTAACTAGTTTACACTAAGAAATATGTCAGTTTGAAGGTCCCTAAAAATGAACATGATTCTGGAGCATGTGCTCCAGAAACTCTTAACATTCCTACCTCGTACTGGTAAAGAACTGCTTGGAATTTAAATATAGTTTCCTACAGAAATCTAGAAAGTTGGTCTTGGATATGTAAGACAGCCTAGTACAGTGGAAAAAATACTGATGCTGAGACCCAAATTCTTGCGTTGGCTTTATTACCAAAAAACCTGTGTGACCTTTGGCAAACCCCTTCTTCCTCTTGTGCCTTCAATTTCTTCCTCTGAAAAATGAGGGAAGTGGATTAATCTCTAAGGCAGAGGTGGGGATTTATTAAGGGAATTTGTTCTGTGAAGTTTGGATTCAGTCAAAAGGCTACACTTGAGGACCTAAAGGGCCACATGTGGCCTCTAGGTCACAGGTTCCCCAACCTACTCCAAGGTCTCTTTCCAGTTCAAAATTCTATAAGCTAATTCTATTAGTTATTTCCATCTTGAGAGGGAAGAAAGTTGCTCCCTCAAGGAACAATTGGGTAAGGATGTTAGCTTTACCCGAGCAAAAGTATTTTTAACTAAATAAATCCAGAGCCAGAGATTTCGTTTTATTGTTGAGAAAATTAAAATACGATACTGCAAGCATTTTCTTACAGCATCAAGGGCATAGTAGTTTAAAGGTTTTGTATGTAAGTTACGAAAATTAGGAAAATGAGAACCTAAGTGACTCTGCTTTTACTTGGTGTGACTCTACCATGTACCACTCCATCAAAGCTATAACTAGCATTTCAGGGACGTGAGATGAATAAATACCACAAAAGATACCTAGTGTGAAAAACAGTCCTCAAATCAACTTTTTAAGACAAATTCAATTGAGGTAGAGGGAGAGACCATGAACATCAGCCTCATAGAAGTGAAACGGAGATAATGGAACATAAAACACTGTTAACAGGGGAAGACTAGGAGGGTTATCACTTGCAATGTAGTCAGTTGGATGAAGGGAAAGGAGTCTCAGTATGTAGTAATGTAGTAATTCTGTGAATGCATAATGTTCTTAAACACAAAGTCCACACTACACCCGAGAATAGCACCTCATCCCGTTTTTTAAAAGGAATATCTATGTTTCCCTAAATAGGATGCTTACCTTCACCTTCTCTTCTAATTTTCCTAAGCGAATATTCCCTTCTATTATTTTGTAGAGGACTCCCTGCTTTTCATTTTCTAGGCACTGAGCCTGTCGAAAAACAAGAAAAAAGAAAAGAGATTCTTAGAGTCTTCTGCAACTGGGTACAAGCATCACTGGTATGATGAATAATAAGTATAGTCCCATTCCACCATTTTTTAACATTCACATCATCTTCTCTTCTCAATGTTCAGATACATAGTACTGGCTGTAGCTAGGATATTGACAACACAAGCCAAGGGAAAATGGAGGAGTCTGCAACTAAGAAGCCAGATGTTTAAGCTTAAAGTTGTATAGATTTGTATGGTATTTCAATATTATTCAAGAATTAATTAAATAACTTCTAGAAGTACAAGTACATTAAGAATATCAAATGGAAAAAATCATTCAAGAAAATGTCACTAACTTTAAATGTTTCCTGTTATTAATTAGAGAAACGCAAATTAAAACAACTCTGACGTCCCACCTTATATCTATCAGATTGGCTAATATGACAAAATAAAAAAAGGAAAATGATAGATGTGGGAGGGGATATGGGAAAATTGGGACACTAATGCACTGTTGGTGTAGTTGTGAACTGATCTAACCATTCTGGAAAGCAATTTGGAATTACGTCCAAAGGCATAAAACTGTATAGCCTCTGATCCAGCAATACCACTGCTAGGTCCATATTCCAAAAACATCCACAAAAAGGGAAAAGAGCCTCTTTGTACAAAAATATTTATAGCAGCTCTTTTCGTGGTGGCTAAGAATTGGAAATTAAAGGGATGCCCATCAATTAAGGAATGGCCAAACAAGCTGTGGTACATGATCGTAATGGAATATTATCATACTATAAGAAATGACAAGCAGGATGATTTCAGAAAAACTTGTAAAGACTTATATGAACTGATGCAGAATGAAGTGAGCAGAACCAGAAGAAAGTTATACATAGTAACAACAATATTGTATGATGAAGAACTGTGAATGATTTAGCTATTCTCAGGAACACAATGATCCAAGACAATCCCAAAGGACTAATAATGAAGCATACTACCCACCTCCAGAGAAAGAACTGATACTATCTGAATACAGACTGAAGCATGCTATTTCCCTCTTTCTTTCTTTCATTGTTTTTCTTTTATTCAAGTCTTTTTGTACAAAATGACTAATATGGAAATGTTTTACATAACTGAAAATGTATAACCTATATCTGATTGCTTACTGTCTTGAGGGAGGGGAAGGGAGAGAAGGATAGAATTTGGAACTCAAAACTTAGAAAGAAAACTAAATGTTAAAAAATTGTTTTAATATGTAATTGGGGGGAAAATAAAAATTATTTTAAAAAAAGAAAAAAAGACAATAACATATTAACACTAAAAAAAATTTCCTGTTGCATAATAGTTTGTTTTATTATATTAAGTTGTCCTTGAGCTACAATGTCTTTCTTCCAAATGAAATAACAAAACTAATAAATATCTGAGGATATATATTTTAACTGAGTTAATATGATTAACACAAGACAAAAAGTAAATTACTATATTTTAAAATGTTTATTTTCTTTCAGCCTAAATTAAACACTTTGAATGTTTAAAAAGTTATAAATTCTTACAATATTCCATATAAAATAGATCAGCAATGACAATTCCACATTCCAAAGAAAGAAATTAATATAAAACAAAAATGATAAAATGTAAAGTGCTAAATTTAGTCAGAGGACCTGGGTTTAAGTCTCAGCTCTGCCCCATATTAGTTGTGTGATATTAGGCAAGTCATTTCATTTCTATGGGCCTGTTTCCCTAGCTGTGAAAGAAAGAGTTTAACTAGACAGTCTCTGAATGTTTTTTCCAGTTTTAAAACTATGATCCTATATCTCCATTATAGCTAAGGTCTCTTCCAGCTCTAACATTCTGGGAAGTCAGATGAACTAATAATGGAAGCAAGTATGTGCCAGACCTAGGATAAGAAATCAAATCCTTTCAATCTCTAGGTTGTTTCTTAATCTAAGTATTTACATTATTTTTCTTTAGTGGAGACTACAATTTCCTGAATCTTATACTTCAGAAGGATTAACACAATAACATGTGACATCTAGAAAATGTATCATATTCTCCCTTAAGGAAAAATAGGTAATATGTGTCCACAGAGAAGTAAAAATTTTTCAAATTTCATAATAACATATCAGGGTCCAACCTAACCCTGTTTTTTAATGAAAATTTCAACTTTCACTTCATACTTGTATGTTGCACATCCTATACCAGAGGTTTCAAACTCATAGCCCACAAAATTCCCAAATGCAGCCAGAACCAGACTAAAATTTAATTAGGAAATGTTTAACAAAAACTAAATAAATAAAAATTCAACATGGATAAATGTTAATTTGTGGTTTTCTAAGTCATTATGTGGCTTGCAGGGATCCATTTCTATTTGTTTGGTACCACTGGCCTACACCATTCTGTTCAGCAGCAAAAGGCTCCCTGGCCTGGCAGCTGCTGTTATCTAAAAGCAGCGACCACAGCATGGGACAGAGGGGAAAAAGGCAAGCTAGGTCAGAAGGGTCTGAGGGTGGAGAACACGCAGGTGACTGGAGAGGCAGCAGCAATCACTGACCTCAACATGTATGTGTGGGTTCTTTTCTTTTTTCTGAGAGATGAGTTTTTAGCTTTAAGAAAGGTCTGTTCATATAATTTTAAGGCTTTTAAAAAAGGAATAGAAAGTGAATTAAAAAGTAGTAGAAGCCTAATCCAATATAAGTGATAGGTGACAAATACAATCCACAATTTCAGTCCAAATATTAATAGGAGAAAATGTCATGGGGAGGTTACCTAAGGAATCCATTCTGACTATTTTCAGTAAGAAGGCCTCTGAGCTTATCCTACCACATTAATCTCTATGTTCCTATTGCATAGATGTATTATGCTTTTAATAAATACTTGCTCCTATTACTAAATTCTTGTGTTAGTTTGATGCCCTAGAGTGTCCAGGCCAAAAACTGGAGGACCCAAGGAATGCTCAGCCTGTTTAGTAATGTTATCCCAACAACAGGCTTAGAGTAGCCCCAAGCTTGTGGCTGGGGTCCCATGATCACCACTCACAGTGGCTTTCAGAAATACTCTATTGGCAACAGTACAGAATAATGTCATTCTAAGGACTATTAGGAGGACCAGTAGCTACTCTCTCTTTTTTTTATTTCTGGAGGCAATTTTAATTGGAGGTAATCACGGTTAAGTGACTTGCCCAGGGTCACACAGCTAGTAAGTGTCTGAGATCACATTTGAACTCAGGTCCTCCTGACTCTAGGGCCTGTTGCTCTATCCACTGTACCACCTAGCTGAATTTGCTTTAGCAGTAGAATGAAGCTTACACCTAAGCTTCCTAGGCTTATTTCAAGCTAAGCAGCCACCACCACTCATCATTTTTGTGATTTTTCTCCACCTTTTTTCAGCAGCATGTGCATAAGATCAAAGGCAACAGACCATAGGAGTGATACAACAATGAAGCTCAGCAGAGCAAGATCAGCATGTGATAAGAAGGCGAGAGACTCAAGAGAAGAGGACAGTGTACAGTTGAAGTGGTTCACCAAGTGGTCAAGATGGACAAAGAAGAGTGTAGCCAGTGCAGGGGTGATGGCCTAGGAAAGAGCTGAGGGGATGGTGGAACATGCAGGTCACGTAAGTCACGGTGTGCAGGATGAAGCTTTAGAGTTGCAACGCAGAGGGAGAGGTAGAAAGACAGTATGTGGTCACATATGGGAATTTCAGAGTTCATGAACATGGAAGTGGTGAGTGAAATTTGTGAGTGATAACAAGATCAAGGGTATGACCATCTTGGTGTAGGGCAGTCCGTTTTCCTGGATAGCTCCAATTTTTAGGAAATTTCCCCTTATACCAGGGCTTCTTAAACTTTTCCCACTCAAAACCCCTTTTGGCATTTAGGCAGCGTTGGTTGTGTTGTGTGGCCTGAGGGCATGTGTAGTACAAAGTGGGCATGCTTTGTGTTCAGGACCGAGGCTGCAGTGAGGTTGTGCAACACAGCACAGGCAAACACTGCCAGAAATACCTCGGATTCACACAGCGCCTGATTTTGAATTTTTGGTTGTTGAGCATTGAGAAACATTTTACTGTTGCCAAATTTTTGCAACCACATATGGGATCATGACCCACAGTTTAAGAAGCACTGCACTGGGCCTATATCAGGCTCTACAATTGCTACTCAGTGCTTTTAGTTCTGCCATGTAGGGGCAAGCATAACAAATGTAATCCCCCTTCTACCTGACAGTCCTTTAAATACTAGAAGTAGCTATGATGTCCCACACTAAAAGTCTTCCCTCTCCAAGCCAAAGCTTTCTAGGACTTTCAATTAATCCTCACAGGGCAGAATTTTTAGTTCCCTCACCATCTTAGTCACCTTCTCGACATATACTTGAACTTGTCAAAGTCCTTCCTAAAAGATGGTGTCTAGAACTGAACATGGTACTCAAACACAATCCAAGGCAGTGTAGAGGGGGTTGTCACTTCCCTTATTTTGGGCACTGTGCTGTCACTAATGCTACTACTTAAGACTGCTTTGGTTTTTTTGGCTGCCATATCACACTAACTTAGCTTACAGTCCACTAAAACACCCAAGTCTTTTACTGTTTTCTACTCATGCACTTCTAATCCTACACTGTTGCAACTAATCTTCTGAACCCAAGTATAGGAGTTAACACATCCTTATTAAATTGTACATGTTTTAATGTTTCAATTGTGAAAAGCACATTTTTATACCAATGAAAAAAGAGGCTAACTTATTCTGGATCTATTTTGGTAGGCCAACTAAAGTTTTTAAATTTATGTATTAATCAGTGATGGCAAGACAATAGTAGTATATATTTTCACATGATTTGACTAAGGGAAAACATACAACTTTATATAGGGTGGCCCAAAAGTCTCAGTGCAGTTTAAAGCTATTTAAGCTATTAAAAAACTGTACTAAGACTTTTGGGATACTCTGTATATCATAGGGTCAGTCAGAAGCACTAAGGATCTAAGTGTGCAGTAAGTCACAGTTGTTCCTCACTTCTATTTTCAATCCTTGACTTCATTCATTAGATCTCTAAAAGTCAAGAGATCATCCAAAGGAACATCATGAATTATACTGAGAATCCGATGAGCAAGCCTGATTATTATAAAACATTTATATTCAGCTACTGCAGTATAATCCATGCACCTGATACCTGTGGTGAGGTACAGACAATTTGTTCCAGTTGACTATGATGTTATAACCTCCCCCCCGACTCTGTTTTTAAGAGAATTCTGAAGTCAAGAAAGTCAATAAACATTTGTTTAAGCATCTCTTTATCAGGCCCAGCATGGAGCAAGATGAAACTTGCAGTTGGGGTGGGAAATGATCTAAGTTGGCTGAGTTACAGAACTGATTTCATTTTGTAGGTTGATAAGTTTCTGGAGATGATAAAGTTCGGGAGAGAAGCCAGGTGGGGAATGATGAGATAAATGCCCTGCATGCCCTCCTTAAATGGTGGAGGATCTGGAAGGAGCTTTCAGACATGAATCCATCACCCTCTCCAATCAGAGAGAGAGGGAGAGGTCCCAAGGGCAGGGTTGCTAACGAGGTATGAGTTTCACTGCTGATTTCATCTTGCAGAAGGACGAGTTTCTGAACTTGAACTTATGATGTCCAGGAGAGCAGCCAGGTGAGAAATGAAGTATGCAAATCTCATGCTAAATCCATACTAACTTGAAATAATGGTTTTCAAGAGAAAAGTTCTGTAGTTTTCTAGTTTTGGACTGAATGAAGAATGAACTTCTCTCTATCTGGCCTTTGCCAAAATATACTTTGGGTTTTTTTTGTTTTTTAGGCAATTGGGGTTAAGTGACTTGCCCGGGGTCACACAGCTAGTAAGTGTCAAGTGTTTGGTCTGAGGCCATATTTGAACTCAGGTACTCCTGACTTTAGGGCCGGTGCTCTATCCACTGCGCCACCTAGCTGCCCCTTATACTTTGTTTTGACATAGAAAAATTTGTAATATTTGATTGTGAATTTTTAAAATTTCCTTTTATGCATAACAATGTCTTTGAAAGCATATAACCAGCAAAATACTCAAAGGATACCGTGAAAGAGGACAAGCTGTTAAAGCCTCTACTACTAGTCTCTAATAGCAAACAAAGAATCCATATTACCTTTCAAGAGATGTTATTTAAAAATTGGCATGGTCTTTGTGACTGCTTGACATCCTTCTCTGTGTATAGTCATCTCCTTATAATTCTTACACTTTCATATATATCCTGTACTTATCACACTGTAAAGTGGATTGGAACAGCTCAAGTAGCCATACATGTAACAGAACAATCACTATTTCCCTTTTTCATCCTAAGATTGAAGATGCTTTGGCCCTATCAAATCCAATGATTAATTAGATCTTATGATCAATATCTTTTTCATAAGTCAGAAAAGAAAGTAACTCACAAAAGGTTTTAAAATGAAACACTGGTGTCTCTTGGAGTCACCGGCTTCCATTTGGTCAATTTTAATTTTTCAAGGCATTATTTTCTTAGTAAGGTTTTGTATCTCTTTCACAAAGCTGTTAATTCTCTTTTCATAACTTTCTTCCATACTTCTCATTTGGTTTTCAAAACAATTTTCAGCTCCCTCTTTAACTCTTCTAGGAATTTTTCTTAGGCTTGTTCTGCACTTTTCTTTGAAGTTTTAGAATTACTTTTTCTTTTTGCTTTTTGGTGAGGCAGTTGGTGTTAAGTGACTTGTCCAGGGTCACACAGCTACTAAGTGTTATGTGTCTGAGGCCAGATTTGAACTCAGGTCCTCCTGACTCCAGGGCCAGCGCTCTATCCACTGAGCCACCTAGCTGCCATACATGCCCCCTTTGAAGCTTTGCATGAAGATGTTTTCCAGTCCTTGCCTTTTTCTGTGTTTGTGTCTTGAGCTTCCCTGTCACCATGGTAGCTCTTTATGGTCAGGTTCCTTCTGTTTGTTTGCTTGCTCATTCTTCCAGCTTAGTCCTTGACTTTGGACTTTATGTTAATGTTGGACTCTTCTGGGAAGGGTGGGGGGAGATGTCTGGCCTGGGCTTATGTCCTTTTACATCCTTCCGTTCCTTTCACAGTTCAGGCCAGGGGGCCTGTAAGTTTTCAGTGCTTCCAAGACCATGTGATCTGAGGACAGGTCTGTTCACTGCCCTCCTGGTCTAAGCTCTGTAAGTTGGATCTGTTGGCTTGTATATCGTTGAATTTCAGTGATTGCTGCTTAACTCAGTCACAGTTAGTTTGTTAGGAGATTTTACAGATTCAGAGTGACTGAACAGCATGCTGGCCCTCCTATGGCCCTGGTCCCCTGCCCGAGTTATTCCACTACAGGGTTATGGGCTGGACTAAAGGTTAAGACTGGGTTGTTACTCTATTCCTGGGCTCAGAACTATATATGGAACTTGTTTCTTACTCAGTATTCAGCTAGGGCCCTGTTCTCTTGTGACACTCTTCTCTATGTGTGTTTCTATGACCTGGAACTGGGTAATGAGCTACAGAGCTGCCAGATAGCACTTGTTCCTGTTCCTAGTCCTTGTTCTTGGATCCCCCAGGATCTCTTTCTATTCCATGGCTTTCTGCCCTAGTGCTCTGTCTTGGCTCCCTTTCCCTCTCCAGGCTCTGAATGTTCCCTGTACCCATCGCTACTATGTGCACTCATGGCCAACTCCTACTCCAGTGTCCACAGACTTCTCTATCTTCCTAGGTTACCCTTGGCTGGAAAATGACTCACTGTGACTTTTTTTCTTGGCTTTTCCTATTAAAATTTGGTCTGATACACCTTCTAGATTATTGTGGAAGATGTATGCTCAAAGAGTTAAGGCAAAAATGTTTCCTCTGACCTGCCATCTTGACTTTGGCCCCTTAGTGTAATTTTTCAACAACTGAATTCTGCTGGAATGGTCTTCCAGAACCAAAGGCCACCTCCTCCCTGCAGCTAGTCATTATAACAGTGCTTGAGTAGAGACCTTTCCAAAAACTTCAGTGGCTCCCTAGTGCCTCTAGTATAAAATATAAACTCCTTGGGCATTTAAAGTCTCCCACACTAGATAAAGGTCCAATTTGTCCAGACAAACTGGCCCCCTGCAATCATGACCCAACATACTTTCCACATCCCACCTCCATCCCTTTCCAAATGCCTGGAATGCATGTCCTTCTCACCTCCACCTCGTGGAAGACATAGCTCCCTTCCTGGTGTAGCTCAAGGGTCATCTCCTAAGGTCCTTTCTGATCCTTCCCCAACACTTGTTAATGTCCTTTTCCTACAAAATCCTGGGTATTTATTTACTCTGTATATGGTAGCCAGGAATGTAAACACCTGAAGAGTAGAAGCCTCATAAATTCCAAAAGAGAATCTAGAATAGTTTAGAATAGTCTAAACTCATTGAACTAAATTTTTCACTTCTTCTCAGTACTCTCCTTGTCACTACCACCTTCTTCCAGCTGGAGATAAAAGTGGGTACTTTTACTAAATATTCAGTCTCACAATCCCGGTTACCAATACAAACCACAGTTGCTTCTTATTCAAAGAAATTCACAGTAACAGGGCTCTGAGTTGTCAGAACACAAGAAAATGCTAATGCTAAACTATTAATCTGATACCTACACATTTGAAAGTTATTTTGCATTTTATATTGTTCCCATTGTTAGACTAAGGAAAATATGACCAAACTGTTTTAGATACATGTTAAAAAAGATTACAACCGTAATTCTTATATGGCAGATTAGAATGAATAGTAATTCTCAGAAGTAGAACAAAATAGTTGTTTCTCTTCCAAAGTATGACTTAAGTCTTCTTCCAAGGTTTAATTTTTACTGTTTCCAATAAATACCTTTTATGATGAATACAGTTGATTTAAAAACAAAATCTAATTGGAAAACATGTCTGAAACAGAATATTTTGAAGCTTGTTATACTTTGAAATTCAAGTCAACAAAGACTTAAGTGAATATTACGTAAAGCACTCGAGACACTTGGAGGTATAAAGATTTTTTTAAAGCTTTAAATAATATTAATTTTGAATTAATATCCTTAAAAATCTTAAGCACGCACAATAAAAAGCGGTTTTACCTGAGGTAATCTTGAGGAAACTTACCAAATGTATCAGATTGTCACGTTCTTGAGCTATACCATTTGCCAAAATGACAAAATTTGTCAGATACTGGTGAGCTACCTCTTCTTTCTCCATTGCTTCTTCTACTTGTTGTTGAAGGAGGTCTATTTGCTTTTGAGATCCCCTACAAAAGTTCACCAGATAATTACATTTAAAAAAAAACTTACTAGTTTTGTGACAATGAAATAGCTATGTTATTAAGAACATCAAATGCCTCAGAAGTTAAATTATATTATTTTACAACCTGAAGCTTTCATTAAATTTAAAAGTAAAAGCTCATATGAGAATTTACTTTTAGACTAAACATATTAATTTATTGATACAAAATAATATCATCAACATACATAATAACTGAGCAATCAATGGAATAATGAAACCCTTTTTTTTTTCCTTTGGATTTCTGACTCATGTAGACCGAGAATGTTAGAACTAGGAGGAACTTTAGGAACATTTAATCCAATCTCTTCATTTTACCTAGGAAGAAACCTTAACATAGTAAGTTGGTAATAGAAGTGAGACTATAACCCAAGTCTCCTGCTTCCTAATGCTCTTTCCAGTATACCTCATACTAAAGATCCTATGCAAAATGAGCACAAAAGAAATATATGAATTATATTCATTCCATAAATGAAATATTGGAGAACATGAAGTAAAAATTACCTACACAAAAACCTCATGAGATGTGTCTTTTCTTCTTCAGTTTCCATAGGCAATTTGTTTGATATATACTAAAGTCTCTGTTTTCTAGCACCATTAGAGAATAAAGTACTCTAGTTTACCAAATAACTTTTGGTTAATACTATATCATGACTCAGATGGTACCTAGGGGCCTTATATATAAATCAAGGTCATCATCAGTATCAATTGTTATTGAACTGTTGACACTGAGAAATGCTGATTTCTGGGTGCTTTATCAGATAAACCAGCCTTTACTGTACTGTTATTGTGATATGAGAATTATTCTAATTAGCATTCTCTCTTTACATAGCACTTATTAACAAAACAAAGATAGGGGTACTAGAAGATAAAAAGGAAAAGACAAAGGCTATAAATCTCCAACATGGAGTTCAGGCATATTTTTGGATATTTTATTTAGTGTGGCGGAAAAACAAGTTAAAAAAGAAAATTGATAAACCTATTTAATTTCTGTGCCTTTTCCAATTCAGCTCCCAGGACTTTGTTTTCAGCTTCCAATTTACTTTTATTTAAAAGCAGGCTCTTGGTTTGTGCTTGCAGTTCTGTCATCTTTCCTATCAAGCTGTCAGTCTCTGCACTCCATTTCTCTTTTTCCTTCTGCAGCTGGCTGGGAGAAAAAAAGCAAGAAGTTATATTCAACATACTACTGTTAAGACAAGATCATTGTGAGATAATCGATCACCAATATAATCCTCCAGTCCCTGGCATGAGAACTCTGCAAGCCCTCTGTGAGAGGGTCACTCTCACGGAGGAGGACTGAAGTAGGCCTTGGTCACTGTGGAAGACAGGTACACTGCTGAGGTCTGGGAAGATGGGATAGGAGAAGTGGGCTAGGAAATGTGTTTCATTATATTATCTGCCCCACTTTTAGGGCCAAAGATGGAGAAGTTTGACATTTTTCTTGAGAGTCAAAGTATAATACTGATTTAAAATTATTATAAGTTAACATGAAAAACTGATATTAAATATATTTCTATTATAATAAAATTTGCTGTAAACAAGACCTAAAAAGCTTTAGTAGAGGCTTCAAGCAAATATGCATTTAGCAACTATATAGATAGTAACATCATATTTTGCTTATAACAAATACATTTACATGTAAAAATTAAGAGGCTTTTATCAAAACAAAAAGTAAATCTAACTACTAAGTCAAGAGGCATCACAATTGACTGTATAAAAGAGAACCTTCCAGAACACTATATTTGGTTGACTTCCAATCTAACTAGAGAGCAAGTGCCAGACTTGCAGCCACTTGGGTTCTAACTCTGACTTCTGTGCTTCCTATACCTTTCACAGAAATGCCAGGGAGGGTGGCCTCAGTCAACAAGCATTTATTAGGCATTAATTAAGCATATGCTATGTATCAGGTATTCATCTAAGTACTGGAGATAAAAAAAAGTCATAAAATGTTCCTATTCTCAAGGAGAAGGGGAAACAACATGAAAACAGCTATATGCAAACAAATACATACAGAACAAACAAGATAATCAACAGGGGAAAGGCACTAGTATTAATGGGGATCAGTAACAGCTTCTTGTAGAATGTAGGATTTTAGCCGGAATTTGAAGAAAATCAGAGACACCAGGAGTCATAGATGAGGAGCAAGAGAATTTCCACGCATGGAAGGCAGAAAGTGGAAAATACCTGGAGTCCAGGTGTCTTGTTCAAGGAACAGCAAGGAGACCAGTGTCACTGGTTGGAAGAGTACACATAGGGGAGTAAGGCAAAAGACTAGAAAGTGCCAGGTTATGAACGGCTTTAAAAGGCAAACAGGATTTAATAGGATCAAATATTAGAGATCTTCTCTGCTTGACTGAATGGGAAGTGAGAAGGTGAGAACTGCACTTTAGGAAGGTCAACTTGGCAGGTAAGTGGAAGATGGACTGGAATGGGGAGAGACCTGAGGGAGATCATCCAAAAGACTCTCAGAGTAATCTAGAAGTGAGGTAATGAGGGCCTTTACTAGGGTGGTGGCAATGTAAGGAGAAAGGAGGTAAAACATCTAAGAGATGTGATTCAAGTAGGAAATGTTAGAACTCTGCAATAGAATGGATGGGGATAGCGGTGGTAAAAGTGAGGAACTGAGGATGACAGCAAATTCTCAACAGTAATAAGGATGTTTGGAAGAGGGGAGGGTTGTTGTTGGGTTTCTATTTTCTTTTGAGGGGGATGGAAGACAATGAGTTCAGTTTTGGACATGTTGAATTGAAGATATCTGAGACATCCAGTCTGAGATGTCCTATGAACAGCTGGACATGTGAGACTGGAGGTCAGGAGAGAGGATAGGGCTAGACAAATAATCTTTCCTTCCCCTCCCCCCTTCCACCCCTACCTATCACTAAAACCTGGTTCCTCTCCTCCCCTAGCTTTCCTGGCCACTCCTTCCAGTTCTAACTGGTTGAACCTTCACTCATTCCCCTTGGCTGACTGGCAAGGTGGGGAAGTTGGAATATTTTTTGCTCCCTACTGCCACTTCCAGGGTTTCCGTTACCTCCATCACTCAATAACCTTACCTCCTTTGAGGTCTATGCTATTCATATTTGATGCCTAATCAAACCTAGCAGCTTTTGTCCTCAACTGACTCACTTCTCATGAGTTACTGCTCCACTCTTCCTCACCCGCACAAAAAGATGGCCATATGCCTGATCGTGTCATCATCTACAAATGCAACACCTCCATATTCAATTACCCTGAAATTTCCTTATCTGATCATAATCCATTGACTTTCATCTCTCCCTCTGCCTTCCCTTACTAAACTCTGGTCTTCATCCACACCATAACTTCCGAAACTTCAACCCTTCACTTCTCTCTCGGGACATCTCCCCTGTACGAGCCTCTCTCTCCTCTTTACCCCATCTTGACCCCTTGATGAGCCAGTTCAACACTATATGGTCCTCTTCTCTTGAGTCCTGGCCCTCTTATCATATCACTGATAGCACCCTGCCAAGCCACCTTTGGATGTTTCCCACCATCTGTCCTTTACTCCTATACACATGCTGCTAAATGTAGGGAAAGAAAATCATGGAACCATTCTGAAGCCACTACAAATTTGTTATGTAACCTCACCTGGGGCCTCAGTGGTGCTAGGCAACCCTACACCTCCTTTATCAACTCGCTATCTAATTCTCCACAGTGGCTCTTCCAAATGTTTTCATCCTTTCCCAAACCTCTCAGAGTTCCTCCTCTTCTCACCCTTTCAGCTGAGAACCATGGCTCATATTTTACAGAAAAAATTGAGGCCATTCACTGTGATTTCCTTCTTCTTCCCTTTTTGTCATCTCCTGTCACTCCAAGGCCTTTTGCCACTATCTCCAACTTTGCCTGTCTCACACAAAGAGTTAACCTACTGCATAACAACACTCATCCCTTCACCTGCACAATCAATCCCATTCCATCCTGTCTCCCCCAGCAGACTGACTCATCATCCTCACTCTATCATTCATCTTCAATCTCTTATTGCATACTAGATGCTCCCTCCTGCCTACAAACATGCCCATGTCTTTCCTATTGTCAAAAAATCCTCACTTGATCCTTCTATTCCCACTAACTATTGCCCTATATCTCTTCTGCATTTTGTGACTAAACTCTTTGAAAAAGTCATCTATGATTTGTGCCTCTATATTCTCTCCTCTCTCTTCTTTACCCTTCAAGATCCAGTTTCCAACCTTTTCAGTCCACTGAAATTGCTCTCTCCAGAGTTATCAATGATCTCTTAGTTGGCAAATTCCATTCTTTTTTTTTTTTTCAGTCAAAGACAAGGTTTATTAGAACATCCATCATATCGGGCAGACTCTTAAGGAGTCTGAACATGGGTAAGCAGTGGCTAGATTTTAAGAATCCGAGCAGTGGCTAGATTTTAGGAATCTGAGCCATGGCTAGATTTTAAGAATCTCAACCCCAATCTCCATTCTTCTTGACCTCTCTACCACCTTTGACACTGTTAAATTGACCTCTCTTCCTTAACACTCTCTTTTCTCTAGGTTTTTGGGAAACCACTCTCTCTTGGTTCTCCTTCTACCTATTTGACCACTCTTTCTTTCTCTCTCTCCTTTGCTGGATCCTCACCCAGGTCATGCCATCTAATTATACGTGGCTCACAGGTTCTACACTGGACCCTTTTCTCTTCTCTCTCCATACTACTTCACTTGGTAATCTCATCAACCCCCATAGATTTAATTAGCATCTGAATGCTGATAATTCTCAAATCTATCTATTCAGCTAACCTCTCTGCTAACCTCCCATCTTGCATTCCAACTGCCTTTCTGACATCTTGAACTAGATATCCATGAGACATCTTAAACTCAACATTTCCAAAGCTCAACTCATTTTTTTTTGCCCTAAACCCTCCCTCTGTCCTAATTTTTCTATTACTGTAGAAGGCAACATCATCTTGCCATTCCCTCAGGCTTACAACCTAGGAGTCATCTTCAGCCCCTCACTATCTCTCAGTCTCATGCTGGATATCACTCATATCCAATTTGTTGCCAAAGCTAGTCAATTTCACCTTTGCAACACCTCTCGAATATGCCCCCTTCTCTCTTCTGTTACTGTTACCATCATGGTGCAGGCCAGCCCTCAACATACCATGCCTGAAATAGTCTCCTGCTGGATCCTCCTGTACTCCAATACATCCTCCATTCAGACATCAAAGTGATTTTATTAAAGTGAAAGTCTGATCATGTCACACCCCCTACTCATTAAACTTTAATGGCTCCCTATCACCAACAGGATCAAATATAAAATCTTGTTTGGTGTTCAAAGCCCTTCAGAACCTACCCCCACACACACTCACACACTGTTCCAGTCTTCTTACACCTTACACTCTACCATGTACTCTTCCATTCAACGACACTTGTTTCCTACTAAAATCTCATTTTCTGTGGGATTTCCCAACTACTAACAAGCATTTCCTATCTACTAACTCTAGCACCTCCCCTCTTTTAATTATTTTCTATTCTTCCTAAATATAGCTTATTTGTGCAAATGTATTGTTTGTTGTCTCCCAGACTGTCTGTTGTCTCTATTTGTATCTCCAGTGCTTAGCACAGTACTTGGCACACAGCAGACACTTAATAAATGTTTTTCTGACTGACTAAAATCCCTGAGAATCATCTTCATAGAGATGATAAATGATTCCATGGGATCTGATGAGATCACCAAGTGAAACAAGGACAGAGAAAGAAGAGAAGAAAGACCAGGACAGAGTCTTGGGATATATCCACTGCTGGTGGGCAAGACCTGGATGTGAAGGAGATTGAGGAGTAATCAGACAGGTAAAGGAAAACTAGGAAAAAGCAGTTATCATGAAAACCAAGAGAGAAGAGGGTGATCAACAGTGTCTAAGGCTGCAGATAGAACAAGGAGGATGAGGATTGTGAAAAGGTCATTAAATCTGGCAATTAAGAGATCATTAGTAACTTTGGAAAGAGAAGTTTTGGCTAAATGTTGAGGTTAGAAGCTAGAGCACAGTAAGAGGAAAGGAAGTAGAGGAACTGATTTGTAGATGGTCTTCTCCATGAGTTTATTAAAGAAAAAGGAGGAGAAATATGGGATGATAGCTAGCAGGGATAGACAGGTCAAGTGAGGAATTTTTGAGGATGAGGGAAACATGGATATGCTTATAGGCAGTAGGGAAGCGGCCAAAAGACAGAAGAGATTGAATTGAGAAGACGGGGATGATAGAGGAGGTAATTTGCTAGAGAAGACAGAATGGAATGGGATCATAGAGGGGTTTGCTTGGCAAGAAAGGTCACATATTCATTGAGACAGTGGTGAAACAGAAGATAGTATCAATAAGCATCAGAGAAATGTGAGATGGGGAGGAGGGGAAAAAGAGGGAGCTCTTGGTCAATGTCCACAATTTTTTTCAATGAAATTTGAGAAAACATTCTTAGCTGAGAGGGTAGAGAGAAGAGAAACCATGAGAAGTTTGAGGAAATAAGGAAAGGTTTGAAAAAACTGTTGTGGTGCGTGGGATACTGAATCAGTTGAGGAGATATAAAAGGATTGCCTTGCCAAAGTGAGAGCCCCGTTGAGGTTTTATGAATATAGTGACCCCAGTCAGCACAGTTTTGTGATTTTTTTTCCACCTTCATTCATCAGCATGTGAGTAGGAAGGATAGAGGTGGATAGTGGGAGTACCTGAAGGTTGAAGCTTGGCGGGGCAAGATCTTCAATAGATTAAGGGAGCAAGGGAATCAAGAGACATGGGCGGAGTTCACCAAGGGGCCAAGATGGAAAAGGGAGGAGAGTGTAGCTAGTGCATAGGGGATAGCCTGGGAGAGAGCTGAAGGGTAGAGGAACTGGAGGTCATGATAAGGTCAAAGGGCAGGGTAAATGTATAGATATGGAGTTATCTGTATATCTGTACTTTTATGACAGGATGTGTCTGTTTTTAAAACCAGTATTCTTCTAGTGACACTATGTGGCTGCAAAACATGGAACAACAAAGTCCTAAGCATTACAGCTGCTGGTCCCCTAAACAGAATAAAGAGATACATGAGGGTCATAAGTAGCCTGCAACATATTAACAATGAAAAATTAAATATAAGTAGCATAGCAGATATTATCAAAGAAATATGTGACCAGAAATGTAGGTGGGCCATTGATGTAATGAAATTGAAGGCTAAGCAACTGACAGCCACTGGTATTGATGCAATGTCAGGAGATCTAGAGGAAAGTCCCTGGAATGTGTGCTAGACACTGGACAAGAGTCACACAGATAAGAAGGCACAGATGAGTTACAATCTATACTGTTGGAGGTGTCTGAATTGATGAGATCACAGATTATTGAGGTACTGCAGTATTTTTCATTCTTATAGATATGGTTAATTTGAGTTAGAAAACAATACAATGTCTGGATTTAAAACTCTTCTTTTATGCTCTTTATTACCAATTGCCAGAGTAAAGGCAGGAATACTTAAGGAAATGTTAAAAAATACTTAAAGATGCCTGAAATGCCCATACTCTTTGACCTAGAGATTCTTCTACTAGGCTTATACCCCAAAGAGGCCCATTGTTAAGAAGAAAGTCCCCATTTATACCAAAATATGTATAGCAACACTTTTTGTGAGAGCAAAGAATTGGAAACAAAGTAGATGTCTTCTGACTGAGGAATGGCTAAACAAATTATAGTATATGAATTAATGGAACATTATGTGCTAGGAGAAATGATAACTATGATAAATACAGAGAAGCATGGAAAGATCCACATGAGCTGATACAGAATGAAGTAAAGAGAATCAAGAAAACAACGTACACAATGATGACATCAATATAAGAAAAAATTTTTTAAAAAGTTAATGTTGCAAAATTACAAAGATTACGCACAGCTCAAAACAAGAAATGTAAGAAGACGGCTCTATCACCTCAATTTGCAGAGGTGTTCAGTCTTTTTTCAATCCTGTCTGTTTATGACCTCATTAGGGGTTTTCTTTGCAAAGATACTGGAGTGGTTTATCATTTTCTTCTCCAGCTCATTTTACAGATGAGGGAACTGAGAAAAACAGGTTTAAGTGACTTGCCCAGGGTCACACAGCCAGTAAGTGTCTAAGGTCTGATTTGAACTCATGAAGATGAATCTTTCTGACTTCTGGTATGTCTCTCTATCCACTGTACCACCTAGCTGCCCTTTTGCAGAGGTGGGAGGCCCAAAACATTTTCAGACATTTATATTGATCTGTTAATGCTGATTTTTTTCTCCCTCTTTTGCTTTATAAATTATCTGTTACATGGGATGATCTCTATCAAGGAGAGAGGAGGATCAAGCATACTGGGGGAAACTATGGTAATGTGAAAAAAAATGACATCAAGAAAAACTTATTTTAGAATATGTAAAGAGCCCTACCTTTTGAGTTCATTCACAATTATGTCATGGACTTTTATCTCTATTTGGCTATCCAATTGTATTTTCAGGTTTTGACATTTAGAGCGTAAAATGTCCACCTGCTCCTTCTTCTCAGCTAGTGCCTTTTCTTGGCTCTTTACTTTACTTTCCAGAAGCATTTGCTGTTTAATCAGTTTGGAAACTTTAAAAAAGAGAAAAAATGGATAAAATTTAATGTGTTAGATTTAATACAACAGAATTAGACCTTGGATTTTAGATCAGCTAGTAACACTGACTTGAGCAGTCTCACATGAAGTTGCTTTTTTGCACATTTACACATAACAGTCTTTGAAAATGTGCAAATTTATAATGAATGAGTATACTCTTCAAAACTGTTGTATCTACATTCTGTGAACAGTTAATAAATAAATACCCACTATACACTGGATATGTTACAAGTCAAGTAACAAGACACAGCACACATCTTCAAAGAACAGACATTCCAAAAAAAACTAAAGGAAGATGTAAAATTAACATAAACAAGCACAGATATGTATGTTTGTATGTATGCATGCATGCATGTATGAATGCCAGGCTCATCCCTCCCTAATCTCAGTCCCATTCTACCCTACCCTTCCACTGTACCTCTGGAACTCCTACTGTTCATAAACTGTCCTTCATATTAGACATATAGCCACCACCCCGTGGAAATTACTTTGTATAATTACTTTTGTATTTAATTTTCTACGTACATGTTGTCCCCTACCTCTCCACAAAAATGTAAGCTTCTTGAGGGCAGGGACTGGTTTTGTTGTTGTGGTGGTTTTTTGGGGGGGGGGGCGGTGTCTTTGTATCTCAGCACCTAGCATAGTGCTTGGCACACAGTGGGTGCTTAATAAATGCTTACCTGCTACTCAGTTTGAAGGAGAGCAAAAAAAAGCAAAATGCAAGTTGAACAGTTCTGCTTTCTCTTCATTATAATTATGCCATCCATCCTGAACCTGGTCTTTCTTTGACGTTACCCAGCCCAGCACAAAAAACTTTTTACTGTCCTCAGTATTTATTATAATCTTCAGTTCATTCTAGACATAGTATTTTTATATTCTTACTGACCCTACTACATGTTTTTATACATTTTCAATTGTCAGTCTTTGCTTCCATCTTCCATATAATATATATCTTTCAATAAGCATTTATTAAGCAACTACTACAAGGCACTGTGACAGGTACTAGTCATACAAAGACAAAATGAAAGAGTTCTGCCTTCAAAGAACCTAGTGGGGAGAATCACTTTTAAAAATTTTAAAAAGTTGAATCAACAATGAATGACTTAGCTATTCTCAGAAATACAATGATCCAAGACAATTCCAAAGAACTCATGGTGAAATGACTATGAGAAATAACCAATGGTGTCTGAATGTAGATCAAAGCATGTTCTCACTTTATTTTTTGTGTTTTTTTTCTTTTGGTGTGTTTCTTCTTTCACAACATGACTAATACGGACATAAGTTTTACATGATTGCACATAACTTATATCAAATTGTTTACCATCTTAGGGAAAGGGGAGGGGAAGGAGAGAGGGAGAAAATTTGGAACTAAAATATTTTTTCAATGAATTTTAAAATTTGTCTTTACATGTAATTGAAAAAATAAAATACTATAAAAAAATCTGAGTTGAATGATGAAAAATTGTCCATCCATGCTGATTCCTTTAGACAATACTCCATAACCCTAATTCTATTTCTTCCCCATGGGAATCATTTGTTTGTTCCTTCAGAATTTTGTTCTTGGGTGCACATGAATCCTATTAATCCAACATTCCCTTCAAATCTACTCTTTCAAAATTTAGTGTATGTACCAAATTATGCTCAACTTTCCTCTCCACATCTACCATAAAGACTATGATAATGTAGCCAATTCCTCCCAGAGTTCTGACCATTTATAATTTCCTCCTAATTTGGTATAATCAAGTTAGGAATAGTTCCTTTCATCATCACCTCCTGAAGAATGACATTATTCTCAAAGCTAGTCAATAATCTCTCAGGTGTAATACCTTTTAGGAGAAGAGCCACAGCAGATAGCTAAATGAAGATATCCCCTATCATTACAGACACAAAGATTTAAAACTGGAAAGGACTTTAGATATCTAATCTAAACTCTCCATTTTATAAATAAAGTAATTAAAGGAAAAGAGAATTTGAGTGACTTGCTCAAGATCATAACACTATTAAGTGTTGGGGCTGGAATTTGAACCCAGATCCTTGAATTCCAAATCCAGTACGCAGTTACCCTTGTTCAAAAACTTGGGTGCCGTTCTCAGCTCTTCACTCTCCCTCATCCCGTATATACAGTTGCCAAATCTTGTCACTTCCACTTCCACATCTCTTGTACACACTGCCTTTTCTCTCCACACATATTCAGGTGCTTATCAACTCTAGTCTAAATTACTGACATAGCTGGAGTGCTGCTCTCTCTGCCTCAAGTCTCTTTCCATTCTTCCCATAGCCACCAAAGTGACTTTCCTAAAGCACAGTCACCTCCCTAGTTAATAAACTCCAGTGGTTTCACTATTACCTCTAGGATCAAATAAAGTGTGTGAAATGTAAAGCTCTTCACAACTCAGCCCCATCCTACCTGTCCAGACCTACATTAATCCCCTTCATACACTCTACAATCCATACAGACTGGGTTCCTTACTGTTCCTCACACATGACACTCCACACCCTGTCTCTGTGCCTTTGCCTGAGAAGCCCTTGCTCCTCACGTCTGCCTCTCGGGATTCCTGATCTCCTTCAAACTCTGCTCAAAAGGTTACCTTGTATATACTTTTTATGTTTTGTACACACACACACACACACACTCTCTCTCTCTCTCTCACACACACACTCACTCTGTTTCCTCTGTTATAATGCATGTTCCTTAAGGGCAGGGACTAATTCATTCTGTCATTATATCCCTAGTGTGTCTGGCAAATAAGTAGAATACTTGCTGACTGAGTTAAATCCTAAGTCTCAGAGATGCCTATAAGTTCAAATTTATCTCCTAGTGTTAAGATGACTAGTTTGTTATAAGATTTCTAGTTAATTCATTCTCTGTTATCTATGAAAAGAGATTTAAGGCCATTACTTTATTACTGCCTCTTTTCTTAGGCACTGTCTCCTATGATTTACTAGTGGATTTTCTACCACTAGTCTATGTCACATCTGCTCCTCTCTGATATCTGGCCTTAGCAGATGTATGTGGTAAGTTTTCTCTCTATTTTCAAGTCTCCTTCAAGTTCCAGGTTGTCCTTAATTAGATCTATAGTCTCCAGGTAATTTTACTCTTCTTGCCCTTATTAAATTTAATTCAGCTATCATTTATTAAATGGGAAATACATGCAAGGTACTGTGCTAGGTGCTAGGAATAGAAAGACAAAAAATGAAATAGTCCCTGATCTCAAGAAGCTCACATTTTACAGGGGATCACGACATGCAGAGATTTAAAGGTATAACAAGGCCAGTTGAGGAGGGAGAAACCAACAATAACTGGGGAGATGAGGAAAGGTTTAGTGTAGAAGGTGGTCCATTAGCAGAACTCCATAAGAATTCCAAGAAATGAAAATAGGGACAAAGTACATTTCTGATATAAGTGACAGCCTGGAAATGGAAATGTAAAGCCAAGTTCAAAGACAAGCTAATAGGTCAATTTAGCTGGAATGTTGAGTGCATGTAGGATATGTGCCTTAAATACCAAGATAAAGAATTTATATTTTATAAAAAGGCAATAGGGAATCACTGAAGATTTTTAAGGGAGTAATATAATTAGACATGATTTGGGAAGATTACTTTGAAAGCTGTGTGAAAGATGGTTTTTTGGGAGGAGGAGGGAAAAAGATTAGAGGCAGGCAAATATACTCTTCCTACTCTAATTAGGTGCATTTCTCCCCTGGTCAAGAACCTATTACATAGCCTTGAACCTACTTCAGTTAGGAACCAGCAGAATCAGGCTCTTCAGCAACATTCTTACTTTATCATTCATTCTTATCATTTGCAACTCAAAGAGATAAGTGAGAAAGTTCCATGGTTACAAAAAGAATCAAGACTCTCCTTTAGTAGTAGTACCTTTCAAGTGCAGTCATGGGAATCTCAAAGTCCAGAGAAGGTACAATAGGGATCATGTACAACTCACAGAAATGTGGCAAGGTCACAATTACTCCAAGAAAACACTAGAAAAACCTTTCACCTTCTTGATTGTGCTGTTGGTTGTTCTCTTTGGCTTTGGCTTGCTGAATCTCAAGCTGCTGCATCAAAATTTTATTTTCTTCTAACACGAGCTGGGCCTGAGTTTGTAGCTGACGCCTGTAGACATTTACAAGAAAAATATCTTAATTCCATTGCTCAAAAAATATAAAGATAACCAAGGTCTAAGAAAGAGGTGTCAAACACTCCCAAATGAGGCCCAAACCAGATTAAAATGTAACTCAGATATATATAACAAAATAAAAATGCAATAAAACATAGCTAATATTATTTTAAAATTGAGTCAATATGCAGCCCACAGGGATCCTTATGAACAGATTAGTGACCCCCATTTCTTTTTGAGTTTGATACCACTGGTCTAAGAGATAGCACTGAATGTATTCTGAGTAATGACTAGACATTTCAAATATAATTATAGTTTTACTAATTACTATTAAACCTGGTTAATGTGAACTATAGTGGATAAAGACCTGTAGTAAACTAAGAACAGCAGAATATATTTAAAATTTTTTTCAGTTCCTATTTTAAAGAGCAGAAAAGACTCCTTTATAATTAATAATATATACTCACCTGAAAACTTTTCATTTTAAGTCTTTAAAAATAATTTTTTAAAAGTTAAACAGGCTCTGATAATCTTATTTGCAGTATTAAAACCATTTCTTCATAGTACAAAATGAAATTTTACCTCAGCCCAGGGTGAATAATCACAAATACAAATTAGTACAGGCAGAATTAAAGAGACTCTGCTATAATGACACATTTATATAGTGATTTAAGGTTTGCAAAGTGCTTCCTTCACCACAACCCTGTGAGAGATGTAGTGCATGTAAGTATTTTCTTCATTTCAGAAACTAAGGATTTAAGAGGTTCATAATATGTTGTGTGTATATAGCACTTTGGATTTCACAACATGCCTCCATATCTGTTATCTCATTTGATCTTCATAGCATTATTGTAAATGAAAGGTGTTGCTAGATTCATTTCATAGCTGAGGAAATTAAGGCAGAGAAAGGCCAAGAAATTTGCTTTAGGTCATACAATTATTGGAAAAGTAGAAGCTGGCCTTACGCTCCACTCTAATATTCCTTTTACCAAATGACTTATATAAGTCAGATAATTTACATTTATATATATAAATGTGTTTATATAATATATATTTATATTAATAATATAACAAATTTATTTATTAAATATATGTATATTTAAATGCATTAGAACTAAACATTTCAAGTCAGAACTTTGTTAAAATTGTATTTACTTTATGGAATAGATAAAATGGGGAAAGAGGTCACTTTCAAAAGTTCATGTACCCTAATGAAAATAAAGTAATATGAAGACAAACCTCTATCACCAAAACAAAATACATTTAATTGAATTTTCCTTGTTTGATTTTTTTCAGTGTATAAATACACTTACAAAACTGTAATAAGTGGAAATCCTTAGGAGGATATCAAACTTAAGAGAAAACAATGCCACCCTGGTATGCTGGACAAAACACTTGGCTGGGAGTCAATTTGTCTTCTTTCCCTCAGTGGCTTAAGAAAGTTATTCCTAAACATTCTCCCTCTTTCTTACACAAACACACACACACACACAAGTTGCCACAGATGTTATGATATATTATGATCCAAGATAGTAGGAGGATTAATAAGAATATAGCTGGAAAAGATCCCAAATTCTTCAAACAATATTACGGCAACTATGGTTCACAGTAAAATATCCTATGGGAGAATTTTTTGGTATAATTATGTAAATGTTAACAAGGTCCTGAAGTCATTCAGATTATTCTAAAACATCAGCTCTTTTGGGAATTTGATCAAATGCTGTAAAAAAAAACAGATAACCCTTGTTCCTTGTTACTTAACTACTTAAGTAGTTAGTTAACTACTTATTTAACTACTTAAGGAGCTAAGGCTACTTAACTAATAGTGTGGGACAAGAATTCCAAAGATATGGATTCAATGAACCCTGTACAAGAGGAGTGAAAACCTCAATACAAATATATCACATATGGCACATAAAACAATATGATTAACAAATTCTGCTGTTCATATCAATTCTGGGTCTTGATTTACTAAAAAGATTTAAGCATTTTCATAATAATACAATGTGTAACATAACTATCAAAGACAGAAAGGGCACAAATGAACATCAGTTTGGTTCTGTATATTGTCTTACAATCTTTATAATGCCATTTTCCCCTTTAATCAGAAAAAATAATTTAAAAATGCAAAATATATAATATATAACATACTATGTAAATATGTATATATTTATAAGTTTATAAATATAAAACTATAACAAATAAAATTTTCTTATCAAAGCTGAGGATCGTATCCCAAAGAGATAAAAGGAAAAGGACCATATGCACAAAAATATTCATAGCAGCTGTTTTTATGATAGCAAAGAATTGAAAACTGAGAGGATGCTCATCAATTGGGGAATGGCTAAAAAAGTCATTATATATAAATGTTATAGAATTCTATTGTACTGGAAGAAATGATGAAGGAGATGATTTTAGGAAAACCTGTACGAACTGATGCAAAGTTAAGAACCAAGAAAACAAACTACAGACTAACAGAAATATTTTTAAATATAAATTTTGAAAGACTTACTCAAATTAAAATAATGACCAACCATAATTACAAAGGATTCATGATGAAATATGATATCTTCCTCCAGAGAGAGAGCGCGAGCTGATGGATTCAGAGTTACAGACTAAAACATTTATCTTTTCTTTCTTTTTTTTTTCTTCCTTTTTGGAACATGGCTAATGCAGAACTCTGTTTTGCATGATTATATATATTTGTAATTGAATTTTTTTCCTTGCCTTCTTATTGGGTGGGGAAAGGAGTAGAGGTAGGAAGAGAATTTGGAACTGAAAATAAAAGAATAAAAAAGTAATTGTGCATTAAAAGTTTTAAAATTAAAAAATATTCAAGAAAATATTCTTTAGAATATGTAAGTTAAAAAGTTATTTCAAGTACCACATTGTGCCTTTTTAATTCATGCTTTTCTGGCTTTTTTCCCTCTTAAATCTTTTTCAAATTTATCAAGAATGGCTCATGTGAGCAATAAGATGGAAGAGTAGAATTTTCTCTGATCCCCACAACCTCTCCAATCTCTCCAAAAGAGGAATGATGTAACAAAGATAAAGCAATTTCAGCTGTCTCCACTTGTCAAGAACGCCCAGAACTCAAAAAAAAGGTTTTAAAAATGAACCCCATACCCATTAACGCTCACTAAACCTGAGCCCATTCAGCATCCCCTCTTCCATGACCCCTGCTATCATTAGTAAGGCTGCACCAGCAGACTGAAGGACATGACACAGACTTACAACAAAACCCATTCCCATACTTCAGTCCAATCTCCCAAGGTCTAGGATATGGAAATCTGCCTTGGCTATGACAGATAGATAGCCAATGCTTGGCTAGAGTCCCCTTTTTTTTTAAAATTCTCATTTTTGGGGTATTTATTTAGTATTTAATTTTTCCCCAGTTACATGTCAAAACAATTTTTAACATTTGTTTTTAAAACTTTGAGTTCCAAATTCTCTCCTCCCTCTCTTTCCACTTCACCCCCATTGAGAAAGCAAGTAATTCCATATAGGTTATATATGTGTAGTCATGCAAAACATATCCATAATACTCACATTGTGAAAGAAAACAGACAAAAAAAAATCTCAAGAAAAATAAAGAAAGTTAAAAAAAAACAAAACTATGCTTCAATCTGTATTCAGACACCATTAGTTCTTTCTCTGGGGATGGATAGTATTTTTCATCCTAAGTCCTTCAGAGTTGTCTTGGCTTGTTGTACTGTGAGAATAGCTAAGTTATTCATGGCTGATCATCTTACAATATTGCTGTTACTTTGTACCCAGTACATTTCACTTTGCATCAACCCATGCAATCTTTCCAGGTTTTTCTGAAAGCATCCTGTCATCATTTCTTAGAGTACAATAGTATTCCATCATAATTACATACCACAACTTGTTCAGCCATTCCCCAATTGATGGGCATCCCCTCAATTTCTAATTCTTTGCCCCCAGAAAAGAGCTGCTATAAATATTTTTGTACATATAGGTCCTTTTCCTTTTTGCTTTTTATCTCTTTTGGGATACAGTAGTGGTATTGCTAGGTCAAAGGGCATACACGGTTTTATAGCCCTTTGGGCATAGCTCCAAATTGCTCTACAGAATGGTTGTTGAATCAGTTCACAACTCTGACAACAGTACATTAATGTCCCTTTTTTCCCACATCTCCTCCAACATTTGTCATTTACCTTTTCTTTCCTATTAGTCAAACTAATAGGTATGAGACAATACCTCAGAATTGTTTTAATTTGCATTTCTTCAATCAATAGTGAGTTAGAATATTTTTTCATATACCTATAGATAGCTTTAACTACTTCATCTGAAAACTGATTCTCTCTTTTGATCATTTATCAATTGGGGAATGACTCTTATTTTTATAAATTTGACACAGTTCTCTATATGTTAGAGAAATGAGGCCTTTATCAGAGAAACTTGCTTCAGAAATTTTTTTGCACGGTTACTACTGCTACCTATATTTCCCTCCATCCTATTCCCCATACCCCTGTTTATTCTATTCTCTCACCTTTCACCCAATCCCTCTTCAAAAGTGTTTTGCTTCTGACTACCCTTGCCCCAATCTGTTCTCCCTTCTATCACCCCTTCCCCTTCTCTTATCCTCCTCCCCTTCTACTTTGCTGTAGGGTAAGATAGATTTCTATACCCCATTCCCTGTCTATCCTATTCCCTCTTTGAGCCAATTCTTTTTTTTTTTAATTAATTAATTTATTTTTAGTTTTCAACATTCATTTCCACAAGATCAAGTTCCAAATTTTCTCCCCATATTGTCCCTCCCCCCACCCCAAAATAGTGTGCATTCTGAATACCCTTTCCCCTAATCTGCCCTCCCTTCTATCTCTCCCCCTCTTCTTTGAGCCAATTCTGATGAGTAAGGTTCACTTATTCCCCCTCACTTCCACCCTCTTCCCCTCCACTGTGAAAGCTTTTTCTTGCCTCTTTTATGTGAGATAATTTAGCCCATTCTACCTCTTTCTTTCTCCTCCCAGTACATTCCTGTCTCACACCTTAATTTTATTTCTTAGATACCATCCCTTTATATTCAACTCACACCTGTGCCCTCTGTCTATATATACTCCTTCTAACTACTCTAATAATGAGAAAGGTATTATGAGTTATAAATATCATCTTACCATGTAGGAATGTAAACAGTTTAACCTTATTAAGTCCCTTATGATTTCCCTTTCCTGTTTACCTTTTTATGCTTCTTTTGAGTCTTGTATTTGAAAGTCAAATTTTCTATTCAGTTCTGGTCTTTTCATCAAGAATGCTTGAAAGTCCTCTATCTCATTGAATGTCCATTTTTCTCCCTGAAGGATTATACTCAGTTTAGCTGGGCAGGTAATTCTTCATTGTAATCCTAGCTCCTTTACCCTCTGAAATATCGTATTCCAAACCCTTTAATGTAAAAGGTGTTAAATCTTGTGTTACCTGACTGTGGTTCCACAATACTCGAATTGCTCATTTCTGACTGCTTGCAATATTTTCTCCTTGACTTGGGAGCTCTGGAATTTAGCTATAACATTCCTGACAGTTTTCATTTTGGGATCTCGTTTGGGAGGTAATCAGTGGATTCTTTCCATTTCTATTATACCCTCTGGTTTTAGAATATCAGGGCAGTTTTCCCTGATAATTTCTTGAAAGATGGTATCTAGGCTTTTTTTTTTTTTTTTTTTTTTGGATCATGGCTTTTAGGTAGTCCAATAATTTTTAAATTATCTCTCTTGGATCTATTTTCCAGATCAGCTGTTTTTCCAATGAGATATTTCACACTGTCTTCTACTTTTTCATTCTTTTGGCTTTGCTTTATTGCTTCTTGGTTTCTTACGAAGTCATTAGTTTCCATTTGCTCCATTCTAATTTTTAAGGAATTATCTTCCTCAATGAGCTTTTGGATCTCCTTTTTCATAAGGCCAATTCTGCTTTTTAAGGCATTCTTCTTCTCATTGGCTTTTTAAATCTCTTTAACCATTTAGCCTACTCTGTTTTTCTTCAGTTTTTTGTTTTTTGTGTCTCCTTCACCAAACTGTTGACTCTTTTCTCATGATTTTTTTGCATCACTCTCATTTCTCTTCCCAACTTTTTCTCTACCTCTTTTACTTGATTTTCAAAATCCTTTTTGAGCTCCTCCATGGGACCAATTCATATTTTTCCTGGAGGCTTTGGACGTAGGAGCTTTGACTTTGTTATCTTCTTCTGAGTGTGTGTTTTGATCTTCCTTGTCACCATAACAACTTTCTATAGTCAGGTTTTTTTTTTCATTGTGTGCTCATTTTCCCAGCCTATTACTTGACTTTTAACTATTTGTTAAAATAGGGCTCTGCTTCTAGGGCGGAGGACATACTGTCCCAAGCTTCAGGGGTTTTGTACAACTGTTTTCAGAGATACTTTTAGGAACCTGTATGTTTTCAGTTCTTCCAAGATGGTATGATCTAAGGAGAGATGTTTTCTACTCTCCTGGCCTGTGCTCTGGTCTGTGAGCAACCACAAACACTCTTTTCTGCCCTGGAATTGTGAGGGGGATTCCCTCTCCACTGCTGCCATAAGCTCTGTTATGCTAGTGCTCTTCTTCACCCTGGGACTGCTACCTAGGATTGGGACCTAGATCTGAGTGTGGGCAAAGCAATAGAGTCCTGCCTCAGTGTTAGCAAGCGACTCCTACAATCTTCTCCTGACCAGTTGTTTGACCCTCTTACTGTCTGTGGGCTGGTAGCTCCAGAAGCAGCCTCAGCTGCTGCCGCTTTCACATCACTACAGATTCAGTCACTCTCTAGGTCTGCTCCTGGCCTGCAGGGGTGTGATATGCTCGTACAGCCTGTGCTGGACTGCACTCCTCTCTTAGCCTGGTGCAACAGACCTCTCCTGTTGACCTTGTAAGTTGTCTTGGGATGGAAATTTGTTTCACTCCATCTTTTGATGGGTTCTGTTGCTCTAGAATTTGTCTGGAGCCATTTTTTAAAGGAGGATTTTGGAGGAGAGCTCAGGGGAATCCCTGCCTTTACTTTGCCATCTTGGCTCCACTCCTGGAGTCCTTTTGGAGCAAAAGGCTGCTGGGACCCACAACTCCAAAACTACCAGGGCAGCAAAGGTCCACAGTGCCAGTGCCAGTGCAAAGAACTAATGAACAATGAGAAACAAGACAGGGCACTAGGACAGAAAACTGTATGTGAGGGGAGCTATGCAGCATTCTACCAAACCTGAGGCAAAGAGCACTGCATCAAGCTAGGGCCAGTTCTGGCCACCCAAAAGTCACTTGGGGCAGAAACCTAGGCTGCTGAACCATGAATCACCTAGCATTAAAGAAGGCCAAGATGCTTTGAAATCCAGTTCTCAAGAAAACAACTATTAGAGAGGAGGGATTCAAAAAGTGAGAGCCAAGGGAAAATAAGAGAAAAGAAAAACTAAAATTACCAAACCTTCAGGAGGAAGAAAACTCAATAAATCAGTAAGAAAACACTAAAACAGAAAGCAAATATGACCTCCAGATCTAGTAAATGAGTTCAGGAATCTATGAATAAATACTACAAAACAAAGGAAAATGATCCAAAAATTGATAAGACAGAGGATTCTGTGGAATTTGAGGAGAATATGAAACCAAAACACGCTGTCCCTCAGTGGTTCAAAAGAGAAATAAGATTTAGGAGGGCAGAATTTATGTCCTGCACAACAAAAATAATGGACAGAGTAGTCAAACTGGAATCTACAAGAGCAAGCCTTGCCAGAGAAACAAAATGAGAACAATAGATTCAAAAGGTAAACACACAGAAGGAATGGACAAGCCAGAAAAAGGGAAGCAAAAAAACAATAAATTTAAAAGCTCACTATGCAAGCAAAACATATTAATCAGTAAGACAGAATGGACAGGAAAAAATCTAAGGATCACAAGTCTCTAAGAATGACACAATGGGCCAAAACAAAATCTTACCACCATAATGCATAAAGTACAAGCAAAGTATTGCCCAGAACTTCTGAACATAGAAAATACCAACTGAAAGTATTTACAGATCACCTCTAGAAAAATACACAAAGCTGCAAACTCAAAGACATATAGTGATTCAGTCTAAAAATTTAATTCAGAAACAAGTTCTATAAGTGATCAAGAGAACTCAAATACAAAGGAAAGGAAATTTGAATAACACAAAACTATTCTTTTTTTGTACTTTTTAAAAAATTTATTTTGATTTATCAACAATCACTTCCATAAGCTTTTGAGTTTTAAATTTTTCTCCCCCTCTCTCCCCAAGACAGCATGCAATCTGATATAGGCTATACATATATATCCCTATTAAACATATTTTCACATTAGTCATGTTGTAAGGAAGAATTAGAACCAATAGGAGGAACCACAAGAAAGAGGAAACAAAACAAAACAGAAGAAAAAAATAGAAAATAGTATGCTTCGATCTGTATTCAAACTCCATAGTACTTTCTTTGGATGTGGATAGCATTTTCCATCATGAGACCTTTGGAGATGTCTTAGATCCTTGCAATTGCTGAGAAGGAGTAAGTCTATCAAGGTTAGTCATCGCACAATGTGGGTGTTACTGCGTACAACTTTCTCCTGGTTCTGCTCACTTCACTTAGCATAAGTCCATACATGTCTTTCCAGGTCTTTCTGAAGTCTGCCTGTTCATCATTTCTTATAGCACAAAAGTATTCCATTACATTCATATACCACAACTTGATCAGCCATTCCCCAACTGATGGGCATTCTCTCAAGTTTCAATTCTTAGCCACCACGGACAGAGCTGCTATAAATATTTTTGTACATGTGAGTCCTTTTCCCATTTGTATGATCTCTTTAGGATACAGCCCTAGAAGTGCTATTGCTGGGTCAAAGGGTATGCCAATTTTTATAGCCCTTTGGGCATACAAAACTATTCTGTAACTACAAGAAAAAGGAAGACAGAGTAGAATAATGTATTCAAAAGAGTAATGGAGCTCTGGATGAGATATTCAATAATAATGAGGTATTTGAAATGTTTTTAGAAAGAAAACTAGAATTGAAGCAATTATTTTCTTCTCAAACATCCCAAACAACAGAAATTGAGGAGTGTATAAACACAGCTGGCAAGAATAGTAACAGCAAAAGGGGAACAACCAAGAGACCAGTAACGGACCTCTTTCTAACTGTACACAAGAAGCCAGCGGTGAAGGTAGAAATCTGGGAGAGATAACAGTGAAGAGACAGACAGGACACTATGGACAGAACCTGTCTGAACCCTGCCTACCAGAGAATCAGTTGTTGTTTTTTAACGGGATGATATTACAATATGGGAGGGTACATGAAAGAAGGGGAGTAGCACAGAGGGACAGAGAGGAGTAAGTTATGCACCAAGGTGAAATCAAGGGCTAGCAATGAGGGGAAGATGACATCTGCAGTCTCAGAAAGAGAAAAACTTACAGAGGAGTGGTTGAGGAGGAGATAAGAAGAATTAAAAAGTGAGGGGAAAGGAATGAGGTCTTACTTTTGGTGGTGGGAGAGGGTTCCATTAATGAATGATACAATGGGTCAGCAAAGGGAGATAGGGACCTTCCACTGTGAATGGCCTGAAGGATTTTGGTGCTTAAAAAGTCTATTTCTTTCATCAGGTGAGACTGGAATCCCTGGGGGCAAGTGGCACCTTGGGGAGTAGGTGAGTTTAGACTGAGGGAGGAGATTTTGAGGAAAATATGGACAAAAAAAGTAAACAGGGAAGGCTATAGATCTGCGAGAGCAGCATAATTAAGGATGTGGTGGGAGAAGGGCCCTATCATGGGACAGTATTCTCTCTGATATGTGGCAATAATTGGCATCGTTCTGGGAGTGAGGCACAATGGAAAAGGGAAATACATGGGACAAGCTCTACAAGGTAATGGCAGAAACTGCATAGAAAAAAATAGACACTTTGGAAGTTTTGATTACATGAGGAATGTGGAGAAACGAGAGAAACCATATAATTATAGGGGTCATGAATCAAAGAATGTGGGTCTAGAGCAGGCAGAAAGAGAAAATGGATAATGAAAAGAGTAAGAGAAATCCTTTTGCGGAAAGGGTGCCAAAAAAAGAAATTTAAAAAAATAAATGAAAAGAACTAGTTGAATGGGAAGAGAAGGAGGAATCTAATGCTAGAGTAGAAAAAAAGGGGTGGGGAAAGAATTACAAACCAGATAAAAGCAAGAGAGAAAACAAAACTAAAGAAAACAAAATAAGCAAAACCCCACAGGGAAAGGGTTAACAAATAAGAGAAAGCAATCAGGCGTGAAGGGGAAAAGATATAATGAGAATAGGATACCTTAAAACAAATATTAACATAATTGAAGGAAAATAATATTTTGTTTACAGCAGAAGAAAGAGAAAAAATAACTTCGAAAAAACCAAAATATTAGCGATGGACAAAGGAAAACATAAACCTAATTCTTATAATTTTAAATGGGAATGGATTAAATAAATCCAATAAAATGAAAAAGAGTGACAGATTGGATAAGAAAATAAAACCCTACAATCTGCTGCCTATAAGAAACACATTTAAAAAACAAATATAAACACAAAATAAAATTGAGGGGATGGGAATAAAATTTACTATGCATGAAGTGAAATCTAAGCATGAGTTGCAATCATGCTGAAAAAGCAAAAACAAACCTTTAAAAAATAAAAAGGGATATACAAAGAAAACTACATTAAGCTGAAAGGAGCCAGAGACAACACTATGAGCAATAAAACATACACTCCAAATGCTTTCCCATCAAAATTATAAAGGAAACATGATCTGGGCTTCAAGAAGACATAGACAGTAACAAAATGGTGACAGGAGACTTCAATATCCCTCTCCCAGTTTTGGATAAGTCTCACAGAAACAGAGACAAAAGAGAAAATATAGAACTGAACAAACTGTCAGAGAAACTAAATTTGAAAGACTTAAGGCATCATTTCTAAATAAGACAGCAAAAGAATATGCATATTCAGGGGTGGAGAACCTGTGGACTCGAGACCACACATCGCCCTCTACGTCCTCAAGTGAGGCCCTTTGACTGAATCCAAACTTCACAGAACAAATCTCCTTAATAAAAAATAAAAAGTCCTGTAAAACTTGGACTCAGTCCAAAGACCACACCCAAGGACCTAAAAAGCCATATATGTCCTGGAGGCCACAGGTTCCCCACCCCTGCATATTTCTCAAGTACCACATAAAACTTTTACCAAAAAATGACCATAAGTCAAAGAGATATTGCAAACAAATAAAAGGCAGAAATACTTAATACATATTTATAGACCAAAATATTTTTTAAAATTGTTTTGTTAACCACAAACAAAAGTTATAGACCCAAATGGAGATTCAATGATGAAATCCTAAATAAGGAGTGCGTCAAAGAACAATTCATTTAAAAAAAAACTACACAAAAGATAATGATGAAACAATATACCAAAATTTCTGTGATGCAGGTAAAGGAGTCCTCAAAGGGAAAATCATATCCTTAAAAACAAACATTAACAAAATAGAAAAAGAAACATTAATGAAATCAACATGTATTTTAAAAATTAGAGGGGAAATAGATAAATTAGAAATGAAAACCCCAGAAATATTAAATAAGACTAAAAGCTGGTTCTTCAAAATGACTAACCAAATTTATTGACTCTTAGCTAATCTGACTAAAAAGAAGGTAGGAGAAAATAAAATAAAATGGCAAATAAACCAAGTGAAATCACAGCAAAACCAGAGGAAATTAAAAGCAAAATGTAAACATATTATGCATGGTTATATACTAACAAAGCTGAGAATACAAAAGAAACAGAGAAATACCTTCAAAAATATAAAGTATTCAAACTATCAGAAGACCAGATAGAGATATAAATAATCCAATTTCAGTAAAGAAACAGATCTAGCTTTAAAAGAAGTACTAAAGAAAAAAACAAAACAAAACAACAACAACCTGGTCCTGATGGATTCACAGGAGAATTCTATCAAACTTTTAAAGAATAATTAGTACTTAAACTTCACAAATTATTCTCAAATGCTGAAAAAAAAAGAACCCAACCAGAATTTTTTTCTAATACTTACAACAGAGAAAGTTAAACACAGGGAAAAACTAAAGGCCAATATCATTAGTGAATACTGACTCAAAAATTATGAACAAAATTCTATCAAACAGAGAAGAGTCATTTATCCAAGAAATCATTCATTATCCAGTAGGATAGTTCAACATTAGAAAACAATCAACATGATCATATTAAAAACTAAAACATCCAAAACCACATTATCATTGTGATAGATTCAGAAAAGGAGTCTGACAAAGTACAATACTTTTTAAAGCTAAGAACTCCACAAAGTATAGGCATAGAGGGACTTTTAAAAAAACAATCATAAAGAGCACATATCTAAAACCAAAATCAAGTATCATATGCAATGGAGCTATACTACAATCTTTTCTAGTAAATACAGGAGTGCAGCAAGGATGCCCATTCTTCCCATTATTATTTGATATAGTTCTGGAAATGCTAGCAATAGCAATGAGACAAGAGAAAGAAATTAAAGGAATAAAGAAAAGTAAAGGGAGATAAAACTGTCCTATCAGTTGACAATATGATGGTTTACTTGGAAAATCATAGGGAATGAGTTAAGATAGTAACTGATACAACAGCTAAATCCTCAAAAATCAACAGCTTTTAAATATAATATATAATAACAATATATGCAATTTATAATAATGATATAATAATATTAATAACAATCAATGTAACAATAACAAAGCACAAGAAGCAGTAATAGAAATTCCATTCTAAAAAAGTACAAAATGTATAAAATATCTGGGAATCACTTTCACAAGGTACACAAAAGACACACACAAAAATAGATTAAATCACAAAGTGCTCCTTAAAAAATAAAGAACAGCCTAAATAGCTGGAGAAATATTTAGTGCTAATGGCTAGGCCATGTCAATATAATAAAAATGAAAATACTATCAAAATTAATTTACACTTTTAATGCAATACCAATCAAACCCCCAAAGGGATACTTTATAGAACTTGACAGAATAATAACAAAATTCATTTGGAAAAAAAAAAAAAGATCTAGACTATCAAGGGAAATGACAGAAGTAGGGATGAAGAAGGAAAAGCACTTCTAGACCTGAATGCATATTACAAAGCAGCGGTTATCAACACTATCTGGTACTGGTTAAAGAACAGAGAGATCAATGGAACAAACAAGACAAGAGAGACTCAAAAATAAAACGCAATAACCCAGTGTTTGATAAAAGTGAAAAACAAAAAGTTCTCAAAAAGAAGAACTGCAAAGTATTCACAACCACGAGAAAGAATCCTCCAAATTACTAATGAGAAATACAAATGAAAATAACCCTGCAAACTGGTAAATATGACAGAAAACTGGCAACAATCAATGTTGGAGGGTAGTGGAAGGATAGGCACACTAATAATACATTGTTGGTGGAGCTGTGAAATGGTACAATCATTTTTGAAAGCAACTTGGAACTATGCAAATAAAGTGACTAAACTGCCCATGGCTTTTGAACAAAAGACTCCATTGCTAAGATTATACATCAGGGAAGCCATTGATAAGAAAAAGCTCCCCACATACTCCAAAATATTTATAGCAGCACTTTTTGTGGTGGCAAAGAACTGGAAACAAGGTACATGCCCATCAATTGAGGAATAGCTAAAAAAAATGTAATATGTGAACATAATAAATATTATTGAGCTGTAAGAAATTATGAATGTGATGAATACACAGAATCATGGAAAGACTTAATATGAACTGATGCAAAGTGAAGTAAGCAGTGCCAAAAAAAATTATACAAAGTAACTACAACAATGTAAACAGAAACACAACACATCAAAAAAATAAAAATTAAATGTAACAAAATTATAAAGATCAAATGGGATTTGAATAAAAAGATATAAGAAGACACCCCAAACCTACTCCTTTATAGATGGGGGAGGTCCAGAGGTGTTACATACTGCACATCTTTTTGGACTTTTTCAATATATCAATCAGTTATGCTGGCTTTTTTTCCCTCCCTAAAAAATACTATTTGCTATATAGGATGGCTCTAGTAGAGGGACTTTATAGTGATGGAAAAAAGAGAAAATATCAACAAAAACTCATTTAAAAAAATAAAGTTACCAAGATACTAAAAAAAGTAACACTACTTGCCATTCCTTACTGGTGAGAGGACTACTTTTATTCAGTTCTTGGTGAAGCGTTTCATTCTCTTTTACCACCTCTTCTACTCGTATCTTGAACATTTTCATTTCTTCCTGAAATAAAATTAATGTAAATTTACTACAAAAACAGAAATGTACAGATAGTTATTGCCTTTACCCTAGAATTGTCACTTTGAATAAAATCAGTTAAATCTTGTCTATACTGACTGACACTCATGGAACCTGCCATAGCAAGGAATTCACAATAAAGAAATGTTTCGGTTTACTAGCACCTGGGGGTTTTGGTTACTGTAAGAACCTTAATATAGCGTCTCCCATGGCTAACAATGCTCCCAAAGCATTAAGTGAGACTGCAGTGCATTCATCTTAATTATATTTATATATATTTTTAAAAATTGATAAATACTTTGAGAACTCCCTCTTTTCCCCAATTCTATACTAAAAAAAAAAAAAAAAAAAAAAAAAACATAAATTCTTGTTATACTTTTCCAGAGCAGGGAGAGGAATTTTTATACTGGGAAACTCATTTAAGCCAGTGGTCTCTGAAGTAGGAGCCATATCTTGAAACCCAAGGAGTATGTAAACTATCTGGGAGCGTGAGAAGATGAAATGCATCCACTCTTACCCCTGAACTGTGTAGTCAACTATAGGCTTATCTCCAAAAGAGCTAGGTACAGCACCCTCTTAAGCACCTGCATCCTACCTCCTGTTAGCCTTTTGGGACTGAACAGGGGATGGGGCCCTCAAGGCAGCCTTAACCTATTTTGACCCAGCTACCAGCATAAGTTGTGGCAGGAAATATTCTATGTGCCAGGCACTGTGCTAAGCACTTTACAAATATTATCTCATTTGATCCTCACAACAACCCAGGGAGATAGGTGCTTGTATGATTACCACTTTACAGTTGAGGAAGGTGAAGCAAACCGAAGTTAAGTGACTTGCCCAGAGACGCACAGCTAGTAAGTGTCTGAATCCACATTTGAACTCTGGTCTTCCTGTCTCCAGGACCAGCACTGTACCACTTAGCTGTTTCTGAGTATAGCACCCCTAAAGTCTGCCCTGTTCTCTCATCCTGTCATAGCAGCAGGGCAGCAAGCACCTACAGGCTCTGCCCTCTGGAGCAGTGGTCCCAGAATAAGCTCTCCCCCTCACCAATAGTTTTTGTTTTCTCTGGGAAAAGGAAGTATCATAGGATAAGTAGGCAAACCCATCCCTCTTCTGAACTTCCCTCTTCCTGCTAAGTTTACCACCATTCTTCCAGTCACACAGTCACACATGCCTCTCTCTCATTCCACATTTTGGATCAGCTACCAACTCTTGTCATTTCTATCTGTACATTTCTCACCTCTCTCTCTTTCTTTTCACTCATCAATCCTTCTCTCTTCCACCTGAACTATTACAATATCCTCCTTGAGGCTTAGCAATTTTGTTAGTCTTTTCAAAGAACTAGCTTTCAGTTTTGGTTATCATTTCTATAATCTTTTGGATTTATCTATTTCTGTAAATTTCAGTATCTCCTCTTGTGTGTCTGCTTTGGGGTTATTTGCCGACTTTCTAATTTTTTACAATGCATATTCAATTCATCAGTCATCTTTTTTTATTTTGTTCAAATGCATATTTTTAGGGATATAATTTTTCCCCTAAAGGCTGGTTTAGCTGCATCCCGAAATTTCAGTTATTTCATCATTACCACTTTTTTTCACATAATTTTTCATTGTTTTTATAATGTTTTTGGCCCATTGTTTTAGGATTTCAATGTTAAGTCTCCATGTGACTATTTCTGCCTTTTTATATTTGTTTACAATACCTCTGTGCCCTAATACATGATCAGTTTTTATAAAAGTAGTGCTGAAAAAACAGGTATATTTTTCTTTAGTAGTCTCATTTAGAAGACACCATGAATCTTTTAGCTCTGATTTCTCCAGCAATTTGTTCAATTCTATATTTTCCTTTCTTTTATTTTTCTGTTAGATTTATCCAAAACCAAGAAAAGAATACTAAAATCTTCTATTATTATTGTATTAATGTCAAGGTTTTCTTGTAACTTGGTTCATTTTTCCTTGATAAATTTAGATGCTAAGGCAAGAGTATACATTTAATAATGAAATTGGTTTGTTGTCTGTGGTTCCTTTCAGCATAATTTCTTTACCTCCATGTTGAGAAATTTTGTTTTTGCTTTGTCTAATAGCATGATTGCAGGTCCTGCTTTTTTTTGGATTCATTTGATGCATAGTATTTTTTGTTACAGCCTCTTTATTTTACAAATGTCTTTACTTTTTAATATGTTTCTTGTTTTGTATTCTTTTTCCAATCTGTCACTTTCTTGTTTATTGGGTTGTTTAATCCATTCATATTTAAAGTTATGAGTCAGCTTTACATTTCCCTTCACTCGTCTCTAATATCTTTTTTCTGAACTGATTTAAAATTTTTTTTGGTTCTTCCTCTTTAAAGACAACACTTCCTTCACTTAGTTTTTCCAGTTTTTGCTTCATCTACTTTAAGGGAACCCTATTCCAACTTGCCTTTTTTAACCTCACCTAAGTCCACAACCTCCTACTTGTTATGAGTTTTAGAATTTTACTTATTAATTCCTTTTTCTTTCTTCTTTTTATCTAGCTAATTCTTCCCCTGTATTTTTTTCTCACTTAAATAGTTATATAATATTCCCATTTGACTTTTGTTACATTTTGGTTTCTTATTCCCTACATCTTTTTCTAAAAAAGAATTTCCCCTCATTTTCTTTGTCAATTCTTTCCCCTATCTATCTGTCTATCCTAAACTTTTATTCCTTGATTCATGGTCCTTAAACATACTTATTATTTCTTTAGTCTCTGTGTTTCTTGTGAAATTGAAACTTTTAAAGTACCTACTCTGAATTCCCTCTTCTAAATGATTTCTATGTTAATACCTTCTAGGTCTTGCCCCTACCTTATTTCTGTTGTGTCTCACTCCTAGAAGTATCAATTCCTGCAGAAGACAGAATACTGCCACATGGTAGGAATTCTCCTGTGACCCTGATCACGAACGAGGTCCATTTCTAACCAATGTCCTCTCCATAATAATTTTCTTTTCCATTTGCCACTAAATTGCTTCCTATGTCCTCCTGTCCTTCTAGATGTCACCTGCCCCTAGAAGCTCTGATTCTCCTTCTTAGGAGGTGAGATGCTGTCAATGGACACATAACACTCTCTCAGAAGTGATGATCTCTCTGACCACCAAGGACAGTGAGAGCGAGAGACAGAGACAAAGACAGTGCATTAATTAAGAGCCTGGTGTATCAGGCACTGCAGTAAGTGCAATAAGACCTTTATAAGGTTTTCTCCTGGTCGTTTACAGAATTTATTGTTTGTCATCGGAATTGTTAAATCTAACCACTATATAACTTGGAGCTTATAGCATAGGTTTTTTGTTCGTTTTTCTAGGGGTACTCTGTGGTTTCTTTCAGTTGGTATTGTTTTCTGTATTCAGAAGTTCTAAGTAGATTTCTTATATTATTTCTTGAATTACGGTTTGAAGTTTTTTAAAAATTGCTGTGTTCTTCTGGAAGACCTACAATCTTTAAATTGTCTCTATACATCCTATATTGAAAACCAACATGCTTTGCTGGTATAGATATCATATTTTTTTTAATATTATTGCTTTTTGCTTCTCTTCTTCCATGTCATGCTTCGCTTTTATATATTTGTACTCTCAATTAGTTGTCTCTTTAGCTTCAGTAGAAAGACTAGCCACTATGAATTCAAATTTTTATGTTCTGACAATTATTTCTGCTGTACAAGATATAAATTCTGCCTTCACAATTATTATTATTTCCTTCTTGAACCATTCAGGAATATCTTGCCATAATTCCAGGCTCTCGTGGGAATCTAGGGGGTTCCTTGCCTTATTAGATGTTAGTTTAATTTTATTTGTCTTGCAATATTTATTCAGAGATGTGTGGACTCATTTGATGACTTTCAAGGCCCTCTTCCCATCTGTTTTAAGATCTTCTCTGTTGGGGTACGTGCATGCGTGTGTGTGTGTGTGTGTGTGTGTGTGTGTGTGTATACACATACATATGTAAATGCTTGTGCTCAAGTTTTTTAACTGAGTTGTGTGTATGTGTGTATATATGTAAGTGTGTGTGTGTGTGTGTGTGTAAATGCTTGTGCTCAAGTTTTTTAACTGAGTTTTGTTCCTCCTGAGCTCTTTGATAATTTCAATCTCTTTCCTTAGATTCTTCTGTCACTCACTTTGTAATGACTCCTACTTTGATGACAGATTTCCCATGGCCAGACAGCAAAACTGTCTCAATCCCTTCCACATTTTCTAGATCTCTTCAGATGATTTTTGCTGGGCAGGAGCTTGGTTTGTTTTTTTCCTGCTACTTTGCCATCTTGGCTCTGCCTCCCACTAAATTACTATTTTTAGCAATAAATAACAATGACATCTGTGGTCTGAACAAATATTTTACCCCAAAAGTGAACAATAGTCTCTTTATTTGCAGACATGATTAGCTCAGCATGTGCTGAAGCTATGTGGATATTTTGTCACTGTCTTATGGAAGAATCTTCAAAAACTAAACTGCAAAAGGACCCACATGTACAAAAATATTTCTAGCAGCTCTTTCTGTGGTGGCAAAGAACTGGAAATTGAAGTGGTGCCCATCAATTGGGGAATGGCTGAACAAGTTGTGGTATATGAATGTAATGGAATACTATTGTGCTATAAGAAATGATGAGCAGGCAGACTTCAGAAAAACCTGGAAAGACTTATATAAACTGATGCTGAGTGAAATGAGCAGAACCAGGAGAACGTTGCACACAGTAACAGCCGCATTGTTCGATAACTGACTTTGACAGACTTAGCTCTTCTCAGCAATATGAGGATCTAAGACAACTCCAAAAGACTCATGATGGAAAATGCCATCTATATCCCAAAAAACAACCATGGAGTCTGAATGTAGATGGAACATACTATTTGTTCTCCTTTTCTTTTGTTGTTTTATTTCTTCTTTCTCATGGTTCCTCCCATTAGTTCTAATTCTTCTATACATCAAGACTAATATAAAAATATGCTTACTACGAATGTATAAGTAGAATCTGTATCAGATTACATGTCATCTTGGGGAAAGGGGAAGACAGGGAGGGGGAGAAAATTTAAAACTCAAAATCTTATGGAAGTGAATGCTGAAAACTAAAAATAAATATACTATTAAAAAAAAACTAAATTGCAATGTATGCCTTCGAATATCAAGGCACACATTGCAATTTAGTTTTTGTGTGCCTTGATATTACTAAGTATATTATTACTACGGTGAAAAGCATATCAAATACACTGGATGGTTTCTCAAAAGGAAAAAACTGATCTCACTCAATACTAAGACTCAACTGAGAAATATCACTTTTTATTTAAATCATTTAATTATTTGGATTAAGTACTTAATAAAATAAAAAAAGTAGGACCAAAGGCTCTCATTTAAAAAAAAAACACAAGGAAATTAAGACACTCTTGCCTTTCAAATCTTCAGACTAAACTTAGTATGAAGTATACTAAGTTCAAATTTCATTATTTGGATGGTATGAGGTGAGGCCCAGTTTGAGACCAGACAAGATGAGTCTTCAAGGTTCCATGAAACAAACATTTATTTCTCACTGAATCCTTCTAAGAGTAGAAATTAATTTAGACCTTAAATAAAAGGACTGAGAAGTTTTACACATATTCAAAAGGACTGAGAAGCCCTACCCACAGCTGCTCTGTTAGGGTCCCTCATAGTACTAGTGTGCTTCTGTGATTGGGAGTCATTCCTGTGAGGAGTGACACAGAAATCCACTGAAACTTAGCTCTCAAGGAACTATCATACACTTCAATTCCTGCCTTTCTTCAGGATCAGACCCACCCAAAATATGAAGTAGGTAAATTTTGTCTTAAATATCCTCTGAATCGTCTTTTTAAACCATTTTCTCTTCTAGTGAAAAACACCCCCTTTTTATTCCACTCGGGCACCTAGTGACATCATGCTCTCTGGTTACTTTTTGACAGAAAATCCTGTTCATAGAAAATAATCTATTCATAATAAATACATCCATTCATACTAAATTATCAATGACTCATAAAGTTTAATTTGGTACTTCATTTGGACATCTGTACATTTATGATAGGGCCCAAAATTAAGAGAATGAATGGTAGCATTTCAGGCATCAGAAGATAATGGAAGTTAATTTTATCAACAAAGGGATTCCCTGAGGTCCCTGAAATCATATCACATTGGCAGCTGCCTTCCCTAACTCACTACAAGTCAACAAAGCCCTCCCTGCTTAGCAGAGAAGACAAGAAAAACAAATCAAGGGCTCCAAATACAAAGACTGCTAAAAAGTTCAAAATTTGAAAATACCCACCTTCAAAATATCTCAAATTCAAAGTTCCTTTACTTCAAAATCCACCATCTTCTAAAATGTGCAACATACCTCAAGCATGACATTTAGATCATCCTTTTCTTTCATTCTATCTTCATAGGCTAAGAGTAATGGTGATAAATACTTTCTATCCAACTAAGGAAAAAGAAAATTAAAGGAAATAAATACTTTATTTACATCTTTACATCTTTACTTACCTTTCAGTAATGAAATGCTAGTAAGAAACTTCACTTTTATTTTGAAACTAGAAGTAAAGTTTAATAACTGCACAAGTTAATGACTGTGTATGTCTAGCCCAGGCAATACAAATATGAATATTAAAGATAGGTTTTTTCACTTACCAGCCAAGGTGGTGGAGGCCCCTTGAATGGAAGACCTTCAATTTCTATATTCTAAGTACAGAACAAAAATTGAAGAGAAAGTTAAAGAGATTTTTGTTAAAAATATAAATTATTAATAAATATTATTCAATATATCCAATATATAAATAATTTAATATATAAATATTATTAAAATAAATAAAAATAAAAATTAATTAATTCCAGGTTTTCTACTCTCTATCTATTATCAGGCATTAAAAATAAACAAACAAAAAAGCAAAACAAAACATGTGGCATTTAAGCCAAAGGATTCATTGAGAACTATTTTCAACAAACTACTGACATTAGACAAAATTACAACATAGGTGAACTAAGTCTTTAGCATTCTTCTTCTGCCTCCTAACCAGTACATTCAGTGATCTCATTTTATTGTAATCCAAAGCCTTTGCTCACAACTCATCCTCCCCAAACCTATTCTCTCCCAATGTACCCTACTCTCCAAAACTTTAATCTTGACTCTCCCCTAATTAAAATTCCTGTCCCTCACTGTAGCTGCATTAATAATAAAATTACAGTAATCAATACTAATTCAAGTTAGGTGGCAGGGTGGATAGATTACCAGGCCTAGAGTCAGGAAGACTCATCTTCCTGGTTTCAGATATTTATTAGCTGTGAAACCCTGGGTAAGTCACTTTACCCTGTTTGACTCAGTTCCTGATCTGTAAAATGAGCTAAGAAGGAAATGATAAACCACTCCAGTACTTTTGCCACGAAAACCCCAAATTGCTAGGTGGTGCAGTGGATACAGCTCCAGTCTTGGAGTCAGGAGGACCTGAGTTCAAATGTGACCTCAGACACTTGACACTTACTAGCTGTGTGACTCTGGGCAAGTCACTTCACCCCCACTGCCTAAGCAAAACAAACAAAAAAACCCAAAAGGGGTTAACAAAGAGTCTGAAACAACTATACAACAAATTCATACTAAATTGCTAACAGCTAATAGACTTAGTCTTTCAACAGAATCCCTGTATTTTATTCAGGGGGCTTATGAATCCCCTCATTCTATCTCTCCTTCTTATACCATGAGAACAAAATAATCAATCTAACACTCTCCTTTTGAAAGACTGCTTACCCCTAACCTATGATGACTACAAAGTCCAACTATGTGATACCTACCTAGTAATGAAATCTCTCACTAAAAAAAAAAAAAAAAAAAAAAGACTACTCATGGCTAATTAAATGTTTCATTAAAATATCCATGTATTAGTTCAGGGAACCTACACCCAGAGTTGAAAGAGAAATCAGGGGTCATCTAATGTCCTTCATCCTAGACAGATGAAGAATCAGGCCCAGTGACTTTCCCAAGGTCACTCACACATGTAATAATCGTCAGAAGCAGAATTTGAACCTAGGACTCCAGAGTCAGTACTCTTTCCACTGTACCAAAATACTTGATCTGTTAGAGAAGGAAAAGGAGAGCAAATCCAAGCCAACTCCTTAAGAACAAAAATATTATGCAAAAATCAAATATTTAGTATATCACAAGACAAAATTGAGGAAAAGTTTGTGATTAGGGAAAAACATTTATGGTGGGATGATTAGGGGACTCCTCATCAACTGAACCCCACGATGCACTTGGATAAAATTGTAGGGCATGAGAAGAGGAGCATTTCCCATGGAGCCAGATATCTGCTCTGGCTCAGCACTGAAAGATATAAATTCTGGAACGCAACTCTTGATAGGTCCCCTTGTGTATCTCTGTATGCCAATCCCCATCTCTGTATCTCAAGAAGTATCTCAAAGATGACTGATGACTAAGTCTGGAAGAGCCACTATCTGTGGGTTACAAGAAGAGCTGGGGAGAAAATGCTCCATCCCTTTGGGTTCAGCCTCATTTGGAGATCATCCAGTGCTTTTTCTCCCCTGCACTTGATTTGGTCATAGGGAACTTCTATGTCCATCACAACTCCTACTCCCCCAACCCACCCCAAATTAAATGGCAGCTACAAGCATATGGTAGCCAAGAACATGCATGTGCTGGCCAAGGCAAGCTTGAGTTCCTGGCTGTTTGCTTATTGTGGCTTTCTGTTTCCATTCCTGAGCAAAAGTCAGTAGATGATAACACTGAGAAAGTGATGTTTGTACCTTTGGCAAACCTCTGGTTTGTACCTACTTTTAACGACTGTCTGGGAGTTCTGGAGGCTGGTGGTGACTGTCAGACAAGAAGTGATTCCTGTTAACAGCATGTTTTTCAGAAGAGAAAATGAATACCAACAAGGCCATCTTGAAATCTGATGAATTAAAAAAGCTGACTAGGAGATTTGGACCTTGTGAGATGCTTCAACAGTGCATGCCACAGGTGAATATGAAAGATCCTAAATATCCCACAATAATCCCACAAAATTTGCCTCCCAAGAATGTAACAAGCACAATGGATTACTGTTTTGTGTTTTTATATTCATATCTGTTAACATATACTTATGAGTTTTTTTATGTCTTAAGCATTCTGTGGTAGAAAAAAATAAACCACTATACTTTTTTGTGGCGTATTTTGTTTGAGTACCTTTTATAAAAGTGATCCCTGTTATACCCTACTTTTGGGGATGGCCTCTTATGCCAAGTTTCAAAGATGTCTCAGAGTTCTACTCTAGAGATGAGGCAACGAGCCAGAAAGGAAAAGCCACAGAGAACACTGACCAGCCATGCTTTGGCGGGTCATCCAGCCCCCCAGAACTGAACCTAAGCAGGGTGAGTCCAGTCTTGGAAATCCTTGTGGAAGGAACACACCCTGGGTTACAGCCTACATCTATTTTATCAGTAAGAAATATCATCCACTAGATCTCTAAAATTTGTCCAATTACACACAATGCATGCAACAATAGTTCCAAAATTCCTGCTATTGTTTTACAACAGAGTTGGCTTTCCTGCCCTCTACCTTTTCCTATATAAAAGATCAATCTAAGATTACCTTCTCTTCTCTCTACCTCTACCTCATTTATTATTTTTTTCTTTTGCTCTGCCCATAGTCAAAGAACTAGTCCATGTTTTACTTTTTTCTTATTTTACTTATTTACTTATTTTTTTTTTGTTCTGGTATATTATTAAGTCCTTGTCATTGAATCGGGGATGATCCCCAAGGTTTCCATGACACTACTGTTTCTTGATTTTCCACCTGTCTGACCTCGTCTCAGTTTCCTTTGCTGGACTTTGATCCAGGCCTGCCCATTAACTGTGGGTATTCCCCAAGGCTCTGTCTTGAGCCCACTTTCTCTCTCTATACTATTTCAGTAGATGATCTTATCAGTTCCCATAGATTCAATTATCATTTCTATGCTGATAATTCTTAGGGCTACTTTTCCAGCCTAAACCTCCAGTCTCATATCTCTAAATAGTTATTCCACATCTCAAAATCGATATCCTATATACGTTTTAAACTCAACATGTCCAAAACTCAACTGTTATCTTTTACTCCAAAGCCTTCCTTCTTCCCATTTTTTAACTTTCCTACCACTATTAGTCTTTGAAATCATTCAGGCTTGTAACCTAGGTATGATCCTGAACTCCCCTTTCTCTTACTCCTTCTATAACATCCAATCTGTTGCTAAGTTGTGTCGATTCTACCTTTACAACATCTCTTCTATGGGACCCTTCTTTCGTCTGATATTGCCAACACCCTAGAACAGGCCCTTATCACTTCATACTTAGACTACAGCAATAACCTTTTGGCTGGTCTCTCCGCCTCAGTCTCTCACCATGCCAGTCTATCCTCCACTCAGTTGTCAAATTTATCTTCCTAAAGCCCAATACTGAGTATTTTACTCCCCCACTCAATAACCTCCAGTAAATCCCTATTACCTCCAGGATCAAATAGAAAATCCTCAGTTTGGCTTTTAACCCCTTAACAACCTGGTTGCCTCTTACCGTTTTTGTTTTCTTATATCTTTTTACCCCTTTCTCTCCCATGTACTCTTGTGATCCTGTAATGCTGGCCTCCTTGCTGTTCTTCAAACAAGACACTCTATCTCCCAAATCCAGGCTTTCCCCCCATGTCTGGAATACTCCCCTTCCTCATCTCTGTCTCCTGGATTCCCTGGTTTTCTTCAAGTCCAAACTAAAAATTGCTACCTTCTACAGGAAGCCATTTCCAATTCCCCTTAATACTAGTGTTTTCTATTATTTCTAATTTATCATCTTTATTTTGTGTTTTTATATAGTTGTTTGCATGTTGCGTCCCTCCATTTGACTGTCAGCTCCTTGAGAGAAGAGACTCTTACTTTGTATTCTGAGGGCTTAGTATATTGCCTAACACATAGTAGGCCCTTAATGTTTACTGACATGATTAATGTTTTTTGGAGCTGTCTTGAAGTTTCTTCAATCCCCAGGGTAATTTACATGGGACGATGGGAAATTTAAACAAACATCCAAGGCAGGACCAGCCAAGAAGCTCCTTAGTGAGGGCAAAAAACCAAGTCAGAGAAAATTCAAGGGAGGTCTACCTGGACTTCCTCATCCAAGGGTATTTTGACACCAGAGTTACATTACACCAAATGACACTTTCATTTTCTCCCCAACTTCAAACCCATTTGTGACTACTACATAGCAATCAAGACAAACTTTACTGTTGCCCTGATAGTCACTAAATCACAATTCCAAAAGAAGAGTTTTCAAATCATATCAACACTTCTATAATTCTGACCCCCCCCTAAGTTGAACCCTAATATCAAAAGACAACTGCATCACACACCCTCTATTGTTTGGTTGACCCTAGGTAATATTTATAATGAATTCCTATTTATGGATCTAGTATTTAGTTTTAAAGTTTGTATGGTTTGAAGGAATAATTTACATAAAGATAATTTTTTTTTCTTCTTAACAGCTCATAAAATCACCATTAGCACACTTCTGGAGTTTGATGACAAAGTGAGAATAAATTAATTTGGCATTTATTCCTGCTGGCATCCAGTGGATTTGTTGATATGTACAGTCTTTCTTTTGATCTCCAAAATTCTGGGAAATTTCCTTACATGATTTTCTAAAACATGATACTCTAGGACTATCCATATTTTTCAGGCAGTCAATGACTCTTACATTATCTTGCTAAGTGACTGCACATCTATAATCTATATAAAATTGCTTGCCTTCTCAAGGAAGGAGGAGGGGAACTAGTGAGGGAGAGAATTTTGAACTAAAATTTTTAAATGTTAAAAATTGTTTTTATATGTAATGAGAAAAAATATATAAAATTTTTAAAAAATTATCTTGCTAAAGTTATCCTCCAAATAAGCTGTGGTATGTTAGTAAATGTTTAACCAGTTCTCCACTCTCCCCTCACCCCCTGCCAAAAAAAACAAAAACAAAACATATCCACCATACTTTTAAGTTTAATCTACATTATTAATGTTTCCTCCATAACTTTTTTAAGTTTAGACAATCAACAAAACAATATATTGAGGCCTTGATTTGTAGTTTTGTTGATTTCCCAGTTATAAATGCTCACACTAACAATTTAACAATCAGCTCTCAGCTGGTTCAAGCTGGATGAAGCACACTGCTGATAATAAGTCAGATTTATATGGAACTTTAGAGTTTCCATAGTCAGTCAACATGCATTTAAGTGTTTACCATGTGCCAGGAACTGTATTAAGCATTAGGGATACAAAGAAAAGCAAAAACAGGATCCCTTTCCTCACGAAGCTCTGTGCTAGGTATAAGCATTGTTATTATCCCCATTTTACTAATGAGATATTAGTAAATTTAAGTAAATTAAGTAAATTTAAGCTCACCACTAATTATCAAAGGGATTTAAATCTAAGTCTTCCTGAATCAAAGTCGAACACTGTATCCATCATACCATGTTGCCTCTAATATCAAGTCTTCTCCCAGATGAGTTAATTTTTTATCATGTTTTCCCGATTAGTCTGTCAGACACTTCAGCTACTATTGCAGCTAGCAGAATAATTCAATTTCTCATTGATTCCACATATTTTATAATTCCACCAATCTCTCCATACTATTACATTTTGCTTTTTCCAGTTTTTACAAATAACAGCTCTTTATCAAATGGTAATCAATATTAATTTATCAAATATTAATTATTGAAATATCAAATATTTTAACACTACATTTAATTTATAGTGTGCTTAACAGCATTATATAAAATCTATACTGTCTTATATGCATGAATGTTTCTTGGAAAATAGACTTTATCTTGATATCAATAAATTGTGGGTGGGATGAATTCACCCGCTGTGTCTACACTCAACTGAATACTGTTTTGTCATAATAAGTAAAAAAAAATTTTGACTATCCAATACAGTGACCAGATTGGACACCACCACTTCTCTATCATGAATGAGGAGGTATGTTGCATGAAATCTGTTCTCCAGGACCTTCTCAGGTTTTTCAGATACTTAGAATTTGATTTCCTTTTAATATTTCCATTTATACTGTCAGAGTTGTATATATTTTTAGGGGGAATTTGCTTATTTCATTCTGCAAATTTTCTGTTTCTATGAATTCATTATAGTCATCATTTATTATAGTAATATTTTACTATATTTATATACCATATTTTACTACATTCGTATAGGTTTTTTTTTTTTGATTCAGTAAATTAAATTCAATAAATATTTATTAAGTGCCTGTTCTGTGCTAGGCACTATGCTAAGCACTGGGGATTAAAAAAAAAAAAGAAAAAGAAAGAGTCAGACAGTCTCCTTGAGGCAGACCCTCAAGGAGCTTACAATCTAATGGTGGAAGAATGCCACCAGGGGATACCTGGCATGGGAGCATGATATTCTGTGGAGTCCAAAACAAACAGAACTGCTCTGTTTCCAGCTCTTTGATACCATGGAGAGTGTTGCTATGGATATTTTGGTATCTACTGAACCTTTGTTGTTGTCTTTGACATACCTGAGCTACCAGTTCCCAGTAGTGAGAACATTGGATTAAAAGGCATGAACAGTTTATGGACAGTTTAGTCACTTTTCTTACATAATTCAAAACTAATATCCAGAAGGGTTGGATCAGTTCTCAGTTCCTCCATCTCCAACTGTTTTGTGTTGATTTTTTTTCAATATCAGTTGCTTTTTCATTTTTTTTAAACAGAATATTTATTACCTCATTTGCCATCCACATGGCAGGCAAGCTAGACTAGCTGTAGTAGTGAGGAAAAGCACTTCCCTATCTCAATCGTCACTTTCCCTCAGACCCTAATGAAAAAAGCCCAGGATCCTGAGCTCCAGTGTCTCCCAGACCACCAGTCCTGATTCCAGTCTTGTCCCCAAAGCCATTACTGAGGGGGAACAATCTGTGTGGAGAATCCTTGCCACCACCAACACCAACTGCTGACCAAATGCTATTCACAGAAGGTAGGCCCAAGACTCCTGGGAATATTGATGGCACTGTTTTCCAGATCACTGGCCCTACTTCTATCCCTACCCCCAAAATGATCAGAGAAGGAATCATCTGTGGAGACAGGACCAGACATCCCCATCAATCGCCAACCAACTACCACACCCAGGGCAGGCAAGCGAATGTAGCTGATGCAGCAAGACACTCTAAGGTGCCATCAGGAAGTAGTGTGTGCCAAGAGACTCAAAAGACACCATTACATTGTCCCTCAGATCACTGTCCCTGATCCCAACCAAGCCCTAGCAGCTATTATCCAGGGAATTAAGTCTTGTTGAAATGGGGCCTGGCAGCTACTTCTATAGATATTTCAGCCCCCTCCCTCCTCAGCAGTCACAGGTACTGGAGACTTAGAAAAGAAAGACAAAGATCTTGGCAATGTCAAATGGCACAACATCAAAAATGGATATGGTTTTAGCAATGGAAATTGCTAAAGTAAATAAAATAAGATGTCTTGCCATCTGGTTTGCAGCTGTACCTTAAGGACTATGGGACCTTTCACTCAACTAAAATCTCCTATGTGTGACTCCCCATATTAAAATGTGAAATCTTTAAGAGCACAGGCTATCTTCCTTCTACGTTTGTATCCTGAACACTTATCACAGTGCTTTGTACATAGTAAGTTCTTAATAAATACTTTTCCTTTCACTAGTTCATTCAATCTGGTGTGCCTTGTGAAGAGATCTAGGCTATTTCTGGATGCTTGCAATATTTTCTCCTTGACTTGGGAACTCTGGAATTTGGCTATAATATTCCTGGCAGTTTTCATTTTGGGATCTCTTTCAGGAGACAATCAATGGATTCTTTCAATTTCTATTTTACACTCTGGTCTAGAATATCAGAACAGTTTTCCTTGATAATTTCTTGAAAGATAATATCTAAGCTCTTTTTTTGACCATGGCCTTCAGGTAGTCCAAGAATTTTAAAATTATCTCTCCTGGATCTATTTTCCTGGTCAGTTATTTTTTCCAATGAGATATTTCACATTGTCTTCTTTTTCATTCTTTTGTTTTATTTTATTGTTTCTTGATTTCTCATAAAGTCATTAGTTTCCATTTGCTCCATTCTAATTTTTAAGGAATTATTTTCCTCAGTGAGCTTTTGGACCTCCTTTTCCATCTGGTCAATTCTGCTTTTTCAGGCATTCTTCTCCTCATTGGCTTTTTAAATCTCTTTTACCATTTAGCCTAGTCTGTTTTTCAAGGTGTTATTTTCTTCAGGTTTTTTTTTTTTGTGTGTCTCCTTCACCAAACTGTTGACTCTTTTCTCATGATTTTCTTGCATCACTCTCATTTCTCTTCCCAATTTTTTCTCTACCTCTTTTACTTGATTTTCAAAATCCTTTTTGAGCTCTTCCATGGCCTGAGACCAATTCATATTTTTCCTGGAGGCTCTGGACGTAGGAGCTTTGACTTTGTTATCTTCTTCTGAGTGTGTGTTTTGATCTTCCTTGTCACCATAATAACTTTCTACAGTCAGTTTTTTTTTTCATTGTGTGCTCATTTTCCCAGCCTATTACTTGACTTTTAACTATTTGTTAAAATAGGGCTCTGCTTCTAGGGCGGAGGACATACTATCCCAAGCTTCAGGGGTTTTGTACAACTGTTTTCAGAGATACTTCTAGGGATCTGTAAGTTTTCAGTTCTCCCAAGGTGGTATGATCTAAGGAGAGATGTTTTCTACTGTCCTGGCCTGTGCTCTGGTCTGTGAGCAACCACAAACACTTTTTCTGCCCTGAAATTGTGAGGGGGATTCCCTCTCCACTGCTGCCACAAGCTCTGTTATGCTAGTGCTCTTCCTCGCCCTGGGACTGCCTAGGATTGGGACCTAGATCTGAGTGTGGGCAAAGCAATAGAGTCCTGCCTCAGTGTTAGCAAGCGACTCCTATAATTTCCTTCTGTCCAGTTGTTTGACCCCCTTACTATCTATGGGCTGAGAGCTCCAGAAGCAGCTGCTGCTGCTGCTGATTCAGTCATTTCCAAGGCCTGATCCTGGTTTGCTGGGGCCAAGGCTGTGTCGGCACGGCCTGCACTTCACTCTCACCCAGGTGCGACAGACCTTTCCTGCTGACCTTCTAAGTTGTTTTTGGTGTCTGTGGGCTAAGAGGTCTGGAAATTACCACTGCTGCCAGTGATTCAGTTGCCCTGAAGCCTGTTCCTGGTTGGTTTGTGCTGGACTGCACTCTTCTCTCACCCTGGTGCAACAGACCTTTCCTGCCAAACTTTCAAGTTGTCTTAGCCTGGAAAGTTGTTTCACTCCATCTTTTTGTGAGTTCTGCTGCTCTATAATTTGTTTAGAGTCATTTAAAAAATTATTCGGAGGGGTTTGGGGGAGAGCTCAGAAGAGTCCCTGCCTTTACTCTGCCATCTTGGCTCTGCCTCTAGGTTATTTCTTAAGGCAATCATTGATATCAAGTCATTATTTTGTTTTCCTTTTTGGGTCTTCTCTTTGTATTTTTTTTTTTTGATCCAAAATAATTCTTGAGTTTTTTTAAAATTTCCTATTTTTTTTCTCTTCATCATTCCTTTTCCTTCTCTGAGAGTCTATTTGGTTATCACTTTTCTTCACCCTTATAAGGTTCCATATTTCTGACTATTCTTGCATTGGATATTAGTAAGCTGTTCCCCTTTTCAGTATCTCACCAGGTCTTCTGGTCTGTGCAAAGTCAACAGGAAAACTGGATCATAGTCATTATGATATATTTACCTAAGCTTGATAGAAGAGGGAAGAACTAAATTCATTCTTTCATTCAAAAAGCATTTATTAAACACCTATTATTTTCAGGCACTATGCCAGTCACTAGAGGTACAAAGCTAAAAATTATACAGACACTGCCCTAAAGGAATTACTACGGATAAGGGGGGCAGGGAGGACAACATGTTCACATATAAGTAAATATAAAATATATCAGGCAGTTTGGTGAAGGAGAGACATGTTAGGACAGGCTTCTTAAACTTGGAGTCCATAACCTTGTTTTTTAAAAAATATATTTTGCTATGTATTTTAATATAACTTGTTTCCTTTTTAATACTATGTGTTTTATTTTATGCATTTAAAACATTATTCTGAAAAGGGGTCAATAGGCTTCACCAGACTGCCAAAGGAGTGCATAACACAAAAGACATTAAGATCTCCTGTATTATGGAAAAGGCTCAGTTTGGGGACCAGAGGTTCTGGGCTACTAGGGAATATATTTTGAGGTACATATTCAAATCTGTCAAATCACTGACATTACTGATTTCTCACATCCATGTCTTGCAGAGGGAGCCAATAAAATCTTGTTTTCCTAATAGAATCCTGGGGTCTCCTGGACCTGACTCACCTCTTACCAATGCTCCTGGCCAGGGAATGTGGGACTCAGAAGTCAACCCACAAGTCCCTTGGGAAATGGAATTTATTCCTCCCAATTTCATCAATTCTTAGTTTCAAATAACTTTTCATTAGCTTCCACTTTGCTGGAGCCCTTAACTCAGCTATCATAATTAATAACTAAATCTAGCACATATATCTGCATATCAAGTGGTCCAGAAAAATAGTTCTGAGTTAACAAGGTAGGATCTTCTCTCTAATTCTACTCTTTGGTTTATTCCATAGGTTTCCCCACAAAAACATCAGAATTTAGCTCATCTTGTGCCTACCTGGGACTCTCCTTAGGAAATCAGAATTTGCTATTCTCTGTAAAAAAGGAAAAAAGACACTCAGCTAACACGCAAACAAACACTGTCTAATAAAATACATAAGACAGACAAGCTTTATTTCACCAGGAGAAAAAAATGCAAAAGACTCATACCCAAGCCTATAAATAAGCAAGATACTTCTCTTTCCTTTTTTCTTGAGCCTCCACTTTCCCAAATGGAATTATATAGTCTTCTATACATATTGCCATCCTGAGGTTGAGATTCCCGCACAAGGAGAAATCACTCAAGATTATTCAAGAACTTTTCCCCAGACCTGCACAGTTCACATAACTCAGGGAACCAATCAAGTATAAAGTTCAAGTGTGCTCCTTCACATTGTGGTTCTGTTCCTTATTGGTTCTCAGCTCTGGTTGCTGCTTGAGCCCAGCAACTCCTCACGGACCAAGATTACCTTTGACACTGTCTCAGTGCTACTCCACATCTGCCTTCCCACCAGCCCCATAGATGACAGCAGTGGAATGGTACTGGGTATAGAGTGAAGAAGTCCCTAGACACTGAGGGGGAGTTTTGAGGGTCAAGCAGGAGTCAGAGCTACGAAGCAGCAAGGGACAGAGTACAATGTAGAGGACTGTTTCCTTACTTTGGATCTGAGTCTTTTTTGGTGTACAGTCCCTATTATCACTGAATTTCTCTCTAGCAGTATTTTTTTCTCTGTGTTCTCCAATAATCCTTTTAAAGACCAAACCCTTAAGAGCAATGAGGTATCACCTAGGCAACCAAAACCTATCAGTTTCATCATAAAGATGGAATCAACCAAACAATACCAAAGACAAGACAAGTTCACATCTTGTTAAGGAGGCAGATTCAATGCCCTAATAAATTCATTATCCTAAGGCAACAAGGATTTTGCACCTTGTATACTATATTTGCACCTATCCTGGAGATAAACATATTTCTATTTGTGCTGCTATTAAGTTGATGCCTACAGGAAACATTAAAATTTGCCAAAAATTTAAAGAGTCACAGAATGAAAGTCAGAAGAGACCTAAGCAGCATTTAGCTCAGAACAAGAATCTTAAATACAACAATCCCAACAAGTTGTAATCCAGATTTCAGTGGAAGAAAGTACACAATATGAATCCACTCACTTAATGTATAAAAGTCTCAGTTACCTCACATGTAAAATAAGGATTGAACGAGATAGGCTTAAGATCCTTTTCAGCTCTAAATTTATGAACCTATGATCCTACTTTGGGGGAGCCCATTCCTCTTTTGGATAGCTCTAGATGTTATAAAGATTATCTTTATCAAACCTAAATCTGCCTTTGAACTTCCATTGTTTCTAGTTTTACCCTGTAAGACCAAGCAGAATAAGTCCCGTTCTTCTGCCTGAAAGTCCTTCAAATAGTCTTCTCTGTGCCAGGGAAAATATCTTTCAACTAATCATATTACTAGGTCTCTAATCCCCTCATCATCCTGGCTGCCTTCCTTTAGACCTGTGGTGTCAAATTCAACTAGAAACAAGAATCACTTAGAAAGATACATATTAACATTATCTATGTTCCATTTTATTTTTATTTATTTCCCAATTACATTTTAATCTGATTCAGCTGGTATGTTTGACACCTCTACTTAAGACACTCTCCAGTTTCTCATTATCTTTCCTAACTAGAGACCCCAAATGGGAAACAATATTCCATTTGTATCTGACCAAGGAAGAGTAGAACAGGACTGTTAATCTCCTTAATTTTGGATCCTGTGCTTAATGCTTATAAATAATTGAATACCTAATATTTCCAAAGTGGGCCATTAACTTGTTTCTGGCTTTCTATTTTGCCCTGATGATTTATACGGAGTTTATAGTTCACTAAAATTCTCAGATCTTTATTATACAAATTGCTATTTAGCCATAGCTGCCCAATCTTGTATTTATAAAGTTGATTTTTTGGGCCAAAGTACAGGAATTAAATATGAGATGTGAGATGTTTATCTCTATTCAATTTAATCTCACTAGAATCAGACTACTGTTCTACTCTATCAAAATCTTTTTGGATTATGTTTCTGTCATCCAACATTTAGGCAGCTATTCCTTCCAGATTTGTGACATAAGTAGGTGAGTTTGAACGCTTCCTGATTTGGAGATACTGGTCCAGGTGTCAGCAGTACAGAGGGGGCAGACCAGCCTACTTTGAAGATGTAAATTCCACCTTCAGGGTATGGAGTTTGAAGGGTAGCCCTAAGTTGGGGATATTAGTCCTGTGCCCAGGAGAAAAGAGACAGGAAGAGGAGGGGGTCCACTGTCAGTTGTCTGCCCTGTAAAACTCTTCTGTTATCATTGCCTTTCACACCCTTGGGTATTTCCAATTAAACATGCCAATAAAAGGACTTAGTGTTTTCATTACTGACTCATTTAATTATTCTATGAAGTCCCCTTTAGACTCAACAACAGACTTTTATATGATATGATCGCCTGTAGAAAAAAACAAACATTACTTTACCAATAGAAATGATGTCAAAAACCTAAAATGGTTAAGGCAAACATTAAATACTGTCCATTTATTTATGTACTTAATAAGATGTAGATTTGTTTGTTTGATTGGTTTTTTGCAAAGAGGAACCTGACAATGAACAAAACAAGAAAATCAGCAAGTACAGACAAAACATAAAGATATGTCTATTTACTGGCAGCTGCCACTGTACTCTTTTCAAATTCTGAATACAAATATTCAAGGTTCAATCACAAGCTAAACATACTGTATGTATTAAAATCTAAAAACAAAATACTTTCTAGTCAAGTCTTCTATATGAACAGTAAGGAAAAAATATTAGGTTACAATATATTTAAAAGTGCAGGCATTATCTCCTCAAAAGAGCTAGGACACAGGGGAAGCTAGGTGGGTCAGTGGATAGAGCACCAGCCCTAAAGTTAGGAGGAGCTGAGTTCAAATCTGGCCTCAGACCAAACACTTGATACTTACTAGCTGTGTGACCCTGGGCAAGTCACTTAACTCCAACTGCCCCCCCCCCCCAAAAAAGAGCTAGGACATGAGATTCACTTCTAAGAAAAATTATCAGGTGGGAAAATTCAGCTGTAAAAATGGCCTTGTGGTTTTCTGTTTAAAAAAAAAAAAAAGAAAACCTCAGTGGGGAAAAAAAGCACAATCATAGTTTACTGAACCTTAGAACAACAGAGAAGATGGACTGCTTGGAAGGGAAGGATAAATGCAAAGTAACAAAGCAAAAACTACCAGCAGGCTTGTTAATTCATGTTTTCTTGTATTAGGTGCACCAAACAGCTAAATTGTAAAGAATAAATCTTTATTAATTTAAGAAATTTTCTAACAAAAAGGGATGTCCCTTACTTAATGGAATTCTAGTGCTGATAATTATACTGTAAGTTCAGTCATATAAAATTGTTTAGTAATGTAAGTTTAGTCTATAATGAGTTTATTATTGAAACTACAACCTTCAATCTGAACATGAATCTCTATCAAATATTTCTATTAATTTCAGACTTATTTCAATATGTATGCATAATTAAAGAAAAATTTCTTTCTTCTTTTCTGCTACATATTTATTAAGTGAAAGTATTCCATACATAGTTTAACAAGGGAACCTGGTAATATTTCATTGATAATCAGGTAGCTGGAAAATTCTATTTTGCTTCATTGTAAAATTTTTCATGTTCCCAAAGTGAGGCTTATGGTTTAAGAAATTTTCAGTTGGACATGACCAGCAAGACGGCAGAATAGGGGCAACTAGGTGGCGCAGTGGATAGAGCACTAGCCCTGAAGTCAGGGGGACCTAAATTCAAATCTGGCCTCAGACCAAACACTTGACACGTACTAGCTGTGTGACCTTGGGCAAGTCACTTAACCCCGATTGCCTCACTAAAAAAAAAAAAAGATGGCAGAATAGCTGCTCACTACAAAATTCTCTAGTATAAAACTCCAAAGAAAATAATTATATGCCAGATGGAGTAAATTGTAACTGAATCAACAAGAAGAGAAAACCCCTTAAATAAGGGGAAAATCCCAACAACTGACACTAGAGAACTTTAATACTGAGAGCTTGCAATTGTAGGATTGTCATTCAGTCTACTCTAAGGATCCCTCACAGCAGGACCTTTGCCCAAACCTCCATCCTGTCCCTTCCCCCTTGAGGAGCAGCAGAAGCTGATTTTTCCTACACTTGAAAAAAAAAGGGGGGGGGGAAGGGGAGGATCAGAAAGGGCAAAAGATATGCTATGCATGGCTCTCAAAGCCATTAAGTTGGAGGGGGAAGACTGCTGTACCAAATGGAAGGATGATTGCTGCAGCCTCGCCTCTCCTCTCTTCACAAAGGATATCCAGGGCAGAGATCTGGGCCCAGCCCAGTCCCCAAAAAACAAAAACAGACTCTTAAGGAGGAGATAGAGAAAAAAAGAGGAGAAAAAGGCTAAGAGAACAAGATGGAAGGAAATTCACAGTTAGCTATCCTAACCATGAATAGGAATGGAATGAACTCACTCACAAAAAGAATAAGATCAAAGAATGGATTAGAAACCAGAATACGACAATGTGTTATTCATAAGAAAGATGCTTGAAACAAAAAGATAGACATAGAGTTAAAATAAGGGGCTGAAGCCAAATCTATTAAGCTTCAGTTGAAGTTAAAAAAAAAAAGGAAGGAGAAACAATCGTGACCTCACACAAAGCAAAAGCAAAACAAAACTTAATTAGAAGAGATAAAGAGGAAAACTACATTTTGGTAAAAAGAACCACAGACAATAGCAATTCTTAACATATATTCACAAATGACATAGAAAAGGCTACTGGGAAACAGTAAATGGGAATAGAGTGCTATACATGACACTTTCATAAAAATATGCACAGAAACCTCACAAACAAATGTAAAAAAGCAGAAATACTAAATGCAACTTTTTCTGACCAAAAAAATGCAAGAAAAATTATTCGATAAAAAGCCTTTGAAGCAAAGATTAAAAATTAATTGGAAACAAATAACTTAATCCTAAAAAATGGGTGGATCAAAGTACAAAAGATAGAAATATATAAATAACTTCATTAAAGATAATGACAACAATGAAACAACATACCAAAATTTCTGGGATGCAACCAAAGCAATATCAAGGGGAAAATTTTTATCTCTAAATACTTACTTCAAAAAAAAGAGAGAAAGAGCACATCAATATATTGGGTATGCAATTAAAAAAAAACCACTAGAAAATGAACAAGTTAAAAACACCAAATTAAACACCAAAACAGAAATACTGAAAATCAAAGGAGAGTTTAATAAAATTCAAGGTAAAAAAACTATTGAACTAATAAATAAAAGAAGTTTTTTTTTAAACGCATGTCACTGGCTAACTTTATTTTTTAAAAAAGAAGAAAAACAAATAGCCAGTCTGAAAAATATAAATGGTGATTCCACAACCAATGAAAGTGAAATAAAAACAATTATAAGGAGCTATTTCTCCCAACTATATGCCAATAAAATTGACAACATAAATGAAGTGGATTAACACTTGCAAAAATATCAGTTGCTCATATTTACAGAACAGGAAATACAATACTTAAATAACCCATTTTAGAAAAAGTAATGAAACAAGCCATAATGAATTACTGAAGAAAAAACCCCAGTTACAGATGTATTTACCAGCAAATTCTACCACATATTTAAATAATAATTAATTCTAATATTCCATGTACTGTTTGAAAAAATAATAAGGAATCCTATCAAATTCTTTCTATGACACAAATACGTTCTTGATACCTAAACCAGGGAGAGTCAGTAAAGAGAAAGAAGACTATAAACTAATCTCCCTGATGAATACTGATTAAAAAATTTTAAGTAAAATAATAGCAAGGAAATTACGGCAGTGTACCACAAAAATCATACACTATGACTAGGCTGCATCTATACAAGGAATTAAGGACTAGCTCAATATTGGGAAAAGTCAAAGTGTAATTGACCACATTAATAACAAAAACAACAAAAATCATATGATTATCTCAATAGATGGAGGAAAAGTGTTTGACAGAATACAACACCCATTGCTAATAAGGTGAAAAAATATAGAAAACATAGGAATAAATGAAATTTTCCTTAAAATGATATATAGCATCTATCTAAAACCAAAAACAGTCATTATCTATAAAAGAGAGCTATCTTAAAAAAAAAAAAAGGCTTCTATTAGAAGTATTTCAAATTAGATCAGGGGTAAAGCAAGGATGTCCATTATCACTTTTACTATTTAATATTGTACTAGAAATATTAGCTATAACAATAAAATAAGAAAAAGAAATTGAAGGAATAAGTACAGGTAAAAAGGAAACAAAACGATCATTTCTTGCAAATGATATAATTGAAAAACCCTACAGAGTCAACTTAAAAAAAAACAACTCATCAAAACAGTACAATCTGTACTCAGTACAATTGCAGGCCATAAAACAAACCGACACAAACCCACAAAAAAACTTTGGACAGTAGTGTCACGGTTGTCAAGGCTATTTGCTACTAAGCAATAAAATAAAGTTTTTTGCAAGGCAATCAAAGTTAAGTGACATGCTCAAGGTCACATAGCTAGTAAATGTTAAGTGTGTGAGGCCAAATTTAAACTCAGGTCCTCCTGCTTCCAGGGCCAGTGCTCTATCCATTGCACTACCTAGCTGCCCCCATTTTATCTTATATGATCCTCTATTCTTTTCTCTTTCCATAGATCTGAAAGGTAATTTCTTCTTTATCCTTCTGATTTATATCTAAGTCACATATCTATCTATTTGGAGCTTATCATGGTATGTGATATGTTAATTGTCTAACCTAATTTATGCCAGACTTCTTTTTAGTTTTCCCACTTGGTTCCCTCCCCACCAAATGGTGAGTCTTTACCACAATAGCAGGAATTTTTAAGGCTTAGAGAAGGAAAAAATAAACTAAATAATAAATAAATAAAACAAACTAAATAAAATCTAGAGCCAGTGCTCTATCCACTGCACAGACATACATATTTGTAACACTGCCAATGTGGAAACTTGTTTTCCTTGACTATGCATACTGTAACAAGGGTTTTGTTTTCATTTTCCTTTTTTTATTAAGGAAGAGAAGTGAGAGAGAAAAAATTAAATGCTTGTTAATTAAAAAAAACTTTAAATTAAAAAAATTATCTCTCTATTGGTGTCTTATCATTCCATGAGACTGGAAGTTTTATGATGAAAGGGATAGAGTCTTTACCAAATTTTGTCTCGTCCACAATATCCAACAAAGTGGTCTGCATACAGTAAGTGTTGAGTAGCTTGCTGACTATATTAGAGGAGGGCTAGGTAGTCAGAAAGGCTTCACAGTGGGACTTGAGCTGGACTGTAGAGGATCAGTGGAATGTGCACAAAGAAAAGAAAGGGTTGAGGTAAGATATTCCAGGCAGTGAGAGCATTGTGAACTAAAGTACAAGAAAAGAATGAAAAGGTACTATGGTGACTCTAAAGTCAGAGGATCTCTGCTTACCTCTTACCTCTGATGCTTACTTTCCGTGTAATCTTAGGCAAATCACTTAGCCTCCCCAAGCCTCAGTTTCCTCATCTAAAAAACAAAAGGCTTGACAAGATGACTACTGAGGTCCCATCCAGCTCTAGATTTAGAAAGTCTGTATGACCTTGGGTAAGTCACTTAGGATCTTGAGCCTCTGTTTCCCTATATGTAAAATGAAGGGGTTGGACTAGATGGTATTGGACTAGATGGTTCCTATAACAACATTACCTAGCCCTTAGTCACTGAATGGGTGTGACCTCAAACAAACTGAGATCTGGGGAAGACTTTAATTTAGAAAGGTCATGGTCTGGACTTCAGAAAAACCTGGAAAGACTTGCATGAACTGATGCTGAGTGAAGTGAGCAGAACCAAGAGAACACTGTACATAGCACAGCAACACTGCGCAATGACCGACTTTGTTAGACTTAGCTTTTCTGAGCAATGCAATGATCTAAGACAATTTCAAATGACTCATGATGGAAAATACTATCCACATCTAGAGAAAGAACTATGGTGTCTGAATACAGGTCGAAGGATACTATTTTCTCTCTTTTTTTGTTGTTTTTTTGTTTTTTCTTTCTCATTGTTTTTCCTTTTTGTTCTGATTCACAACATGACTAATGTGGAAATATGTTTAATATGATCATACATGCATAGCCTACTAAAAAAAAAAAGAAAAAAGAAAGGCCATGGTCACCCACTGCATCCTAGGCCATCACCAGTCAAGTTGACCTCTGTCCTGCCACTGGACTCCAATGACTCTAGAAGTGAGAGTGAGGATGATGACTTTGCCCAGCTTTGTCTTACTCAAATCCAATCACTTGCAAGTCAAAACATCATACTCATGACGTTACTGGTCCTCATCAAGAACAAAGGATAAACAACAATATAGTAACATTCTCAGACATCTCTATACCAGTAAAGTCACAGGTTCAGTTCCCACTCCTATCCTTTTTCAATTCCCCAATAATATTATATATTACTTTATAATGAGGAGTTACTATTCTGAAGAAATCATGCATGTGAGAATCATCATTTTAAAAATAAGGAAATTAGATTTTATAGTCCTAAATAAAACTAATTCTCTAACAAAAATGAAAAGATTAAATTTAATGTATTTTGGGAAATATCGTACTTATACAAAAGACTTCTAAACAAATTCTAATTCAACAACCACAGGCTTAAGGGAAGTAAGAGAAAGATAATTTTAATTTTAATTAAGTAATGTGTGTATTAATACTTGCCCTAGAATTAGTGATTTAAATGTTCTAGTAGGTATTCCTAGTAATTACTTGTCATCTTCTTGTATCAAAAAAAAAAATGAATAGTAAAAATTGCTTATGGTTCAAGTAGGAGTGATAAAAATATATATGGACTGGTATTTTTCTTAATAAAAAACATTACCTCTTCTTTGGATAATTGCCTGAATTTAGTTTGGTATCGACTTAGCTCTACATTCAAACGATAGACAATCATTTTCAAGTCATCATTTTCATCCACCAGCTCCTGGGCTTGTTGTCTTAGAGAAAGAAATTCAGCCACATTAACTATTTAAAAAAAAAAAAAGACATTATACATAAAGTATACAATGCTATAGGAAACAGGCTCAAATCAGTCCAAAATGTTCAAAACACCAAAATTCTCTTCTTTTCCTCATGCTATATAGAGCTAAATGAGGCAATGTCTGTGCATGTGAAAAGTCACAAAGTGTTTTAGCAAAGTTTTCTTAGAAAAAAAAAGTTATACCCCATTATGAACTAAACGATATTAAATACATATCAACTACCTCTACTTTTTACAATACAGTGATATTTCTTAAATGGAGTATTGAAAGCATAGGGAAAACATTTCTACACAGTTTCAAATTCAGAGGAAAAGAAAGCACTAGAGGAAAAGAAAGTACTACTATTTTGTCATCTGTGCAGTTAACATTAGGTTTTTAGATATCTATCTAAATATGAAAAACAAATTAACTATTTTGTAAAACATTAACAGGAATACTTGGCGAGCTACTCAACAAAAAGTTCTATAGGAAAATAAACTGCTATATAGAAAAGTACATTTTACAATGGCCTGCAAAGCACTAGTTCAGTTTTTCAGGTTTATAACTAATGGCTTTTTCATTTTTATCTAAAAGAACAGCTTTGAATCCAAATCAAATAAAATATACCAGTTTTTTTTTTTGAGCCTTAGTTTCCTTGTACATGCTGTACAAATAAAGTATATCTTCTCCTAAATCTCTGACACCTAAACATTTTAGTAGGATATATTTTTGTGAGATTCACTCTGACAATTCATTTTTCTATTTCACTTGGCTAAACACTTAAATTTTGTGCATCAATTGTTGCTGTTCACTCATTTTTCATTCATGGCCAACTCTTTGTGACTCCATTTGGGGTTTACTTGGCAAAGATACTGGAGTGGTTTGCCATTTTCTTCTCCAGCTCATTTTACAAGTGAGAACTGAGACAAACAGGGTTAAGTGACTTGCCCAGGGTCACGCAACTAGTAAATGTCTAAGGCTAGATTTGAACTCAGGAAGATGAGTCTTCCTAACTTTTAGCTTCCTGTTGTATCAATAGTCCTACAACTGTTTGAGAATTGCCACAATTGTTTATAATTCAAAGTATAACTCAATGATAGATTGTGCAACAGTAAAGTCCTCAAAAGAAAAACTCTCTTGGTTCAAATACTGAATGGTTTTAAAACCAGAAGACACTAGTTTCATTAACAATAAATTTTTAGATTAATGAATAGGCACCTTCCTCATTTAAATGTTTACTGTATCCTCAACGGATAACAGAAATTGTAAAGAAAGTTGTTCATTATTATTAAAAAAATTTATTAGGATGCTTAAGTTTCTGCCCTGCAGCTCACATTATATACCTTAGTTAAGCTTTGTAGACATAACACTATACTGCGGCCTGAGGCAGGGTGGGGTGGGAGTCAATCTTAATCATGTAGTGATCTTTGCCCATTCAGCAGTTATTTATAAAGCCCCTATTAAGATCAAAGCACCATGCTTGGCACTAGGTACAAAAGACAAAAAGAAAAATAATTGCTGCCCTCTAAGTAATTTACATTCTATTCATTCAATTAATGAACATTTAGTAAGCACCTACTAGTGCCAGGCACAGTGCTAAGTAATGAAAATACAAAAAGAGGCAAGATCCTATAGAGTTAAAACATATCATTTGCTTAAACAGATAAGTGCAACATCAGTTAAGGATGGAGAGAGCACAAAGGGCTTCCTGCAGAATGTAACACATGATTGGAGAATTAAAGAAAGCTAAGGAATCTAAGAGACAGAGGACAAGGGAGATGTACATGCCAGGTATGTAAGACAGCCTATACAAAGGCAAAAAGGTAGGAGATGGTAGGGTAAATCTGAAAAACAACAAAGTGGTCAGTCTGGCTGGAATGAAAAATTAATGAAGGGTCATAATATGAAATAATGACAGAAAGGTACACTGGTGTAAGGCTGTGGAGGGATTTAAATGCAAGCTGAGGAATTTATATTTTAAACTAACAGCAATAGAGAGCTAATGTAGATTCTTAAGCAAAGAAATGACCTAGTAAGATGTGTGCTTTACAAATATTATTTTGGCAGCTGTGGAAATAGTGTATTAGAAGGGGGAAAGAATGGAAGCAGGAACCAATAAGAACGTTACTGCAATAATTTAGGCCAGAGATGATGAAGACCAACAGCAGTGACCACTGAAATGAAGAAGACACAGATGAGAGGGATGTTAATGTTGTAGAATTGTCAAGACCTGGCAACTAAATGGATGGGGGGAGGAAGGGAAAAGATAGTAAATAAGAGTGAGTTTGCTAAGCTTAGTGGCTGGAAGGATGGTGGTTCCCTCAACTGAAAGAGGAAAATCTGAGAGAGTGAAGAATTTTGTGAAATGAGTTAATGGGATGATAAGTTCTGTTTTAGACACTTCAGTTTGAGATGCCTATGGGCCACCCAGGTAGAAAATTCCATTTAATTCAATCACTCATCATTCATTCAATATATAGTACGTTTATTAAATACATATCATATAGCAGTCTAGTAGAAATACAAAGATAAAAAAGTTAAATGCTGCAATTCTATTAAATTGTTTACTAGCAAGATCCTTTCAGTATTTCAGTAATTCAATACATAATTATGCAGCACTAAAGCAAATAGCCTTACACTGAGCTTTTAACAGGAGTTCTGGGACTTGTAATTAGGGAATAAGTATCTAAAAAGCAATGAAAAACTAGACCAAAAATACTACAAATTTTCAAAGAATCATAATAACTTATGCTAAGGTACTTCTAGTATGAAAGAGGTAAAAATTAACCCATAAAATAAAATTGAATAAGGTAAAGTATTCACATTTTAGCTCTTCAAGGGCAAGGATGATCATGTTTCTTTGGTATCCCTTCAGGGCCTAGTATAGCCATATTCCTATCATTCACAGAAAACTCCTGTTGAATGACTGAACTACAGAAGCAACAAAAATCTTGAATTTGTCTATGTAAAAAAAGATAATTGATATTTAAGGTTTTTTTGGTCCTTAAAAACAGCCCTTTGAAAATCTTCACACAGTTCTCCCATACCTTTCCTTTGAGGACTCTGTTCAGTCTCTTTCACACTTCCATTATCTTTTTCCATTTCCTTAAGTTTTGAATATAATTCCTTCATTTCCTGTTTAATTTCTTCAAGCTCATGGGCAAGGATCTCATTTGTAGTGGTTAGATTAAAATTTTGTTGTTTTAATTCATCAAAGTTATGTTTACTTAATTCCATCTGTTTTCGTTGTCTTCTTGTAGATACATCTATAAATTAGCAGGGAAAAAGTTTTAAAACATTAAATATTATTCACTGATACCTTTTTATGACAAAGAAGAGAAAATGTTTCTAATTACAATCAACACCATACCATCACCCTACTTAAAACAATTACAGTTTCTAAAATAATTAAGAAATTAGATTCTCAAATTAACAAAAGAATCCATATATATTTGGGAAAGGGAAAACAAAAGAACAGCAAGATCAGTAAAATAGAAGTAAAAAAGCTTTTTGCAACATTAACATCTCAATGTTATTTATTCCTTCACAATAAAATTTTAAAATTAGCAATGTCATTATAAAGTCCAATAAGCTGAGTTAGTTGATTGATTATAAGCTTTCTGGTTTCCCATCCTATAATGCATAAAACTCAATTTATTCCCTTCTGTCTTTAGGATAAAATACAAATTCCTCTGCTTGGAATTTAAAGTCCTTCCCAATCTGGCTGGAGTTCATGTTGCTAGAATACTTTCATATTACTACCCCCTTCATGTAATTAGCATTCAAGCCAAATGGGCCTATGTGAGGGACTGTCTGATGTTGGCAGCTGCCAGATGGGCGTTGTGGCAAAATTGGGGTAGAATCTGGGTATTTGGAAGTCAAGGCAGGGGCTGTGGTAGGCGGAGTTGTGGTGAACTGGGATGGGCTGGGTACGAAGAAGCCCTGAGGCAGTGGGCAGTGCTATGTGAGATAAGCTGGGTGCAAGGAAATAGCCGGAGCTTGTGCTCCTGAGGCAAGGGGTGGTGCCACGTGGGAGTGGGACGGCAGAGGACGAGTTCCCTTTGCTTAGCCCCCTCCCTATATGCAACGTCAACCCCAGACGCCTCCTTCCTGTGACCTTCCTGACTTCCTGGGTCCCTTTGTGTAGCACTGACCCCAGACGCCTCCTCCTGGTATCTACCTGACTTCCTAGGTCACGTACTCTATCTATGCACTAATCCCAGACGCCTCCTTCCTGTATCCGGTCCTAGCCTCCTCTGTCACCCCCTCTCCCTTGGTGCGCTAAACTCAAACAGCCCCTTCCGGTATCTGACCCTACAATCATTGGCTAATAGGCGGGCTGAGGAGGAGGGGCTTAGTAGGTTCTGAGGAACGGTCGTGGTCGGGAGCGCTCTCTTTGCTCCTGCTCTGTTGCTCTGGCCTTCCTGTGATGGCTTGCTGTGATGGCCTCTGAATAAAGCTCTGGTGTGGGCGCCTCCTGATGGCTCATCTCTGTGTGTTTATCCGGTTGAGGACCGAAGACTGGTGAGTGAGTATGACTCTGGCAGCCTGCTCCTTATAGAAGGAGTGTTCAGCACAGCCGGCATAAGGTCAGCGCGGCCGGTACAGGCCTATTTGCTATTCCCTATACGTGACAATCCCTCTCCTACATCCATCCTCCCTGCTTACAATAAACTTCCTCCTTACTTCAACCTGTTGGAATTTCTTGCTCCTTTCAAAGCCTGGTTCAACTGCCACTTGCTATCTAAGGCTATCCCTCATTCCCTGAGTTTATACTTTTATCCACTCACACACCCACCTACCCCCAAATTACTTCATGTTTACTTATCAGTGTATATGCTGTATTCTCCCAATAGAAGTAAAGGTCCTTGAATGCAGGAACTGCTTCATTTTTGCTTTTATATCCCCAGTGCCTTACACAGTCAATGCTTAATAAATACTTATTGAATAAAATGAAAATGAACACATAATCAATTAAACTGCAATCTACTGAAGAGCAAAAATAGTATTTTGCATGCCTTTTTCATTCCCCCGTGCAGCTTATCGCAGTCACACATACATAGGAGATGCTTAATACCTAATGAACTAAGCACAAAAGCAACAAAATATATTCTTGCAATAAAATTTAAGTAACAGATGGGACATTTCTGTGTTTTTCCTAACTCAAAGACTGCTTGTACTTAGAAGTTCCTATAAAAGCGATCAATCACTCCAAATAATTTATTCTCCTAATATAAATGACTCGCAAAATATTTGATCTGTCCCCATTACAACAGGTTGACTCTTTTAGCTTCAATTTTTAAAAGTTTGAGTTGTGACATGTTTTGCTTCAACAGGATCTGCATCCATCTGTTCTGGGCATATGATAAACCGTTTGATTTTGTGGTTCATTATTTTTCAGCCATAGTTGACTCTTCATGACCCCATTTGGGGTTTTCTTGGCAAAGATACTGGAGTTGTTTGCCATTTGCTTCTCCGGCTCATTTTACAGATGAGGAAACTGAGGCAAAAAGGGTTAAGTGACTTGCCCAGGGTCTCCTAGCTAGAAAATGTCTGAGGTCAGATTTGAACTCATAAGACAGGTCTTCCTGATTCTAAGACACAGTGCCACTGTGCCACCTAGCTGAACCCAACCATTTTGATACTTATGTGCTTATACATGTATAGACAAATTATTGTCATTAGAGAAAGAAGCATATTGTGGTCTAGGTCTGACTCAGGCCAGTCCAGTGGTTCAAGATGAGGACTGGAAAGAAATAAGTTACCTGCAGACCATCTGACATTTCACAAATAAGAAGCTTACTTAAAAGTGGCATAGAAAAGATATTCAGCAAGTATATGACAGTGGCTCAAGTTGACATAGACCTCCACTGAAACCAGTCTGAGAAGAAGCATGCATAGATTCATATAGCAGGGGGACATGAATAAGTTTGAGGCGCACTAAATCTTCATGAATGGTTTTTTTTAATGCTCTAGGCCAAAGGTTCCCAAAGTGGGTGATACAGCCCCTGGGGGTGCTAGAACAATACAGAGGGGTGGTAGTAGTTTGAAATTACACAAATTTCCAAAAAACAAAAAACATTAAAGGGTTAAAGAAAGTAGATTTCCAGGGGGGCACTGAATAATTTTTTTAAAGGGGGTGGTAGGCCAAACAAGTTTGGGAACCTCTGCAAGTCGAGGCAATTAGAAATTCACATTAACATCTCAAGTCACAGGCTCCCTTGAGCCAATCAAGGCTCAATGAAGGCATCCCCTTCTTGTAGGGAAAAAAACTAGCCAAGTGATGGGGGAAGGATCCTAGTAGATAATGATTCTAGGGCAGCTGGGTGGCACAGTAGATAGAGAACAGGCCCTGGAGTCAGAAGGACCTGAGTTCAAGTCTAGCCTCAGGCATGTAACACTCACTAGCTGTGTGACCCTGGGCAAGTCACTTAACCCCAACTGCCTCACCAAAAAATAAATAAATGAAATATATACATATATATAGGAACATATGAATTATTGATGAGGGATAGGGGTAGGAAATAAGGAAGGCAGTTAATAACACCAATGAAACTGAAGATAAAACTAAAAATATAATCATTATTAATGGGGCAGTTAGATGGCACAGTGGATAGTGATCCTATCACTAGGGAAGACCCCTTTTGCTCTGGTCCTTCACTTTCTGGTTTGTGGAGATAGCAGGCTGACTTATAACAAGATTAGTATGGCCACTACCACAATCTAAATCATAAGTGTTAAGGTACATGACATTCTTTTGGCCACTTTTTCTTTGAAAATAACATAGCACAATACTAACTTCATTTTGAGAGTTTAGTTTCTATGATGGATTAAGGACAACACTTCCACAGAATGAAAAAGAATGGAGAGGTGGAATCAAGATGGCGATGAAAGAGGGAACTTTTTTTTTTTGGCGAGGCAATCAGAGTTAAGTGACTTGCCCAGGGTCACACAGCTAGTAAGTGTCTAATGTCTGAGGTCACATTTGAACTCAGGTCCTTCTGACTCCAAGCCAGTGCTCTATCCACTGCGCCACCTAGCTGACCCTACCCTGAGGAGCATATCTCCTCCACAATGGCCTATAAAATGCATAAGACAGAATTCTGATCAGGAAAGCCAAGAAAAAATCAGTATGAGTCATTTTACAGAGAAGGCTGCAGACACCAGGCATAGAGGTTGGCCAGGAATACTCACACAGAGACAGTGGTGGGGAGCATACATAGGGAGGGAAAAGAGGCTAAGACAGAGTATCAGGGTAGGAAGGACTGGGGTAAAAATTTATAAGCGATCCCTGAACAAGCGTTGGGTGCAGGAATGAGTGCTATCTGGGAGCACTGTTGCCAATTACTAAGTTTTGGTTCACAGAAGAACCTGCAGAAGCCCTCTCTGAGTGAGCTAACAGTGACTGAGTCCAGCAGCAGTCCACTGATACTAAACCACCCACAAGCCAAAAGACCCAAACCTGGGTCAGGAACTTAGAGCTCAGACCAGGAAGGCAATGAACAGACTTCTCCCCAGATCACACCACTTTTAGGGGACTGAAAATTTGCAGACCTCCACGCTAAGCTAGGAAGGAAGCAAAGGACAGAAGCTCAGGCCAGATGGCTCCACTAAGAAAGAGCAAAGCCCAACACTAACATAAAGTCCAAAGTCAAGAAAGAGTCCAGAAGAACGAGCAAACAAAAAACCAAACCTCACGATAAAGTGCTACTAAGTAATAGGGAGGCTCAAGACACAAACACAGAAGAACAGAATGACTTGAAAACATTTATAAGCAAAGCCTCAAGGAAAAATACACATTGGACACTATACCAACATACAAACAAGAATTCCTAAAATAAAGTTTTCTTTTTTAATTAAAAAGCAAAAGAAAAAATTATTTTAAAAACAAAATGAAAGCAGTACAGAAAAGATGGTAAAAGAAGTAAGAGCTATGGAAGATATGAAAAGAGAATTAACAGCTTGGTAAAAGGTATAAAATCTTACTGAAGATCGTAATTCAGGAAGATTTCTGCGAAGATGGTAGAGTAGGTCAGAAAATTCTAAGCTCTCAAGATTCTCTTCCACGAGAGATGAAATAGCACCTCAAGGTGCACATAGAATGGTGAAAATATATAAATAAGAACAGTGGTCCTCCTGGACAATGGGAAAAGCTCTGAAAAAAAAATCCCAGGAAGAGGTTTGGTCCCTGGGAAGAGTAAACACCTCCTTAAACAACAAGCCACAAGCACAGGGGTTAGCTGTGTCGGAAGGCTGTACGGGAGTTGTACTCCAGCTATAGGAGTTTTTACTCCCCAGACGGTGAAGGGAGTTGGGCCTCTGAGCTGAGGAAGATCGAGGGAACCTCTGCTGACAAGGAACACTAGACCCAGCTGTGTTGCAGAGAGGCAGTCAGCTGGGGCAAGAAGGAACCAGAACACAACCAGTGAGTGCATAAGCAGTGGAGCAGGGATAACATTGGCAGTGTGTACTAACAGGAGGCTGGAGGTCTTGGTTTGGGCTCAAGATCAGAGGAGAGAACTGAAAAAGGATCTGAGGCCAGAGGCAACATCCCCCATGCCCCAAGACTAGAAGTGATTACAAAAACTAAACTATTACCAAAAAAAAAAAAAAAAAAAAAAAAAAAGCACAGGCAAAAGAGAAAGAATCCAACCATAGAGAGTTACTATGGGAATAGAGAAGACTGGGGTTTGTCTTCAGAAGAGGATACTGAAGTAAAGAAACCTTCTTCTACCCAAAAGAGTAATGTCACATGGTCACCTGCCCAAAAAGAATTCACAGAAGAACTTTAAAAAGACTTTAAAAATCAAATTAGAGAGATTGAGGAAAAACTAAAAAACAAACAAACAAAAACAATGTAAGAAAAACAAGAAGATTATGAAAAGAAAGTCAACCAATTAGAAAAGGAGATCCAGAATCTTAAAGAAGAAAATGACTCCTTGAAAATCAAAACTGGGCAAGGGGAAGTCAATGAAGTTATAAGAGATCAAGAAATAATAAAACAAAATATAAAGAATAAAAAAACAAGAGAATATGAAACATCTCATAAGAAAAAACAATTGATCTGGAGAAGAAAAAACATAAGAATAATCAGACTACCTGAAAGCTATGATCAAAAAAAGAATCTTGATACAATAATACAAAAAATAATTAAAGAAAATTGTCCTGAAGCATTAGAACTAGAAGAGAAAGTAGAAATAGAAAAAAAATACACCAATAACCACCTGAAAGAGATCCTACAAGGAAAACTCACAAGAAGTTTATAGTCAAATTCCAAAACCCCCAGCTCAAGGATAAAATATTAAGAACAACAAGAAAAAAACTATTTATGTATGGCAGTGCCACAATTAGAATCACACAAGACCTAGCAGTGGCAACATTAAAAGACTGCAGCAGGCCTTGGAACACTATATATTGAAGAACAAAAGAACCAGGCTTCTGGCCAAAAATATCATATCAGCAAAGCTATACATAATTCTGAATGAAAAAATAATGGACATTTAATCAACTGTCAGATTTTCAAGACTTTGTTAAAAAAAAAAACCTGAACTTAATAAAAAATTTGACATGCAAGAGAAACATAAAGTACATACCAAAGACCAATCGCAAGGGACTCAATAAGGACAGACTATTTACCTTTTATGCATGTAAAATGTAAAATGTATGTCTAAGATTGTTATTAATAATTGGGTAGCCCATAAGAAAGACTGGGGTAGTCTTCCTTGAACTGTTTCAAAGGGGGAAGAATATATGTACAAACTCAGTTGGGTACTGAAATGTACCTTACCCCACAGGTAAGTAGAAGGGGAAGGTGCTAAGAAAAAGGGAGGAGGTATAGTGATAAAAAGAGGGAGAACATATTAAGGGAGACAGTGGTCAGAAGAAAAACAGCCTTCTGAAGAGGGAAAGAATAAAAGAATAATGAGAAAGAGAAGGATAAACAGAAAAAAAAAAGGTGGAAGAAAATACACAGTAATTAACTGTGAATGCAAATAGGATGAACTCACCCATAAAATGAAAGCAGACAACAGAATGGATTAGAAACCAGAATCCAACAATATATTATTTATAAGAAACACACTTGATACAGAAATTCACACAAAGAGTTAAAATAAAGGATTGGAAAAGAATCTATTCTGCTTCAACTGAAGTAAAAAAAGGCAGGGATAGTCATAATGACCTCAAACAAAGCAAAAGCTGAATAGGCCTATATAAAAGAGACAAGCAGAGAAATTACATCTTGCCTTAAAAGGTGTCACAGTCAATGAAGTAATATCAATAATATACATACATATACATGTATATATGTATCTGTATATGTATGTATGTACGCATCAAATGGCATAGCAACCAAATTTCTTTCTTTATATTTTATTTTTCCCAATTACATGTAAAAACAATTTTAACATTCATTTTTAAAAATTTTGAGTTCCAAATTCTCTCCCTCCTGCCATTCCTCCCCTCTCCCCTCACTGAGAAGAAAAGTAATTTGATACAGGTTATACATGTGCAGTCATGCAAAACATATTTCCACATTAGTCATGTAGTGAAAGAAAACACAGATCACAGGAAAAAAAAGAAAAAGTAAAAGAAAAGTTTGCTTCAATCTGCATTCAGACTATCAGTTCTTTCCTTCTCTGGACTGAACTCATCATGAGTTCTTCAGAATTTCTTGGATCACTGTACTGCTAAGAATATCTAAGTCATTCACAGCTGATCAGTTCAAGCAAAGTCTTTCCAGGTTTTTCTGAAGGCATCCTGCTTGTCATTTCTTATAGCACAATAGTATTCCATCACAATAATATACCACAACTATTCCTCAATTGATGAGCATCCCCTCAATTTTTGATTCTTCGCCACCACAAAAAGAGCTGCTATAAATATTTTTGTATATGCAGGTTCTTCTTCTTCTTCTTCTTTTTTTGGTTAATCTCTTTGGTATACAGCCCTGGTAGTGATATTACTGGGTCAAAAGGTATGCTTGGTTTTACAGCCATTTAGGCATAGCTCCAAATTGCTCTCTAGAATAGTTGGATCAGTTTACAACTCCAACAACAGTACATTAATGTCACAATTTTCCCACATCCCCTCCAACATCTGTCACTTTCCCTTTCTGTGATATTAGCCAATCTAATAATTCTGAGATGATATATCAGTTTATTTAATTTGCATTTCTCCAATCATTAGTTATTTAGAGCATTTTTTTTCATATGGCTATAGGGAGCTTTTATGTCTTTGTCTAAAAACTACTTGATCATAACTTTTGGCCATTTATTAATTGAAGAATACAAGTGACTTGTAGTCTTATAAATTTGACTCAGTTCTCTATATATTTCTTTATATATTTGATAAATGAGGCCTTAAAATTTCCACAATTACTGTGTATTTCCCTGCATCCTAGTTTTTTCTCAAAATTTATCCTTCTCTCTCTTTCTCTCCTTTCACCTATCCCTTCTTAAAAGTGTGTTGCTTCCGACCATCACCTTCCCCAATCCACGCTCCCTTCTCATCAGCCCTCTTCTCTGATCCCCCTTCCCTTTCTACTTCCCTGTAGGGTAAGATAGATTTCTATACCCAACTGAGTGTATGTTATTTCCTCTTTGACCTAATTCCAATGAAAGTAAGGTTCAAACATTCTCTACCCTCTCTCGTCTTTCCCTCCATTGTAAAAGCTCTTTCATACCTGTTTTATGTGAGATAATTTACTCCATTTTACCTCTCCCTTTCCTGCTTTCCCAGGACATCCCTTTCTCACTAAATTTTATTTTATTTTTAGATGTCACTCCATCATAGTCAACTCACATCCATGCCCTCTGGCTATATATATTCCTTCTAACTGCCCTAATAATGAAAAAGCCAAGCCAATGTAATAAAAATAACAATTCTACCTAAGTTAATTTACTTATTCAGTGCCATACCAACCAAACTTCTAGTCAAGAATATCAAGGAAAATCAGAGTGGCTAATATGACAAAAAAGGAAAATGTTGGATGTTGGAGAGGATGTGGGAAAACTGGGACACTAATGCAATGTTGGTGGAGTTGTGAAATGATCCAACCATTCTGGAGAGCAATTTGGAAGTATGCCCAAAGGACTATAATACTATGCATATACCCTTTGATCCAGCAATACCACCGCTAGGTTTATATCCCAAAGACATCCACAAAAAGGGAAAAGGAACTATTTGTACAAAAATATTTATAGCAGCTCTTTTTGTGGTGGCTAAGAATTGGAAATCAAAGAAATGCCCATCAATTGGGGAATGGTTAAACAAGCTGTGGTACATGATTGTAATGGAATATTATTGTGCTATAAGAAATGACAAGCAGGATTGTTTCAGAAAAACCTTGGAAGACATATAGTGAGCAGAATCAGAACATTATATAGAATAACACAATATTGAAAGATTTAGCTATTCTGATCAAGACAACGAACCAAGACAATTCTAAAGGACTTGTGATGAAAAATGTACTCCCTAATTAATACTGATAGGAACATTTAAATAAAATACTAACAAAGATATTACATCTATAGATCACAAAGATCATAATACACTATGAACAGAATGAATTTATACCATGAATATTAATCAGGTTGGTTTAATATCAGGAAAACTATCAACATAATTGACCCATATAAATAACATAAAAAACAAAAAATCATATGATTATTTCAATAGATGTAGAAAAGACTTTTTTGAAAATGTCACCCATTCCTATTTTTTAAAATTAAAAACAAAACAAAACAAAACAGAGTAAATGGAACTTTCCTTAAAAGAAGTAGTATCTATCTAAAACCAACTAGAAGCCTTTCCAATAAGATCAGGGATGACGTAAGAATGGCTATTATCTCCATTACTATTTAATATTTTATTAGAAATGCTAGCAATAGCAATAAGACAAGAAAAAGAAATTGAAGACTAATTACAAAGAGGAAACAAAACTATCACTTTTTGCAGATTATATTATGGTTTACTTAGAAAATCTTAGAGGATCAACTAAAAAACTAATTGTTAAATAGTGAACTATCTCAGTCACGTTGCAGGCTACAAAATAAACCCATACAAATCTTCAGCATTTTTGCATATTACCAATAAAAATCCAGCAGGAAGACACTGAAAAATTCCACTTAAAAAACCTGTTGTTGTTTAGTTGTTTTCAGTCACGTCTGACTCTTTGTGACCCTATTTGGAGTTTTCTTGACAGATACTGGAATGGTTTGCCATTTCCTTCTCCAGCTCATTTTACAAATGAGGAAACAGAGGCAAACAGGATTAAGTGGCTTCCTCAGGGTCACACAGCTAATTAAGTGTCTGAGGTCACATTTGAACTCGGTAAGTAGAGTCTTCCTGACTCCAGGCCCAGTACTCTATTCACTGCACCCCGCAGGTGCCCTTAAAATAACTATACAAAGTATAAAATACTAAAGTATTTATTCTACCTTTCAAGGCACATAAATGAATTATTCAAACACAATTAAAAAACACTCTTCCCACAAATCCTAAATAAATGGAAAAATTGTAATTGCTATTGGTTAGGTTTCATTAATATGATAAAAATGACAATACTACCTAAATTAATTTAACTTATTCAGTGCCATACGAATCCAACTACTACGGGATTATTTTACAAAGCTTGAAAAAACATTAACAAAATTCACCTGGAGGAACAAAACATCAAGAATATCAAGGGAATCAATAAAAAAAATGGAAAGGAATGGGTCCTGGAAGCACTAAAAGGATTTGAGAAACTTTTATAGAAATGCCTATCAGCAATTTCAGACAGAGTACTCTGTCCCTGGGGAACCATAAAAAGGGTGTATCCCAATCCTTACAATCTTGTGAGCCTGCCATGTGAAGCCCTTCCCTATTCTTCCCCTTGGGCTTCCTGGGATTACAACTGAAAAGAAAAATAAGCACCTCAAGAAAATGTGAGGTGTGTACTTTAACCACCCTCTTAAAGTATCCAGCTGGAGTTAAGTTAACAACACAAAGGAACTGATATGGCTCACTGGGCAATTTTAAAGGAACAAAAAAAAAAAAAAAGGTAACAGGGAGGTGAGAGTACCACCATAATTTTTTTTTTAAACATGAGATAACTGAAAACAGTGAAATTTGAGACGCTGGCAGCTAATGGCCCTTACAAAAACTCAGATTTTTGAATATTGCCCTTAGTGATTATAAATCCTGATTTAATTTGGTTGAAGTGTTCTCCTACTAGGATAATTGTGGTAAATCAGAACTTAGTACAAAATACATTTGCTATTTGGCATTAAGGCAATATGCTGGGAAAATACATGGATCAGGAATACCTGAGTTCAAATCTAGTCTCAGAAAGGTATTAGCAAGATACCTCACTTCTGCTTATCCAGCTTCGTAATTTGTAAAGGGGATAATAACAGCACCCACCTCCCAGGGTTGTGGTGAGGATCAAATGACAGAAGAATTAATTAATGATGAATTATAATAATATAATTGAATATATAATATAATTAAATGTAATATATGATAAATAAGTACACTAAATACACAATTATATAATTAAATATATAATTAAAATAATTAATAATAAAATAATTAATAAGCACTTAGAACAGAAGCAGCATGGTAAACATGTTATACATAAATGTTAGTAAATATAAGTACTCTATACTGGTCTTGAATGCAATCAGTATAGAATGCCAAAAGAAGTCAAATGAATGATTCTCTATCTTATTCTCTTAAACAGTTCAACTTCAATAAGTCCCTTATGATTTCTCTTTCCTGTTTACCTTTTCATGCTTCTCTTGAGTGTGTATTTGAAAGTAAGTTTCTCTATTTAGCTCTGGCTTCTCAAGTATGCATTAAATTCCTCTATATCGTTGAATATCAAATTTTTTCCCCTCATTGATTACATTCAGTTTTGCTGGGAAGGTGATTCTTGGTTTTAATCCTAGCTCCTTTGACCTCTGGAATATCATATTCCAAGCCCTCCAATCTCTCAGTATAGAAGCTGCTAAATCTTGCGTTGTCCTGACTGTGTTTCCACAATACTTGCATTGTTTCTTTCTGGCTGCTTGCAATATTTTCTCCTTGACTTGGGAACTCTGGAATTTGGCTGTAATATTACTTTGAGTTTTCCTTCTGGGATCTCTTTCAGGAGGAGATTGGTGGATTCTTTCAATTTCTATTTTACCTTCTCGTTCTAGAATATCAGGGCAGTTTTCCTTGATAATTTCTTGAAAGATGATGTCTAGGCTCTTTTTTTGATCATGGCTTTCAGGTAGTCCAATAATTTTTAAGTTCTCTCTCCTGGATCTATTTTCCAGGTCAGTTGTTTTTCCAATGAGATATTTAACACTGTCTTCTATTTTTTCATTCTTTTGGTTTTGTTTTATAATTTCTTGATTTCTCATACAGTCATTAGCTTCCATTTGCTCCATTTTAATTTTTAAGGAATTATTTTCCTCAGTGAACTTTTGGACCTCCTTTTCCATTTGGCCAATTCTGCTTTTTAAAGAGTTCTTCTCCTCATTGGCTTTTTGGAACTCTTTTGCCATTTGCTGTAGTCTATTTTTTAAGGTGTCATTTTCTTCAGGATTTTTTTGAGTCTCCTTTAGCAACCTGTTGACTCATTTTTCATGATTTTCTTGCATCACTGTCATTTCTCTTCCCAATTTTTCCTCTACTTCTCTTACTTGATTTTAAAAATCCTTCTTGAGCTCTTTTATGGCCTAAGACCAATTCATATTTTTCTTGGGGCTTTGGATGTAGGAGCTTTGACTTTATTGTCTTCTCCTGGTTGTATGTTGTGATTCTCCTGGTTGTATGTTTTGATTTGCCTTGACACCAAAGTAAAATTCTACAGTCTGACTTTTTTTCCTTTGTTTACTTATCTTCCCAGTCAGTCACTTGACTTTTTAACTCTTTGTTAAGGTAGGCTCTGCTTCCAGTGTGGAGGGTGTACTGTCCCAAGCTTCAGGGGTTTTGTGCAGCTGTGTTCAGAGATTCTTCTAGGTACCTGTAAGTTTTCAGTTCTTCCAAGGTGGTATGTTCTAAGGAGAGGTGTTTACTCCTCTCTTGGTCTGTACTCTGGTCTGCGAGTGACCACAAGCACTTTTCTGCCCTGAAAATGAGGGGAGGGTTCCCTCTCCACTGCTACAGCTCTGCTACTCCAGTGCTCCTCCTCACCCCAGGACTGTCACCCAGGACTGGGACCCAGATCCAAGCATGGGCAAAGCAAAAGAATTCTGCCTCAGCTCTAGCAAAGAGATCCCTGCAATCTCCCTTTGATTAGCCACTCGATTCCCCCCACCATCTGTGGGCCAAGAGCTCAGTAAACAGCCACTACCACTGTGGCACCACCCTGGGGCTGCACTAGGGCCAGAGCTGGACTATGCTCCTCTCTCACCCAGGTCCAACAGACCTTTCCCACTGACCTTCTAAGTTGTCTTTGGTGTTTGTGGGTTGAGAAGTCTGGAAACCACCACAGCTCCCCTTAATTCAGTCTCCTGAGACCTACTCTGGGTTTGCTGGACCCCAATCTTTGCCTGTGTGACCCACACTGAACTGTGCTCCTCTCCTAGCCTGGTGCAACAGATCTTTCCAATCAACCATCCAGGTTGTCTTGGGCTGGAAATTTGTTTCACTCTGTCTTTTTGTTGGTTCTGCTGCTCTAGAATTTGTTTAGAGTCATTTTTTACAAGTATTTGGAGGGGTTTGGGGGAAAGTTCAAGCGAGTGCCTGCTTTAACTCTGCCATCTTGGCTCTGCCTTGAAAACTTAAATATTTAAAGGAATATATTTTGTTCTGAAATGGATAGATTATTTGGCTATCACTTATGAAATTATGCAAATGTAATAAATTTATATTTTTTAACCAGTTTATTAACAGTAGGCCTTAGATTGAAAGATTTCATTTTCCCTTAGGGGTTAATAAGCAATCTGGATATGTTAGTTCAAAAATTTACCGTAGTCTGCATTTTCTGGGATTTTGAATTCTCTGTATGTGTGAAACTCCACAATGTGATTATTCTTAATTTTAAAATGAAAGATAAATGAAATGTCCTTATATTTGTTCATTGTTAGCTGTTACTGAGGCATGAGAAAAAATAATAACCACCTAGTTCTAAGCTGTGATCAGTGAAATTTTGCTATTTCAGGTAAAATCTCTTGGGAGTGTAATTTGACATTGCTCTAAGTTTTTATTTCAGGTATAATTGCTGAATTGTCATGAAGCCAATAATCTACCACTCAAGGGGAATGCCAAGTGCTACTAAAACGAAGTGCAGTTTAAGAACTGGTACAGGTAGCTGTCTGTCCCTCAGAAAAACTGAGGTGACAACCTTGCATAGGCAATGGTGCCTCTTAACTCAGTTTCCCATTATGCTATTTCCTTTCTTAACAAGAAATTTTCCCACCTGGTTAATTCTCAGCCTAGCTATGACATCCTGTGAATAATGTGGAATTTTGCTATGGGATTGGCTATTAACTTTGACTCTTGCCTGGAATCAAAGAGAGGTAAGGGAGATTTCCCATTATAGCTTTGACACAGACCTGTGCCCTTGAGGGAACAGTCTTGATACTGTCATAAACATGTCCCTCCTTTTCCTTTTTATAGCAAATTTCTATAATCAGGGCAGGTAAACAATGGAAGTTTCATCACTGCAATACTAAATCTATTAATTAATAGATTAATATTAAAACATCTGAGTTAAAATAGGACACAAGTATGAAAGATCTTAACTATTTTTAATCTGTATTATGGTCAATTCCATATCCTATGCAACTAGGTAAATGCATTTGTAGGTTTGTCATCCCCTTGCTAACTGTTATATTCATGTATAAGATCAGGTCCTTAGAGTACCTCATTCCTTCAAGATGATATGAAGATTTTATATATCTATCTATCTATCTATATATATATCCTCAAAAAGGAGGACAAGACAAAGATGTCAAAGTTTTTTTTTAATTTAATGAAGTAGTAAACTTTGAGAAAGCAACAAGATTAGACTATTAGAAATCTAAGAAATAAGATACATGTATGTATGTATGTATGTATTCAATTGGCTTCTGAATGTGTCTAATGGGAAATACAAGCTTGAGTATGTTTTAGTAAGAAGTTCTCAAAATTGGATTAAGATTTTTATATGTAAAATTGTACTAATGATTGTAAATAATTTTCAATCATATCCTTTTTCTCCTATTTTAAAGTTTCTGTATGACAATATTAAGGTATGGGAGGGCTCATTTTCCAAGTCAGGCCCTTTTCCTTCAGCCTGTGGATGACATTGTCCACATTAGGTAGAGAGTTTGGGAAAAGATTGAAAAAGTAAGTGAAATTTTCTGAGCTTTCAGGTGAATTATGGGTTCCTAATTTGTTGTTTTTATAGCTTTCTTGTTAATAAGGTTAGATCCATAAGGTTTGAAAAAATTTTCACTACATGAACCAGTCACTAGAAAAGCAAATTTAGGAGACTGTACTAAATTGTACTGAGTCCTGTTACTGGTAGATCTCAGAAGAATTACCTAGGAATTTCTGCAAGTGACTTGGAACCAGAGAAACGGTTCTACTAGGAAGATCATCCTTCAGAGCTGCCCTGAGAATGTGGCCTATTCCAGAATGTCCAAGGAAAGATGTTTCCAGGAACCAGGCAACTACATGAGGCATCTGGGAATCGAGATGAAATGTGCTTATTAAGTGAACATTGGGAATGGGTTACCAAATTACAAGGAGATTTAATGTTATTTCATATTCATTATTGTATTTGAAAAAAATAAAGATAGAAAGCATGAACTGATTGTAATCCTCACTATTATGAGGACCACTCACATAAATGAAATCACATAAAGTACAGATGCTGAAAGTGACACTTAAGTGACAAATAGGATATGTTATTTCATTTTATTCTTAGAGTTTAAGTTATTTATAATTTTTTTTCTTTTGATCTAGACCTGTTATTTCATCTACATGGGAATGCCTTTGCCAATTTTGACCTGAAGCAGATTACTTCCATCATCTACTTTCCCATTCCTATTCATGTGCCATCAAATGCCACTAGAAGCAGACACAAAACCATACTAACTCCATTACAAAGTTGTGTTACCTAATCTCAACTGGGTCTTTGATGTAGCAAGACAATACTTTTACTTTTCTTCAACTGATTTTCTCTTATTCCACACATTTGTTCCAAACTTTCTCTTTTGCCCTCAAGCTTCCTTGCTGCTCAACAGTACACCTAGCCTCATACCTTACTAAGAAGAGTCCTTTCTCAGTAGCTCCCTCCTACTCTATTCTTCACAATCCCTTGAAATCATCCCCAATTCTCTCTTCCCTTACTCAAGTCACTAATGAAGAATGATTGTTATCTTCACAAAAGCCACTTTCTACTTGTTAATCTCATCCCCTTCCATCTTCCAGATTGCCCCTATAATCATTTTCTCTCCTCCCCACTCTAATTTTCAAACTCTCTCTACATGTTGTGTTATTCTCTATTGCCCACCCTCTCATTCCCTGTTGCCCTAAGCCCATGCTTAGGTTTTTTCTGATGTTAAAAAACCCTCACTTGGTCATACAATCACTGCAAGTGATCAGCCTTTATCTCTCCTCCCTTTCCAATTCCAAAAAAATGCTGTCTGTACTGTCTGCTGCCACAACCTCTCCTCTCACTAACTGCTTACAAAAACATCACTCAAGTGAAACTTCTCTTCCCTTAATTACCAATGATCATTTAATTGCTAAACCAACAGCTTTTTTTCACTCATCATTCTTTCAATTATTTTTTTCCAATCAGCAAAAATTCACCTTCTCTCCCTCCTCTTCCATGTCTCTCCCCAACTCAGAATGAAGGAAAACAAAACCCGTTTTACAAACATGTATACTCAAGCTAAAATATCTGCACTGGCCATGTCTAAAAATACACATATGTCTCATTCTAAAATTTGAGTCCTACCCCTCATTATCAGGAGGTGGGCAGCATGTTTAATAATTAGTCCTTTGGAATCATTGTTAGCCATCATGATGTTCAGAATTTATAATTTTCAAAGTTGTTTGTCTATACCATATTGCTATATGTTCCTCTGATTCTATTCACTTCACCCTGCATCAGTTCATACAGGCCTTCCCAGATTTCTCTGTTTTTGCTTGTCTTTTTGTTTGTTTGTTTTTGGTGAGGTAATCCAAGTTGAGTGACTTGCCCAGGGTCACACAGCTAGTAAGTGTCAACTGTCTGAAGCCAGATTTGAACTCAGGTTCTCCTGACTCCAAGGCTAGAGTCTATCCACTGTGCCCCAGGTTTCTCTGAAACCATCCCTTTCATCATTTCTTACAGCACAATGGTATTCCATCACATTTATATATATCATAATTAGTTTAGCTAATCTTAAATTAATGGAAATCCCCTTAAATTCCCATTTTTTGATACCTTATAAGGAGCTAATTTTATTATCCCTTAATTTAGGAGGAATAACTTAGTTATTAGTTTGTTTTGCTCAGTACTAAACCAGGGGTAGGGAACCTGTGGCCTTGAGGCCACACATGGCCTTCTAGGTCCTTGGATGTGGCCCTCTGACTGAATCCGAAATGTGCTATTATAAATATGTTGGTGTATATGGGGCCTTTCTTATCAATGATCAGCGAGGATATATGCCTAGCACCACAATATCTGGGTCAAAGTATATGGACATTTTAGTCACTTTATTTGCATAACTGCAAATTATCTTCCAAAATGGTTGCACTAATTCACAGCTCTACCAATATAACACTGTGCTTTTCTTTCCACAACCTTTTCAACACCGACTATTCTCATGTTTTGTCTCATTTGTCAATTTGCTGGCATCCCAGAATTCTGACATAGGATGCTGAAACAAACTTCTGGAACACAATTCATTTCAAAGTTGGGACCATATGTACATTTTTATGGGTTTTTTTAATCTACTTCCACGAATTGTAAATAAATTGTAGTTCATTTTTTAGAAAATAATTTACTATGTAGTTCTTTTCATTTAAGATTTTATGTTGGGGTTACCTATCCTATGTTTATTTGATTAGCTAATTCTTGGGGTGCCTCCAAACAGGATGACAGAAACATCTCAATTTTTTTAATGCAAGTACAGAATTTTTAAATGTTTTGAAATAATATTTTCAAGACTATGAAGCCAATACTTTTGTTCTCAAATACTAATAATTACTTCAGTACATCTGTGGTCTCATTAATTTGGATACTCCTTCTCAAGAATATAGATAACAATCCATCCATGTCTTCATCCATTGTGACTTTTGGCCATGTTCTCCCATAAATCCTCTATAGGGGCCCACATACAGTGTTAGGGCCTTTCCCTGTATCTCAACATTTTATAGCTTTCAATGCAGCACATTAATTATCCATCTGTTAATGTTAATTCATGCTCTTCCTACATAATTGGCCCACCTCATTTTCTAGTCATATAACAATCTGATAACAAATTTCATGTTGCTTTGGGTGTACAGTTTATCATCCTTAATATGCTGCTATTTATGCCCACCATCTTTCCATTAACATTTAGATGATTTGAACATTTGATTCTTTGGACAATGTAGTATCTCGGTACTCAAAGTTCTCCATACAGCATTACTAGAAAAATGTTAGTGTTTAAAAAAAATAGGATTTTGTTTCAAGGAGAAACCTAGGGTCATTGAAAATAATAAGCAATTTCCCAAAAGCAATATAACCTATTCAATTCTGGCCCCAGTTCATTTTCATCTGTAGGACTTGTCCAAGATACTAACCGACCAACTCTATGCACTCTCTACCCAACTACATGCATATCATGGTCTAGATAATAAGCATTCTTCATTCACTTGGCTTTTCCTGTATAACTGGTTAGGTCAAACCCTTTTGAGTAATTTTAGATCTTCTTTAGGAGGCTCTGCAAAATTATAGGTCTTAAGGTAATTAGTAAAGTATCAACTACAAAAAGGAGCCACTACACCATGAAATACTAGTCACATCACCTAAGTGAATAACTATTCACTGAAAGAACTGCACATAACCTCTGGTGTTATTTTTAAAGATGTCAATAAGCAGATGCTATTTTCAGATTTATGATATGACACAAAAATCTGGTACAAGGACCAAAAATTCCAGACTGAGTTCCAGAAAGTAATTCCCCACAAAGTGGCTCTAGATATTTATCCTGGACACCTGGAATTTGAACACACCCTACATGTAAACACTATCTTTCTTGACTATGATAGGAAGTTGTGGGTGCAGAAACATAAAATAATAAAAGAACATTTTACTTTAGGCTAATTGAGATTATTCTTATAGATTTTTAAGTGTAAGATGTGCAATCATATTAATACTCAAATGGCAATTACCTGGAGATGGTGGAGGTTTTTCAAAAATTACATTTTCAGCAGATAGTTTTTCATCCTGAGGGGAAAAGAGTAAACAATTATATATAAAATCTTAATTTCTTCCCTAAAAGACAAAGAAGTATAATCATCAAAACATAAGGTTCATTATTTACTACATATATTAGGACCCAACTTCTTTCACTGTTATTCTATTGCTAATAGTTAATGTTAGCTTTGAGAACTTTAATATGCCATATTTCTGATAAAAGAATCCCTGACCATAAAAAAGGATTTTCCTGTTACTAAAAAGGGAGTACAAGTCAAGTTTTCAGAGTTTTCTTCTCACTTCTGTGAGTCAGTCAAGTAGCTGTGTACTCAAACCAAAATGTGAGTGGTTCTTCAAGAAAAGAACTCTAAGACTCCAGAGGTTATATTTTTAAGCTAAATATTTCATCATTTGCTGTAAACTATAAAACAGAGATGCAAAATGTCATTTTTACAGAAGTACAATATTTCATGTGAATGCTCAAAAATTCAGCCACTAAGATCTTAATCAGATGTCTCTACATGTCATGCAGGTGACCCCAGGGTCTCAGAGGCTGTGGGCACAAGCTCTGGAAAGTGCTACCAAACCAGGAGGGCTTTAAACATGAGCTGGCCAAAGATTGCTATATAAAGACCAACAAAATTAAGTGCCAAGAAGCCCATTACCAAAAGGCTGGGCACCAGGTAATTAATATTTTTGTCCAAAATAATTCACCTTTAGCAAGTTATAGGAAGTTGAAATCTACATCAGTCATACCAATGAAATTGTCTCTCTTTTGAAATACTGAAGGAAGAAGCAACTCCAAAAATGGTGATGAAATGTTTTTTCAAAATGCTTGGAACAGAACGTAAAAGAGAAATTCTTGCCTCACTGCATTTAAAACAGGATCAACAACGAGCAAGTAGAAACTTTGGAATTTTAATAATATTTTTCATTAATAATGTTCTTTGGAATGGTATTATGCTCCTAGTTTTTCCTAAAAAGGTTTTATGACAAATAAACTCATTTAAAGATAACAGTAGCATGTGGTAAGTATTGCTGAGTAAATGATAGTTAGAAACACTTCCAGATTTGGAAATTACAATTATCATTAGAGCTATATATTTATCATATAGACTGAGTTAACCATTTCTAATCTCAAATATTTGTCCTCCATCATAAAAATTAAAGAAAACTGAATTTCTTAATGTTATGAAGGCAGTGAAATCAGACTCTCCAATATCAGTCATACATTTCTTCAAGCCATAAGAGGCATCTAATGGTTATGGTAGGAAGTTAACTAACAACTTTAAAAATGATTTATATAATAGTCTTACCTTTAAATTCTGAAGAGGATGTTTACCTTGTGATAAAGAAAATAAAACAGAACCTTTAAAAACAACAAATAAATAAATTTTACTGTCATAAAACAACACCAAATCATATATCCACAAAGGTAGTAACACTTCTTTAACATGTTTTTTTAACTGATGCTAATTCAGTAAAGGCTATAAGCAATGTGATAGAGAACTCTCAAAATGGGAATTCCTTCCACCAGTGCAAATGTTAACTCATCTATGACCTAGTGGATAGGTCCATTGAATTGCCTAAGGTACACAGACATTTAGTGATTTATGCAGGATCACAAAAGAGAGACATATTGTAAAAGACAATATATGAACAGAGGTCTTGACCCCAAGTCAAGCACCCTAACCACTGTTACACTGCCTCATTCATTTAAACTGATAACATAAGAAAAATATTGAAAATAAGTCGCAGAATCATAGAATCTTAGAGATAATATAGTTTAATCACCTCAATTTTATGAATGAGAAAAGCGAGTACCAGATAAAGGAAAGGACTTGTTCAAGGTCACTTACCCATTTAGTGGCTAACATGGGATGAGAGTCCTGTCAAATGCTCTCCGCACTGTCTTATGATGTCTCTTACCTCCAGTTAAAATTGGACTTATTTCATATTTTAGATTCAATAGTAACTGTACAAAGATCCTACAGACTTTCTTGTTTTTTAATTTAATATGGTTTTTTCTAACCCACTCTTTAAATCCATATTTGAGAAATTAATTACAAGTCAATTCTTCTATTTTTTCTAAATATTAACTTGAAACAATCATGATCTCAGCTTCACTTAGAAAATTCTTGGTTAACCCATCAATGAACTACAATCTTTAGGAGTTAATGTAAACTGTTGCTTCACATCCCTAAGGACTAGCACATGACTTGTCTTCATAGTGTTCCAAAAGAAACAATCTGAGACCTCAGGTAGTAACAACAATAATAATAGCTAGTGTTTATATGTGCTATTATTATCCTCATTTGACAGTTGAGAAAACTGAGTCAAAGAGAGGTTAAATGATTTGCCCAGGGTCACATAGCTAATATGTGTCTGAAACAGGATTTGAACTCAGGTCTTAACTCCAAGCCCAGCAGTCCATCCACTGAGTCACCTAGCTGCCTCAGTTGTTAGTCTTAGACTTTCAGAATTAAATGGAATTTTCAGAACTATCTAGTTTAACCCATTATGAAGGCAGAAATTCCCCTTCTATATAATCCCTAATATGTGGATTTGTTACAGATATATTTTTTCAATTCAATTGGTTTAAGTTTCAAAGAACCTTTTCTAAGGGTGTATTTCTAAAGGCAGGGCACTAAGCTTAGTGAATATAAAGAAAAAAGCAGTTCAATACCTACTATGAAAGACCTTACATTGTACCATGAATATGGCTAAGTAAAGTCAAAGAAATTTAAGGAAAGGGAGTGCACTACCACCTGGGTTCTGCATGGCATCAAGAAAGAGGTGTCATCTAAGATGAGCCTTTGAAGGAGGATAAGAATTCTGAGAAAGAGAGATGAGATGACAACAGAATGCATTCTAGGCATGGGAAATAACTTAAGTAAAGCATGGCACATGTTAGGAAGTAAAAGGCTAGAAACATAAGTTGGAGCCAGGTTATGGAAAGACTTAAATGTCAGGCTGAGATTGTCTTTTATCCTGGAAGTAATAAGGAGTCATTGAGGGTTTTTGAGCAGTGGTCAGACCTTGCCTTAAGAAGATAATTTTGACAGCTATGTGGATGTGAAGAGGGAGGAGCCTGGAAACACCTTTTAACAAATATGCACAATCAAATAAATTCCTGCCCCATTCTCCCTTAGCTATAATCCTTTATGCCAGTGATCATTTCCAGGTTGACCCTAACTGCTTACTGTATGGGGTTAATCTTATCTCTGAGGATTTTGTGGCACCTCTCTGATCACTACCATGGCTATGATTGATGTGATCTTGGGGCCTCATTTTTCCTTCTGTACCAGAAAAATAAGGGTATAGTGTATCTCACAATGCTTGGAAAGAACCTGTTTGACTGCGACTTGCCACTGTAATCAGAAGCTCTCTAAATTCAATGGGGGGTGGGAGGGAGAGAAGAGAGAGATTTAGTTAAAACTGTGAACTCCTCAAGGGCAGGGGCTATCTTTTGCCTTTCTTTGTATCACCAGCACTTAGCACAGCTCCTTACACACAGTAGGTGCTCAATAAATGCTTATTGACTGTCTAAAAACATGTTAAATTTGAATTATACAAAAAAAAAAAAAACCAAACCAACCACCAAGATATACATAATGGGGAAAACTGAATATAACAAAGCTTACAGTTTTAAATATAATTCCCTTTTTTGTGTTTCTTTGTGTATTTAAACATTTATCAACTTTAAGCTTTTAATCAAAAGATTTTTTTAAAGAAAGGTCATGTTGGGCTAACCTTATTTCCTTTTTTGATAGCGTTATTACTAAACTCATAGATCAGGGTTACACTGAAGTTATAAATCTAGAATTTAGTAAAGTATTTGATTGAGTCTCACATGCTATTCTTGTGAACAAGATGGACAGCTATTAGACAACAGTGAAATCAAACAAGATTCAGAACTAGTTGAATCACCAGACTCAAAGAATAGTAATGACTACTAGTTTGATGTCAATTTAGGAGGATATTCTGTTTGGCCCTGGGTTATTTAACATTTTTAATTAATGACTTGGATAAAGGCACTGATGGCATATTTATCAAATTTGCAGATGACACAAAGTTGGGAGGGATCGTTATCTAAACAGATGACAGAATATGAATCCAAAAACATTTAACAAGATGGAATGAAAGGCTGAATCTAATACAGTACAATTTAAAAGGGAAAAAGCTGAAATACTGCGTTTTGGTTAAAAAAAGTAAATGCACAAATACAAGATGGAGAGCAACACAGGTAGAAAGGAGTACAGGAGAAAATGCCCAGGGTTTCAGTAGACTCATTATAAGTCAATGGTGTTGTGTGGCAACTAGCAAAGCTAATGTCATCTTGGAAGCATTAAGAGAAAGAAGATGTCCAGAATGACAGAAGTGATAGTCCTATGATACTCCTGATTAAACCACATCTGAAATACTAGGCCCAGTCCTAGGCACCACATTATAGGAAAGACATTGAAAACATTACTTCAAAAATGCAACAGAATACAGAAACACACATTACTAAACATTTTGAAAATGTCTCCTTTGCTTTTAAATAGAGGTACTTAGGTGTACTAATATAACTAAAGTCAACATGAATAAAGATGTTATCCCCTCCAAGTACAGTAACATTTTTTAGACTGGAATTTTTTACATTAAAAAAAATTCTTACCTTTTACTTGCAATGATCCAACTTCCAAATTTGGGAATTCACCTTGTTCAGAAGCAGTTCCATCCTTTTCAGTATAAGCCCTAAAAACTAATGGATCTGTGTCCTAGATTTAAAATGATAGCAAACAGATATGACATGAGTCTTCTGTGCAAAATGTCATTCATTGTCATAACAGCAGCAAGGAAAATTGAAATATTAAGTATGTTGATAGGTCAATACCAAATTCAAAAGTTCAATAACTATTTAGTGAATACTAATTTTGTGACTACTTCTAGGCTAAGCATTGTTAGTAAAAAAAAAAAAGTATGATACAAGCTTACAAGTATACTGGAAAGATAAGAACTATATACATAAACTAAAAAATAAATAATATGTTATGCTTCATTATCTGTGACAGAACCTATCCCAGAGGTGTTTTTTTTTAAACTCTGACCAGAAAGCATATAGAAATTAAACACGCATGACAGATGAGATGAGAGGTCATAACCATAACTAACAACACATATCTTAAAAATGGTTTCTTTGATGCTCCATAAAAAAAGTTGAGAAATAACTTTATGGCTATACCTTTATTAAATGCCTAATCAAATTGTTAGAATTTGTTTCAAGTAAATTTAATATTGTATATTAAAATCTAGATTTATACAGAAACAAATTAGGAAATGTCCCTCCAGTGCCTCCTCTTCTATGTACCTAACTGCCCTGATTGCACTACAACATTACTTTATACTTCTCTTACTGTATTTTCAAATTCTACGTGGTATTACTGTCATTCATATACATGTTTTATTTCTCCTATTAGATTATAACCTCCAATTGTACTGGGATAATGGCTTGTTTCTGCAGTAACTCATAGTAACTATCTCATAGTAAATGGCTCATAGTAACTACCAGTAAACCTTCTACTAGGCATTGTAGGTTCTCAGTAAATATTTCTAAATAATTACTTGCTTTACAAAGGCTTGAACAGAATTACACTAAATATCAAATCCCACCAAGTACACTTAAAATGCAATTCACCTTATTAATATGAATTATATGAATCTTTTCAGGAACATATCTAAGATATAAAAGGAGAGGTTCTAAGTCACTTTCTTGACAAGTTCAAACATTCAGCCACAGTGGTTAAAATGTTATGGTCTTAATTAAACATTTCACTATGGTCCAATAATAAGAATAAAAAATTAGTAAATTAATTAGGATTTTATATGAAATTCTACTGTCCAGGCTAATTCTTTAAGTAATATTATTATCCTTAAATTGATTAGTACCCATAAGAAAATGAAAATGTGCTCACATTTCATGCCTTTTGCATTTCAGAGCAAGAAATACAGGCTCAGAAAATATTTTTCATGTGTTATAACTATCTGACATCTGAGGCATCCATGTGGCACAGTCGATACTGTTGCATCTGGACTGAGGAAGACCTGAGTTCAAATCTGGTCTCAGACACTTCATAGCTGAGTGATCCTGGACAAGCTGCTTATGTTATCTGAGCCTCAGTTTCCTCATCTGCAAAGTGAGGATAATAATAACACTTACTTATCCTGGGACTGTCACGAGAATAAAGTCAGATAATAACTGTAAAGTGCTTTTCAAACTTTAAAGTGCTATATATATACTAGCTATCATCATCATCATCATCATCATCAAGAATAGGGTCTTACTTCAGCTATGAAGACAATATGACTGTCCTTAAAAAAAGAAGTTTAAATGAACCTTGATTTTTAATTTGTTAATTATTTTTTTCTTACAGAACACAATAAACAGTTTTATGGCTGTCACATGACTAAATAGTTAAAACATTTATTTGTTTTTCTGATACTTCTTCTAGTCATAACCTTTATCCCCAACCTCTGACTAGAACTTCATTCCATTTTACCCACTGCCTCAAACTTAATGTCAAAAATTAATCCCTTCCTTCTCTAATTCCTACTGTATTTGCCTATGACTAGTTCCTGTTATCCTAGTTAAGAGATTTAAATACAGTACAGAAAGTTTCACTCTATAAAGTGTATGATCAAATCATTTATACAACTTTAAATAAAGGTTAAATAAGATATTTTTGGTCATTTTTATAAAAAGCATGCACCAGGGCTCCCTAAGAACAAAGTAATAGGTCAATACATGATAGCTGAATGATTGAAAGCATACGTTTACAAGAAGCTAATGAAAAGGCATTGAACATTATATAGTCAAGTTTCCCTCCCTATCCCTAATAGGCTCCTCAAAATATTTCTTTTCAGAAAATTAGATAGAAGTCCAAACTGTCAAAGTCAAGTCAAGATTTTCTGGTCAAGCTCAAGTTCCACTTTCAAATGATGACTAAACTAGGGAGAGGCAAGATGGCAGAACAAAGTCAGGGACTCACCGGAGCTCTCCCAAATTCCCCTCCAAAAACTGCTAAAAATAATTACTCGAAACAAATACTTAAGTGGCAGAAAACCTCCCCCCCAAAAAAGGATGAGGTGAAACAATTTTCAAGCTAAAGACAACTTAGAAAGTCAACCATAAAGTTCTGTCTCACTGAGGTGAGAATGGAGCACAGTCCAGGGCAGAATGCATTACTTCAGGCCACACCTCACAAAGCCAGTAGCAAGTCTTAGGAGGCATAGAAATAGGTAGCTACAGCTTCTGGAGCTCTCAGCCTACAGACCATAACGGGATCAAAAAACTAGTCAGAAGAAGATTACAGAAGGTTCTTTGCTAGCACTGGGTGTAGGACTCTGTTGCATTACCCGTAAGTGGCTGCATTCCCTAGCAGGAGCAGGGACCCTGATCACTATTTTAAGACAGATAAAGAATATTTGTGCTTGCTCACAGGCTGCAGCACATGTCAGGAAAGCAGTGACCACAGCTCCTGATATCAAACCACCATGAAAGAGCTGAAAATTTACAGACCCCCCCCAACCCAGAACTATTTCTGAAAACAGCAACACGAAAAAGCTGAACCTTGGGATGGTGCCCCCTCCACAATGGGAGCACAGCCTGAGTTAAAAGTCAAAAAATAGGCTGGGAAAATGAGCAAACAACAAAAAAAGAACCTGACCATGGAAAGTTGTTATGGTGACAGAGAAGAGCAAAACACAAACTCAGCAGAAAAAAAATGTCAAAACAGGTACATATAAAGCATTAAAGAAAAATGCAAATTGGTCTCAGGCCCATAAAGAATTTGTGGAAGAGCTGAAAAAGGATTTGAAAAATCAAATAAGACAGGTAGAGGAAAAATTGGGAGAAGAAATGAATGACACATGAAAATCATGAAAAAAAAATAAAGAGCTTGGCAAAGGAAGCACAAAAACAAAATAACAACTTAAAAAATAGGCCAAATGGTAAAAGAGTTACAAAAATCCAATGAGGAGAACGCCTTGAAAAGCAGAATTGATCAAATGAAAAAGATGGACAAAATTCACTGAAGAGAAGAACATCTTTAAAAGCAGAATTGACCACATGGAAAAAGAGGTATAGAAAATCACTGAAGAGAGGAACTCCTTAAAAAGCAAAACTGATCGAATGGAAAAGGAGGTACAAAAGTTCACTGAAGAAAATAATTCCTTAAAAATTAGAACTGGGCAAGTGGAAGTTAATGACTCCATGAGACATCAAGAAACAAACAAAATCAAAAGAATGAAAAAAAAATAGAAGATGACATGAAATCTCTCATTGGAAAAACAACTGACCTGGATGAAGAGATCCAGGCAAAATTATTTAAGAATTATTGGACTACCCAAAAGCCATGATCAAAAAAAGCCTAGACATCATATTTACAAAAATTACCAAGGAAAACTGCCCTGATATTCTAGAACCAGAGGGTAAATAGAAACTCAAGAATCCACTGATCACCTCCTGAAAGAGATCCCAAAATGAAAACTCCCAGGAATATCCAGAGCTCCCAGGTCAAGGAGAAAATATTGCAATCTGCCAGAAAGAAACAATTCAAATATCATGAAGCCACGGTAAGGATAACACAAGATTTAGCAGCTTCTACATTAAAGAATCAGAAGACTTGGAATAGAATATTCCAGAGGGCAAAGGAGCTAGGATTACAACAAATAACTTACCCAGCAAAACTGAGTATAATCCCTCAGAAGAAAACATGGACATTAAATGAAAACATCAAGCATCCCTGATGAAAAAAACCAGCACTGAACAGAAAATCTGACTTTCAAATACAAGACTCAAGAGAAGCATAAAAAGGTAAACAGGAAAGAGAAATTATAAGGGAATCAATAAGGTTCAACTGTTTACAATCTGACATAGGAAGATGATACTTATAACTCCCAAGAACCTTCTCATTATTAGGGCAGTTAGAAGGAGTATACATAGACAGAGGGCACAGGGGTGAGTTGAATATGATGGGATGATTATCTAAAAAATAAAATTAAGGGTTGAGAAAGAGGAAGGGAAAGGGAGAGTTAGAATGGGATAAATTATCTCACATAAAAGAGGCACAAAAGCTACCTACAGTTATATGAAAAAAATGCTCTAAATCACTGTTGATTAGATAAGTGTACATTAAAACAACTCTGAAGTATGACCTCACATCTATCAGATTGGTTAATATGACAGAAAATAAAAATGACAAATGTTAAGGGTATGTGAGAAAACTGGGACACTAATGAACTGTTGGTAGATACTAATGAACTGATCTAACTATTCTACAGAGCAACTTGAAACTAGGCCCAAAGGTCTATAAAAGTGTGCATACACTTTGACTCAGCAATACCACTCCTAGGTCTATATCTCAAAGAGATTTTTTAAAAACGAAAAGAAAAGAGAAAAGAGAAAAGGATCTGTATGTACAAAAATAGCTATACCAGTTCCTTTTATAGTGGCAAAGAAGTGGAAATTGAGGGGATGTTCATCAACTGGGGAATGGCTGAACAAGTTATGGTAGATAATTATGATGGAATAGTATTGTGCAATAAGAAATGATAAGCAGGATGTTCTCAGAAAAATTTGGTAAGACTTACATAACTGACAAAGTGAAATGAGCAGAACCAGGAGAACATTGTACACAGTAACAGCAATACTGTAAGATGATCAACAGCAAATGACTTAGCTATTCTCAGTAAAACAATTATCTAAGACAATTCTGAAGGACTTCTAATGAAAAATTCTATCCACCTCCAGAGAAAAAACTGATGGAATCTGAATGCAGATTTAAGCATGCTTTTTTTCACTTTCTTTACTTTTCTTGTTTTTTTTATCTTTGTGTTTTCTTTCACAAAATAGTTAATATAGAAATATTTTTTGCATGATTGTCCATGTATATCCTATATAAATAACTGCTTGCCTTCTCAATGAAGGGCTAGTAGAGGAAGGGAAGAAGAGAATTTGGAACTTAAAATTTTTAAAAACGAATGTTAAGAACTGTTTTTAAGTGTTATTGGAAAAAAGTACAGAATGTTTTTTTAAAAACTATACTTTAAAAAAAAGAAATGATGACTAAACATGATTGACACTCCTGATGTAGCCACATTTAACAACTGGGAAAAGCGTTGTTTTCAAATCAATAGAAAAGAAGCTAAATGCTAAAGCACAAGCACACACATAGTACACAGAGAATCAAAGTGAAAGATCAATTTCAAACTTTAATTTTCAACAACAAGAAACTACTGATTATAATCAACAAAAAGGAAGATGAGAACAAAATGTCCAGTTTCCATAAAAGAAATTAAACTCCCTGTTTACAGGCTCCTGAAAGCATAAGGCTTAATAAATTGAGATTCAGAAAAATACTAAAAGAGGACTTTAAAAATCACCAATACAAGAAATGATTGAAGCTTCAACTCCTAACATTTGACATAAGGGCAAATTTTTGATACACTATCTAAAGTTATGACTGAGAAGCATTGGTAATGTAACAGAAAATTAGATTTACATAACAAAGAATAGTTCAATATTATTAACTTTATGTGAAAAATACAAATTAAGAAGAAAAGATAGGGGTTAAAACAAACAAGCAGCATAGTGCAATACAAAGAATTCTGGATTTATAGTCACAGGAACTGGTTTGAATCTGAACTGTGCTACACACTGTTGGTGTAAAACAATCCATTCATTTAACCTCTCTGGGCCTCAGTTTCCTCTTGCCTTTCATCTCTAAGTCCCTCACAGAGGATCAAAAAAAGATAATATTTGTAAAGAACTTTGTAAATAACACAGTAAAGCACTGTGTATAACTATCAGTTTTTATTATGATAACGATCCTAATGTTTTTTAAACACCTACTACAGAACAGGGAATTCCTAATTACTAGGAATACAGTGCTGAAAAAGTTTACCCTTCTATCTTTGAAAGATTTAGGAGGCTAAAGAAGTAAAATATCAGTTAATTAATACTGATGGTCTTAGTTTTCAGAGCAATTACAAAAAACAGTTTGGAAAACACCCTAAATGCCTTACAAAAAGGAGACTGGCCAAGCAAACTGTGATATGTGAATACAACAGAACACTGTAATTACAAAAATGACAAATGTACTCTTTGACAATAACAAATAGTTGAAACGACTATGTCAATACAAGGAAATGCATACTTGAAATTCTGAAAAGCCTGAAGCAGAATTCAAAAGGTGATCTCTGCAATCATGTGTAAAAGTATTCTTTTGAATATGGTCCATGTGGGAAATCTGTTTTGCTCTACTGTACATGTTTATAATAGGGGCTTGGTTTCTCTTGCTTTCTCAAGTTGGTGGGGAATGGAAGTGGGAAGGAAAAGATCTTTGTTTGAAAATAAAATTTAATTAGAAAAAAATGTGAATGGATCATAAAGTTTAGAATAGTTTTTGAGCATTTAAAATTCATGGCTGGGTTTATGTCAATAATTTACACATAATTTTTAAAAAGAAGGCAACTCATGTTGAAAATAATTACCATCAATAACAAAACAGATTAGCAATTCTGAAAATAATTCACTGTAGAAATATTTTCAGGGTATAGAAATTTTTTAAGATGCAAAAAAATACCTTTTTACTTCTGTGTGGAACAGCATAAACAGCATCCTTAAAATTTTTTTCTTTTTTCTGAGTACTGAGCTCAACATGTTCACTGTAATTGTCAGACAGATATGTCTCAACATCTTCATCTTCATCCTCATCGTCACTATAGCCTGACATTTTAAAGGCTGGTAAAGAATATCTTTTTTCCTGCACTTCCGGCCACTCTGGTCTGTGAATGAAAACACAGTATTTTAAGAGTTAAAAAGAAACCATCTAATACTTATACTTCATCTGCTAAAATGCAAAACACCTTGTGGAAACAGTTTATACTACAAGCATCTAAGAACATTCATATCTGTAAGAAAGAAAAGTTCAAATCTTAATATGTTTTCATAAACTACATAAAAATAATTCTTCATGTATTTATTTTGAAACAGAATCTACAAAAATCTCAAATTTGGCTACCACCTATCATCAGCTGGAATTATTATAGCATAAGAAAACTTAGCCCAATAATACCAAGAAGGAAGAAAATTTTTAAGGAAAACTTACTAGGACTGATTGATGAGATTTCTCTAAATTTAAATCATAACAGACCATAAAAGATTGGGGTTTTTTTTCTTATGCCTTAAACAAGTAGTTCTCATGCTAAGCACAAAAATAATTTGGTTTTCAGTGAAATATTGAGGTCCATCTTAAGGAAAATTTTATCCTCAGTAGGTAAGACAATCAGATGACAAATCCTGTTGACTATCCTTCACAGTGGTCACAACTGTGCCCTTCTCTGTATTCACACTACTACCAACCTAGTTCAAGTACCCTCTCTCACCTTTCAACTAGACTATCACAATAGCTTCCTAACTAGTTTTTTTCCCTCCAGTCTTCCCCTCTTTGGTCAGGCACTGTGCTAAGCACTGGAGTTACAACTGAACCTTGCACCACACATACTGAATCCCCAAACCAGAATATAAACTTTTTGACATGTATCTGAAGCAACTAGCAAAGACCCTCATATGTAATTAGTGCATAAAAAATTTGAAAGCAAATTGAGCTAACATAAGAGCTCTACTTTGATCCAATACTTATTTAGCTATCTGGTGACACTCAATATTAGAAAGGAAAAAGGGCCACCCTCTTTTCAATCTGTTGTAATGAAAATTATAGTATTAATATTTTCCACAAAAAAAGCCTCTATCAAACTGTATCTTTAGGGTTAGCTGTTACAAGAAACAAAACAAAACAAAACAAAACAAAACATAACAGAAATATGATGCTACCCAGGTCTGAACTCAGTTACAGTCGCATAAGGCTCAATGACACCACCATCTCCTTCCAGGTATGTTGCATCACTTTCAGAACGTGATCGATGATTAGGCTGAGGAATAGCAAAAGTCCTTCCAGTTAATGTGGACACTAGGATGGCTGCAGCAAGGGCAGATCTAGATAAGATATAAATATAAAACAGTTAAACACTAACCCATGAAGGTAGATTCTGAAGGCATACATTGGTACCTCAACCAAGCAAAAAATGATGATTATAAAACATAGAAAGATAAGTTATATTTTATATATATATGTGTATATATATATCGCTTTTGCAATATTCATGCATTACTAATGGCAAAGATCAGTTGAAAATACATAAATATATATATATGATTAAAGGATTCATTAAAAATATATATAGCATTTTAAGTTTCTGACAAGACATACATTAGTCTAGAATTTTTTTTAAATTTTGGTACATATTACCTAAATCATTATTGTAGATAAGATCCTTTCATTTAGGTCCCACATATCTCTATTGAATCTTTTTATCTTGGACTATAAATATTATGAAGCTTCCAAGTGTTATAGCTAAATTACTAAATAATGAAAAGAAGAGATTAAAGAAACTTTTGGCAGGATTAGCAATGGTTATTATGACAGTTCTGCTCCATAATCTAAATCCTTAAAAAAAAAAATTGTCAAAAAAGATAACCTCAAAATATCAAAAGAAAATCATCATGAAAAAAGGAACAATAAAAGAAACTTTTTCTTTTCAAAAAAGGAAACTTGTATGCAATTTATAAAATTATGGAATAAAAGAAATCTAAAGAGGCATAAGAAGAAAAGAACAATGAATTAATATTAATGAAGCCACAAAAAATGAAGCTACACAAAAAGCAAAACATAAGAAATAAAGGAAGAAGTGGCAGCAGTAAGAGAAGAACTGACATATTTGTTGCTGTTATTTTTAAAGGGCAATAATATTAGATGATAATAAAATTCAACAACATAGATAACATAAATAAATATTTTAAATGACGAAGAGAATTGTCTTGCTGTACTTTCCTCCCTTTTTTGTAGAGGCAGATCGACCACGGGTGTGGAAAACTTAATATACTATCAGATACAGTTGATATGTTACTTAATGTTGCTTGTTAGTTAATTTTGCTTAACTGCTTTAATTTTGCATCTTTAGTACTAGAGATGACTCTCTAAGAAGGGTAGGTTTATTTGGAAATTAAGCTGATAGGAAAACAAAAAATACTGATTAAAGAATGCTTTTTAAAGAATTATCCTGCTAAAGGGGCAGCTAGGTGGTGCAGTGGATAGAATGCTGGCCCTGGAGTCAGGAGGACCTGAGTTCAAATCCAGCCTCAGACCAAATACTTGACATTTACTAGCTATGTGACCCTGGGCAAGTCACTTAACCCCAATTGCCTCAAAAAAAAAAAAAAAAAGGATCCTGCTGAAAGAAAAAATGGCAGAAGAAGCAAAGTAAGCTAAAAAAAAAATTCAGTTCAACTAGAGGAAAAATTGATAAACTTTAAAAACTTAGAAACTACCTGCTGAATATTTACACCTAGATATCCCACAAGCAACTAAATTCAACAAGTCCAAAACAGAACATTATCTTTTACTCCAAAACGCTCCTTCTTCACCACAATCTTTTTTTTTAGTGTTTTATTTTTCCCCAGTTACACATAAAAACAATTTTTAACACATTCATTTTTAAAATTTTGAGTGACAAATTTTCTCCCTCCCTTCCCACCCCCCTCATGAAGAAGGCAAGAAATATAATACATGTGTAATTTAACACATGTACATTAATACGTGTTATACATGGGCAGTCAGGCAAAACATATTTCTATATTAGTAATGTTATAAAAGAAAACATAAAAAAAAGTTTTAAAAAGTATGCTTCTATCTGTATTTAGACTCCATCAGTTCTTTCTCTGAGGATGGATAGCATTTTTCATCCTAAGTCCTTCAGAGTTGTCTCGGATCACTGTATTGCTGAGAATAGGTTCTATCATTCACAGTTGAATATCTTACAATATTGCTCTTACTGTGTATAATGTTCTCCCGGTTCTACTAATTTCACATTGCGTCAGCTATTGTAAATCTTTCCAGGTTTTTCTGAAAACAACCTGCTCATCATTTCTTATAGCATAATAATATTCCATCATAATTCTATACCACAACTTGTTCAGACATTCCCCAAGTGATGAGCATCCCCTCAGTTTCTACTTTTTTGCCACTACTGAAGAGCAGCTATAAATATTTTTGTACATATAAGTCCTTCTCCTTTTTTCTTTTTTATTTGTTTTTGTATATAGGCCTAGTAGTGGTATTGCTGGGTCAAAGGGTATGCATGGTTTTATAGCCCTTTCAATCTAGTTCCAAATTGCTCTACATAACAGCTGAATCAGTTCACAACTCCCTCAACACTTCATTAGGTGTCTCAATTTTCCCACATCCCCTCCAACATTTGTCATTTTCCTTTTCTGTCCTATTAGCCAATCTAAAAGGTATGAGATAATATCTCAGAATTGTTTTTCAGTTGCATTTCTCTAATCAATAGTGATTTAGAGCATTTTTTCAAATGGCTATAGACAGTTTGTTTTTTTTGAGACAATGGGGTTAAGTGACTTGCTCAGAGTCACACAACTTGTGAGCGTTATGTGTCTGAGAACTCAGGTCCTCCCGACTCCAAGGCCAGAGCTCTATCCACTATGCCACCTAGCTGCCTTGTATAGACAACTTTAATTATTTCATCTGAAAACTGACTGCTCACATCTTTTGACCATTTATCAATTGGGGAATGGCTCTTAATTTTATAAATTTGATTCAGTTCTCTATATATTTGAGAAATGAGTCCTTATCAGAGAAACTTGATTCAAAAAATTTTTTTATAGTTATGATTGCTAACTGTATTTCCCTCCATCTTATTTCCATTTACTCTATTCTCTCTCCTTTCACCCTGTCCATCCTCAAAAGTATTTTGCTTCTGACTTTTACCTCCCCCAATCTGCCCTCCCTACTATCAGCCCCATCCACCCCATTCTTTTATCCCCTTTCCCTCCTACTTTGCTATAGGTTAAGACAGATTTCTATACCCAACTGAGTGTGTATATTATTCCCTCTTTGAGCCATTCTGATAAGAGTAAGGTTCAAGCACTGCCTATCACCCCCTGTATGTGGTATGCAGAGTCCTACTCCACTGTAAAAGCTCTTTCTTGCCTCTTTTATGTGAGATAATTTACTCCATTCTCCTTTCCCTTTCTTCCAGTGCATTCTTCTTTCTCATCCCTTAATTTTATTTTTTGAGATATCATCATATTCAGCTCATACCTGTGCCCTCTGTCTAAATATACTCCTTCTAACTGCCCTAATAATGAGAAAATTCTTGAGTTATTAGCATCATCTTCCCATGTAGGAATGTAAGCAGTTTAACCTTATTAAGAAAGTCATGGGAAAAAGGCATTTCAGGCACAGGAATGAAAGGCACAAAGGTAAAAAAAGATGAGACATACACAGGAAAGTATAAATAGCCCTGTTTGACTGCAGTGTAGCATGGAAGGAGATAAGGCTGGAAAGATAAGGCAGCCAGATTGTGGAGAGCCCTGAATCCCGGGCTAAGTATTTGTTACTTTAATTCTAAATACAGAACCAATAAATTTGATTTCCTAAATAAATTTACCTACAAAGGAAAAAGAAAAAAAAATGCACTAAGCAACCAATATGTCTATTTCTGTTCATTTGGCAGTTTTATTCCTCAATATAAAATTAATAAACTATCATTCTTGTTCATCAATTTTCTCCTCAAGTCAACATTAAATTTATTTGATATTTTCAATGTGAAGAGCACTAGGGATGAAAATAACACAATCTTTGCCTTAAAGGATCTAATAATCTTCTAGGGGGAAAGAGACATATATCAGTAAGTCTAACCTGTGATTTCTTTGGTATAGGCACTCCCAGTGTCTCAAACTGTTTATAAAGTTGCTCAGAGAAGCAAGTGGGAGACTTTAAATGACTTGCCCATGGTCATATGACCAGTTCATGGCACAGGCAAGGTTCAAAAGGAATCAATCTTCCTAACTCCAAGCCTAGGACTCTAAATACCACACTGCACCAATTCTTAGTAAAAATTAGACACATACACACACACACAAAAAAATTTCTCCTTACTACCCTCCCCAGTGATGCTGGTCTCCCTGCTGTTCCTTGCACAAGATACTCCCAGCCAGGCATTTTCCCTGGTTGTCCCTCCCCACTTCTGTTTCTTAGCTTCCCTGGGTTTCTTCACATCTCAGCTAAAATACCAGCTTCTACAAGAAGGCTTTTCCAATTCCCTTTAATTCTGTTGCCTTCCCCCTGTTATCCCCAATTTAGCCTGTATATATTTTGTTTACACATAGTTGTTTGTATGTGGTCTCCCCCAAGAGATTACAAATTCCTTGAAAGCACAGATTGTTTTCTGCCTTTCTTTATAACTCCAGTGCTTAGGACAGTGCATGGCATACAGTAGGCACATAAAAAATATTTTTTACTTGATTAGTTTACACCATGCACAACAGAGTTAAAACAAAATTTAAATTTACCTAGGTCTTTCTGGAGAAGGATCTGGACTACGAGGTGGAGGTGTTCGAGGAACTGCTGGTTTGGGTGCTATGGTAGCTGCAGGGACAAGGCCATGAATTATGTGTTTCTAGACAAATAAAAAAATATCAAGTAGTCAGGGACTTTGAAGAACATAATTTCCTAATTCATAAAAGTTAGAAAAATAAACTTATATGGTGAAGATGCTAATTTAACCTTTGGTTTGCCATACATTCGGAGCCAAGAAAGAATTAAAAAATATATATATATCTGTACATAAATCAGCTACAGCGAATGCCTAACTGCAGACCAGCCTCAGTCACCCAACTCATGTCCTAGACATCTCTCCCAAATAACAATCAGTGTATGCTCAGGGAATGTATTTAAATATTAAGCTAAAGTTAGAGGGGGAGAAAAGGGAAAAGATGAGAAGGGGAAGAAGTGACTGTTTTTTTTGCTGGAGTCTCATACTACAACATCCCTCCTGGGATGGAACAAGTAGTGTGAAGAAATAGAAGAAAGCGGGGGCAGCCAGATGGTGCAGTGGATAAAGCTCCAGCCTTGGAGTCAGGAGGACCTGCGTTCAAATCCGGCCTCAGACACTTGACACTTACTAGCTGTGTGACCTTGGGCAAGTCATTTAACCCCAATCGCCTCACCAAAAATAAATAAATAAATAGAAACCCACCTTCTAATGGAAGGCTTTCCTAAAAAAAAGGGGGGGAGCAGCTAGGTGGCACAGTGGATAGAGTACCGGCTGAGTTCAAATCCTGCCTCAGACCAAACACTTGACACGTACTAGCTGTGTGACCTTGGGCAAGTCACTTAACCCTGACTGCCTCACTTAAAAAAAAGAGGAAGAAGAAAGCAATGGAATAGAAAAGACAAGAGTTTTCTTCAAGAAAATTAGAGATTTCAAGGGAACGTTTCGTGAAAAAATAGGCATGATAAAAGACAAAAATTGTAGGGACTTAACAGAAACAGAAGAAATTAAGAAGAGGTGGCAAGAATACACAAAAGAATTAAACAAGAAAGATCTTAACATCACCGGTAACCATGATGGTGTGGTCAATAAATAGAGACAGACATCCTGAAGAATGAAGTCAAGTGGGTTTTAGAAAGCATTGTTAACAATAAAGCAAGTGGAGGTAATGGAATTCCAGCTGAGCTATTTAAAATCGTAAAAGATGATGCCTTTGAAGTGTTCCACACAATATGCCAGTAAATTTGGAAAATTCAATAATGACCATTTTGATTGGAAAAGATCAGTTTACATCCCAATCCTAAAAAAGGGCAATGCAAAGAAATGTTCAAATGACCAAACAATTGCACTCATTTCACATGCCAGCATGGTTATACTTAAAATTCTGCAAGCCAAGCTTTGGCAATATGTGAACCGAGAATTACCAGAAGAGCAGTTTGGTTTTCAAAGAGGCAGAGGAACTAGAGACCAAATTGCCAACATTCACTGGATCATGGAGAAAGCAAGGGAGTTCCAGGAAAACATCTACTTCTGCTTCTTAGACTATCCTAAAGCCTTTGACTATGTGGATCACAACAAGATGTGTTAAGTCCTCAAAAAATGAGAGTACCAGATCATCTTACTTACCTCTTGAGGAACCTGTATGCAGTCCAAGAAGCAAAAGTCAGAATCGAACACAGAACAACTGATTGCTTTAAGATTGGACAAAGAATACAAAAAAGCTGTATACTGTCACCTTATTTATTTAACCTATATGCAGAGCACATTATATGAAATGCTAGGCTAGATTAATTAAAGGTTGGAATTAAGGTTGGCAGGAGAAATATCAACATTTTCAGACATGCAGAAAATACCACTGTGACGGCAGAAAGTGAAGATAAGAACGATACTCCCAAAAACTTTCTCATTATTAGGGCAGTTAGAAGGAGTATACATAGACAGAGGGCACAGGTATTAGTTGAATATGATGGGATGATTATCCAAAAAAAATAAAATTAACAGGTGAGAAAGAATACACTAGGAGAAGGTAAAAGGGACAGACAGAATGAGGTAAATTATCTGACATAAAGGAAGCCCAAAAGAGAGGGGAAGAAGGGGGAAAAGGGGAAGGTAGCACATGAACCTCACTCTCATTGGAACTGTTTCAAAGAGGGAATAACATACATACTCAGTTGGGTTTAGAAATCTATCCTACCCTAGAGGAAAGTAGGAGGGGAAGGGGATAAAAGAAGGGGATGGTAGAACTGAAAGTAGGGAGGATGGACTGGGAGAGGTTAAAGTCAGTAGCAAAACACTTTTAAGAATGGACAGGGAGAAAAAAAAAAAGAATGGACAGGGTGAAAGAAAGAGTAGGATAAACAAGGGAAAAACAGGATGGAGGGAAATACATAGTTGGTAATCAATACTGTGAAAAAAAAATTTTTACAGCAAGTTTGTCTGATAAAGACCTCATTTCTCAAATATATAGAAAAACGAGTCAAATTTATTAGAATACAAATAATTCTCCAGTTGATAAATGGTCAAAGGATATGAACAGGGAATTTTCGGAGAAAGAAATTAAAGCTATCTATAGTTATATGAAAAAAATGCTCTAAATCACTATAACAAAAATGAAAATTAAAAGTACTCAGAGGTACCACCCCATACCTATCAGACTGGCTAACATGACCAAACAAAAAAAAGGAAAATGACAAATGTTGGAAGAGAGGCGGCACATGTAGGATGAGACATTAACGCACTGTTGGTAGAGTTCTATACTATTCTGTAGAGTAATATGAAACTATGCCCAGAGGGCTATAAAACCATGTATATATACCCTTTGACCCAGTGATACCACTACTAGGTTTGTATCCCAAAGAGATAAAAAACAAAAAGGAAAAGGACTTATATGAACAAAAATATTCATAGCAGCTCTTTCAGTGGTGGCAAAGTAGAAATTGATGGGATGTCCATTAATAGGAGAATGGCTAAACAAGTTGTGGTAGATAATTATGATGGAATAGTATTGTGCAATAAGAAACGATGAGCAGGATGCTCTCAGAAAAACCTGCTAAGACTTAAATAACTGACATAGAGTGAAATGTGCAGAACCAGAAGAACACTGCACACAGTAACAGCAATACCATAAATGATCAACTGTGAATGACTTAGCTATTCTCAGCAATACAATGATCCAAGAAAATTTTGAAAGACTTATGATGAAAAATGCTATCCATCCCCAGAGAAAGAACTGATGGAGTTTGAATGCAGATTGAACCATACCTTTTATTAAACTTTATTTTTCTTAGTTTTTTTGTTCTGTGTCTTTTCACAACATGACTAACATGGAACTATGTTTTGTATGAGTGCATATGTATATATAACCTAAATCAAATTGGTTGACGTCTCAATGAGGGAAGAGGGGAGAGGCAGAGAGAAAGGGGGACAGGGAGAGTGGGACTGAGAGAATCAATCAGGAACTCAAAATTTTTAAAAACCAATGTTGAAAATTGTTTTTACCTGTAATTGGGGGAAAAATTTAAAAAAAAAAAAAGATTTTTGCTCCTTGGAAGGAAAGCTAGGACAAATCTGGACAGCATACTAAAAAGCAGAGACATTACCTTGCTGACAAAGGTCCGCATAGTCAAAGCTATGGTTTTTCCAGTAGCAATGTATGTCTGTGAGAGTTGGACTAAAAGGAAAGCTGAGCACTAAAGAACAGATCTTTCGAATTGTGGTGTTGGCAATGCCTTTTGAGAGTCCCTTGGACAGCAAGGAGATCAAGTCAGTCAACACTTAAAAAAATTAATTCAGGTTATTCACTGGAAGGTTAAATACTGAAGTTGAAGTTTAAATATTCTGGCCACATAATGAGAAGATGGGACTCAGTGGAAAAGACAGGATGTTGGGAAAGATTGAAAGCAAAAGGAAAAGGGGACGGCAGAGGATGAGATGGAGAGTCAGACAGAACAACAACAACTCACATTAGGCTCTGAATGTATGAATTAAGAGGAGAGGAGAAAGGAAAGAAAGGGAAAAGAAGAGAATGGAAAGGAGGAAGAGAAGGAGAAGAGAGATGGAAGATGGGAAAAGGAGTGGGAGAAAGGAAGGAGGAAGAGGAGGGAAGCCAGGGGTAAGAAAAGAAGGAAAAAGAGATGAGGAAGGGTGGAGAGGGGTTGGGAGGATTAGAAGGAAGAGGAAAAGTGGGAATAAGAAGGAAGAGAGTAAAAAAAATGGAGAGGAGGGGGAAGATAAGAAGGAAAGGAGGAATAAGAAGGGGAGGAGGAAGGTCGGATAAGAATGAATAACTGAGGGAGAGGCAAGAAAGAAGGGGCAGGGAAAGGAAGAACAAGAGGGGAAGAAGGAAAGCTAAGAAGGGAGAGAGGAGGAGAAGGATAAGAGACAAGGGAGGTTAAGAAGGAAGACATATAGGAGAGGATGAGAAAGTAGGGGAGGGAAAATAAGAAGGGGAAGGGAGGGGAGGAGAAGAGAAGGATAAGAGGGGAAGAAGAAGAGAAAATAGGGGAAGAAGCGAAGGAGGGGGAGGGGGGGATAAGAAGAGGATGGGAAGGGAGAAGGAAAGGGGAAATAAGAATGAGATAAAGAAGGAGAGAAGAGACAAGAGAGGATAAGAAGGGGAGGGAGGGAGCATGAAAAGAGAGAGGAAAAGGGGCAATAAGAAGGGGAGGGGAAGAATAAGGAGCAGAAGGAGGGAGGACTGTAAGGAGGAGGGGAGGATAGTGAGGAGGAGGGGGGAGAATGAGGAGGAGGGAAGGCGGCCGGAGCCCGAAGCTCCAAGTCCAATCCGGGCCTTTACTTCCTGACGCCCAGGGGCCCAACAAGTGAGTCTCTACTTACAAACTGGCTCCTACGGTCTCTCCTGAGCCCAAGAGGCATTTTCGTGGCCGGGGAGGAGGAGGGCTGCGCTACGGTTGTTAATGACCCCTCTCTCCCCCAAATCACCGTTTTCGCCCAGCCCAAAGACCTTAACCAGCAAGCTTTAGGACCAGTGCTAGCGGAGCTCCAGACGCTTCGCCTTCGCTACGGAGCCCGCACCAAGGGCTCTCGGCATTGGCTCCCGCTTTCCCGCTGACCAATCAACGGTGCGCTCACTGCCACGCCGCGGGCCCTTGGCAACCGGAGGGGCTCGTTCGAATGCGCTCGGCGCCCGCTGAGGCTGCGAAACCTCGTCGCTCGGCTTCCTATTGGCCAGTGCTGACGTCCGTCTTCCCTAGACTGGGCGTTCTGGAGGAAGGAAGGCGGGAGAAGTTGGACACGAAGGGCTCTCGCGTCTCTGGCTGCGGCTCCAGGGGTCGGGCGGAGGCGGCTGCGCAGGTGGTGAAACGCCAGACAGACCAGCGCCGGAGGGAGACTCCTTCCCTGAGCGAGTTATTGAGACTTTTTCACCAAGGTAAGGATCCCTGAGATCCCTCTGGTTCTAATTCCCCCCCCCACACACAAACACCGGGCGGGAGGAAAAGGAAACTGAGGGTCCCCGAAGGAGAGAAACTTGCCGGGACCCCAAGCCCTCAAGGCAGGGTTTTTTGCCTTTCATTGTATCCCTGGCTGTTAGCGGTGTCAGGCGTGTACTGGGGCGTGATAAATGCTTGTTGACTCACTGAGTCATGATAGCTTTCGGCTCTTTTCAATTATCTTATTTTTATTGATAGCTTTTTAAAAAGAGGAGAGAGAAAAGCAGTTCAAAATTATCCAACATTTCAACCTTGTCTGCAGGTGTAAGCAACATTACGCATCATGGCACCCCACTTTTGCAATGAAATGAGGGAAGCACATTTTTTCATCTTTTCTCCCGGGCCAGGCTTAGCCAGTGTAACCAGTGTCATTACACTGCATGCAAGTTTGGGTTGGTTTTTTTCCTTCCATTTATATTTTTGTAGTCATTGTGGATAATATTTTCCCGGTTCTGCATACTTTGCCTTGCATCTTCAAATATGGTTCAGTAATCCATTTCATTTATATACCATACTTTGGGTTAGCAGTTCCCCAGTGAATGGGCACGTACTTTGTTTCCATTTCTTTGCCACAGCAAAAAAAAAAAAAAAAATGCTATGAATATTTTGGTGTATCTAGTACCTCTCTGTCTTTGACCTTCTTGGGATATATGCCTAGCAGTTGGACCAAATCACAGTTCCATCAGTAGTGTTATCTGTATGCCTCTTTCTGGAGTTCCTCCACCTTGAGGTATTTTGTTTTGTCACCTTTGCAGTTTGCTGGGTGTGAGAAGAAACCTCAGTTATTTTGATTTGCATTTGTTATAGATCTGAGGGGGTCTTTCATATGCTTTTTATTTTTGCAGTTGTTCTTTTGAGAACTCTTTCTTCATACCCTTTAGCAATTTATGACAGCTGTTTCATATGGAAGAAGGATTGCTCTAATTCTTTTTGGTACCCAACCAATCATTTATTAAAATCAAGTATTTACTAAGTGCTGGTTGTTTGCCAAGCACCATACAGCAACAACTAGTGAAAGAAGACAGATATATTTGGTCCCCATATAAGAAAATTTTTTAGGTTAAGAATTAGTTGTCCAACAGTATAATGAACTGGCCCAATCTCTAAAAGCCTTCAGACAGAGGCTGGATAACTACTTGGGATGTTACAGGAAAGGATTCTAGCTTAGCCAAGTATTAAAATTGATAACCATTAAAGTTTTCAGACCTCGAGATTCTGGAACACTGTGGGCAAAGTTGATAAATCCTCATCAGAGCTTGGCCTAGGAGTCAGGATCTGGGTTCATTGCTGTGGTGCTGCCATTGACTCAGTTTGTGACCATATGCCAATTATTTAACCTATATGGCTCTTAGTTTTTTCATTTGTAAAATGAAAGAGTTAGACTAGATAGTCTCTAAGGATCCTTCAAAGTCAAAATGTCTTTTAAGAATCTATGAGGTGGGTAGCTAGGTGGCGCAGTGGATAGAGCACCAGCCCTGGAGTCAGGAGGACCTGAGTTCAAATGTGGCATCAGACACTAGCAGTGTGACTTTGGGCAAGTCACTTAACCCCAATTGCCTCAGCAAAAAAAAAAAAAAGAATATGAGGTAAGGTTTAAGAGACTGTGGAAGGGGTGCCTCTAAAGAGTCCAGACCCCATGGGAAAAGGGTCCTGGACACAGGAAGCATATAAATAAGTGGAGGAAGTGAAGGCAAAGTTAATGAAGACATCCTACTTTAAGGAGGTATAGTATAAGTAGAGCTCTGGAGAGATAAGGCTGGCTTGGGAAATGACAGTGTCCAGGAAGAGAAGATTCACTTGTGAAAGTATGGACTTTATTGGGGAATATGGGGTTTTGTTTTGAAAAATGTGACCATTCAGGGATAGCTTATACCTTTCTCTGGGGAGACGTTTTAGAAACACAAGAGTCTTTAAAATGTCATACATAAAGAAATCAGATTAAGAGGATCATTGTCCTACAAAGGGGCAAAAGAATAGATAGAAATACCAAACCAAACAGCTTAAACACAAAGTTTCAAAATAAGTCAGCATGTCAGTACAGTTTAACATGGTGAGACCAATGAAATTGGCAGAGAACCAATAAAGAACAAGGAAACTGCAAGATTCTTGATAGATGTCTTTAGTGGATGTGTCACTTTTAAATAAATTAAGCAGGAATTGGCAATGCTCCAAAAATCACAAGGTCAAATAAGAGCTTGAAAAAAGTAAACTATTATATGAGAAATTAAGCAAGAACTAAGGGCTACAAAGAAGTGGGGAGGAATTAATGAAGATGATGGCCAATGAAGAATTTTCTATTTTTTTTTTGTTTGTTTGTTTAAACTGGACCCGTGAGAATTCCCTCTACTGATGCAAACTGCTTTGCAGTTTTGTCTAAGAGTTACTTAGAGCACAAAGGAGTTAATGTCTTCACACAGCTAAGATGTTATAGAGGTAGGACTTGAATCCAGGTCTTCCTGACTCCAAAGCCAACTCTCTAGCCGTCATGCCAGGCTGTCTCTATGAATAACATAAGATAAAATAATAAGAATCCTCCAAAAAATCCACTAAAGTAGCAAACAGCAAATTTATTACAATGGAAAACAAATTGCATATGCCAACCAGCTAGAAACATAGGGGCTAGGAGAAAAATCACTGAACTCTAAACTTTCAAAAACCACAACTGTGTACGAAATAGAAACCAAAAGAATAATATACATTATTACTTCAACAGTAATAATGTAAACAGTAAAGACAACACCAAAAGTCAACCAGACTCAAAGCAGGGACAGTGAACAATGTTGTACCAAGGTTTTATAGTTAAAACACACCATTTTCTGGTAACAATTGATAAACTACAAAAGTAGAAATTGATATGTGCTACCTATCAAAATCACTCAATATTGGGTAATTTTAACCATCTTTGGGCAGTGTTCTTTGCACAGGAGGGCATGTAGGTGTTTAGAAAGTGTCTTTTTTTGTCAAAAAAAATCAATTAAGTTTTAATACTTTGAAAAATTAGAAGAGAATACCATAAAAGACTTAAAAATCAGTAAATCATGGAGTAAACATTTATTAAGCATCTAGTAGGTGCTAGACATTATGCTGAGCACTCTATAAATAGTATCTTTTTATATATCATAACACTTTCACAGCTATTTATAGATCAGTTCTTAACCAAACCAAAAAATAGTGGTAACTACAAAAGATAAAATAATTTTGATTACATAAAAATTTTAAAATTTTTCAAAAAGTTGTTACATCTAGGATAAGAAGAATAAGATGGGGGAGGGGGAAACACTTTCTATTAGATTTCTCCAAATAGGGTTTGATATCCTAGATATACAGACAACTAACAAATATGAGATGAAAAGCCAATCCCCAGTTGATAAATGGCTAAAGAATATGAATACTTCTCAAAGAATTGCAAATCATTAATTGCCATGTAAAAGAATGTTCTAAATCACTAATAAAGAAAAATGCAAATCAAAAAAAACCAGAGGTTTCACCTCACAGCTAGTAAATTGACAAAGAGTACAAAATGTGGCATTAGTGCTAGAGGGGTTGTAAAGACAGGCACCCGTGTATTGTTGGTGGAGCTGTACTACAACCTGGAAAGCAATTTGGAATTAGGCCCTAGCTGTCCTGGTTCAAGATGTCTGAAAGGCAGTTGGAGATATGAGATTGGAGATTAGCAGTGAGGTTAGGACTGGATAAATAGATTTGAGAATCATGGACATAGAGATGGTAATTGAATCCATGAGAGCTGATGAGATCACCAAGTGAAATAGTATAGAGGGAGAAAAGAGCCAGGACAGAGCCCTGAGGGACATCTACTGGTAGAGGGTGTGATCTGGAGGAAGATCCAATCAAAAGAGACTGAAAAGAGGTCCCATAGGTAGTAAGAGAATCCAGTAAACAATGACTGCTATAAAGTAATGACTAAAGTGTAAGTAAGTGGAAAGCATAGCCACCACAAAATAATAAAAAATGAATTCTTCAAAATGACAACAAAAACGTTTTTAACATTCATGTTTTTTTTAAATTTTGGGTTCCTAATTCTCTCCCTTCTTCCACTCACCCCTCATTAAAAAGGCAAGCAATTTGATATTGATTATATATGTGCAGTCATGCAAAATATATTTCTATATTAGCCGTGTTGCAAAAGAAAATAGACCAAAACCAAGAAGTTTAGTTTTAAGTAGGCCTCAATCTGCATTCAGACTTTATCAGTTCTTTCTCTGGAGGTGGGTAGCATTTTTCATCATAAGTCCTTCGGAATTGTATTGGGAAGAATAGCTAAGTCATTTACAGCTGATAATCATACAACATTACTGGTCCTTTGTATAAAGTTTTCCTGGTTCTGCTCACTTCACTTTGCATCAGTTCATGTTAAAGTCTTTCCAGGTTTTTCTTAAGTCCACCTGCTCATCATTTCTTATAGCACAATAGGATTCCATCACAATCATCTACCATAACTTGTTCAGCCATTCCCCAAGTGATGGGCATCACCTCAATTTTCACTTCTTTGCTACCACAAAAAGTTGCTATAAATAGTTTTGTTCATATAGGTCCTTTTCCTTTTTGATTTTTCTCTCTTAGGGATACAGAACTAGTGGTGGTATTGTTGTGTCAAAGGGTATGTGTGGTTTAGGCATAATTCTAGATTGTTCTCCAGAATGGTTGGGTCAGTTCACAATTCCACCAACACCGCATTAATGTCTCAGTTGTTCCATATCCATTCAAACAAATGACAATCTTGCTCTCAGAGGAGATAAGAGAAGACATGTCTCCCTATTCCTTTGCAGAGGTGGCAGGTCGATGGATAGGGAACATTGCATATATCATCAGTTTTTTTGGTTGTTTTTTATATTTTTTCTTTCTAAAAAAACATTGTTAAAAAGGATAGAGAAAGGGAGAGGAATACTAGGGGAAATTAGGTAATAGGAAAGCTAACTTCAGTAAAAATATACGTTTTTTATAAATTTTTACAGCTTTAAATGTGAAGCCAATGATTGGATTGCCAAATGAATACAATTTTGCGTTTCTTTTAGTAAACCAACACCATCACTATCAGAATATCATTGATGGAGAAAGAAGCCACATTTTCTAGTACAGGCCTTATACATGTTCCTTTTGGACATGTTGTTGGATGTGAGAAATGGCGAGGGTCTCATTTAGCCCAAGGAATGCAAGGTTAGTATGTAAACTTTTTTTTTTACTGCTTAGTACCCTTTTTCTTCCTGTGTACTTCAATTTATAATGATATAGAATTCATTCTCTTGTCTATTTTAAGGAAAGATTAAGCTCATCTTTGAGGAAGACCTGACATTAGTGGATTTTCACCTTTCTAATAGATTCTGTATTCTTTATATTACTGAAGCAGATCTGGTGGCAGGAAATGGCTATAAAAAAAGAATTGTTCGACTTAGAAATGTAAGTACTAAGCAAATGAAAAATGAGAATTGACTTGTTCTTACCCCTCTCAGAATTGGCTGTAAAATATCCATTCAAGAAACGTGGACCAAGTATGTTCTAGAAACAAATGTGGACTAAAAATATTCCTGCTGTTGAGGTATTTACAGTCTAGTAAGAGGGTGGACATCTATGCAAATATAATACAAGTTAGAATGTAAGTGTATAAAGTATCACCAAAATAACTGCCAAAAATTGAGAGGAATAAGTCTTTAAAGCCAAGGAGGATTGAAGCAGACGGACATTAGGGGTAATATATCCTAAGAGTAGAAAAATAAGCAAAGCATCAGCAGAGCCTCTTGAGATAGGAAAGTGATTATTTATTTGCAGAACTTGTTAATTTTAGATTCCCTATAATTGCTAAAAATTCCAAATATATATACTACTACATCATTCCTCTGCAATTCCAATTTAGTAATAAGATCTTTCTTAGACTTTTAAAGATATCTTAGGTATTAAGTATTAAATTAATTATTAAATTAGTATCTTTATTAAATTAAACATTAGATATTCATATCTAATGATAAAGATATCTTCATTATATCAGTTATTTTTCTTTATTGAAGGCCAGTAATCTTCACGGGATTGTAATAGTTGAAAAAACACAGATTAGTGAACAGTACTTTACAGCAGTGCAGAAATTTGTTGTCCTGGAACTTGGAATGGCATTGCTTCCGGTGTCCAGTCAAATGGAAGCATCCCAGCTTATTATCCAACTGGTAAGTACATAATCACACATTTCTAACTTTTTAAAAAAGAAATTATTTTAAGACCTGAAAGGTCCCTTCATTATAACATCCACCTTTACTTTGACCTAGTGAACAACATCAAAAATCTACTTAATACTATTTCATGAATTAGTAGAAAGCTCTGTTTGGGAAATCCGTGATCAGAATTTCCTTCAATAACCTGAACTTGACACATTTGCAACCTTAAATACAAGTGAATGATCAGCCTTACTGTATAATTTCCCTATTTTGAAATTTAGCTGTCAGTTAACGCTTTTTATATCTAAAAATATTTGGCTCTTTTGTCAATGAAATAACAGTTCTATATACTTACTGAGTAGACTATCAATTTTATAGCATGTATATTTGTCATATGAAATCTTTGATTATTAGACTATGCATTTATCCATATATATATATATATATACACACACATACATACACACACACACACATATATATATATGCACATTTCTGTCCTATAGAAGTTTGCAGTATTTTTCAAAAAAAATTTCTTTTTGCCATAATCTGATGCTGTCAAATAGGTTTGAACAACATATAAACCAGGGGGGACCAGAGTCCCCCATGTATCAACATCTCAGTCTCACTAGATCTGCTGTCTAAAGAGCTTCAGTTCCTCCTAGGAGGGGAAAGCTGTCCTCAGGTGACACTGAGTCACCATCTTGAACAAACCCAGCAGAAGTATGGTCTGCACTAGCAAAATAACTAAATTTGAGGGTCCTCAAGTTTTGTTTAACCAGGAAAATGAGTTTTCAGAGAAAGGCTGTAGGGTATCAAAGTAATTTAGAGGTTTTTATCACTCTTCTTTAATTTAATTCTGTCATGATAATTCCCAGACTCAGGTGTCATTATAGAGACAGGAGAGAACTCTCCTTTTATGATTAACTCTTGCATACCATGTTGGTTCAGAAATACTATGTGGAGCACTTTTTGTAAAGGGAGTTCAGATTCACCTTGACTAATATGAGACTAAATTTTACTTGAATGAGTGAATAGACTAGTCTTTTCAAACTAACATATTGATGGTTTTCACAATATAAAAAAGTTCTTATTAAAACAAAAGCATTTTTTCTTAAAGATTGCAATATTAAATTAGTTTCAACAAATATTTCCTAAGTACCTACTACATGCAAGTTAGTTTGCTAGACCCTGGTTATAGACAAATAAGATAAATGACATTCTGGGTCCTGAAGTGAAGCCCTTTGAATGTTTGGATTTGGTCAAAGGGCCACACTTAAGAACCTAGCAGGCCACTTGTGGCCTTGAGGCTGCAGGTTCCCCACCCCTGCCCTAGCCTGAAGGAGCTTACACTCTACTAGGAAAATATAACATATACACAGATAAGTATAATACAGGCTAGATATGTATCACAGGAAAGACCCAAAGTGCTTTAGGAAAATTTGAGGGGGGAATCAATCATTTCTTGTTTGGATATTTGGGGGGAGAGGGAGGAATGAACAGGGAAAGATGTGGTCCCTCAACCAGGCTTTAAAGGAAGAGAACTGTAAAGAGCCTCTCAATTCACAGAGGTGGACGTGTGTGTTGATTAGAAAGGCAGGTTAACACCAAATTGTGAAGGGCTTTAAGGGCCAGAATCAGGAGATGAAATTGTTTAACCTAGAGACAGCAAGAAACTGCTGAAGATTTCTGAATGATTTGGTTATACTTGTGACTTAAAATTTTTTTAACAGTGGAAAAAGGATTAGAAGTCAGAAGACTACAGGCTGGGAGACCAGTTAGAAGGATATCGTCACAGTCCAGGCAATAGGGGGCTTACCTAGGGTAGTAGCAGTGACATTAGAGAAAATGGAATGAATGCCGAGATATTATGGAGATAGAATCAAAAGAACTTAGCAACTGACTCTGAGGATTCAAGCCTAATTAATACAGAGGTTGGTGGAAAATTTAAAAAGGTTGGTCGGGGGAGAGGGGAAGGTGAGCAGTTCATTTCTGGACATGATGAGTTTGAAGTACCAGGGGAACATCTAAGAGATGTTCAACATATAATTAGAGATGTTCAAAGGAGAGAGAGGAACTAGATATAAAGAATTAGGAATCTGTGGTGTGGAGGTAACACTTAACTGTAGGAGCAGGTGAAATCACCAAGGGAGAGAGTGAGTAGAGGAGAGGGAGCCAAAAACAGCCTTGGGAAAAATCTGTATTTAAGAAAAACAAGTAAAAGAACCAGGAGAGAACAGTGTCAGAGAAACCAAGGAAACGAAGAGTGATCACAAGGCAGAGGTGAATCAAGGTGGATCCTGATGTCAAAGTAAAACTTTTATTAATCCTAAATTAAGAAAATTAAGTTTCTTTTGAGTAAAATGAGCTCAGATTCCTTTGTCTTCAATTTTAGGTCCATGAACAGACCAAAGAGCGAAATAGGAATCCTTTTCTTAGGAAGAAAAGCTGCCAGCTCTCTGAATCATCAGTACTTCAAACAGTACAGCAGATACCAGGAGTAGGAAAAGTGACAGCCCTACTTCTGTTGCAGGAGTTTGCAAGTATCCAAAAACTGTGTAATGCATCTATCCAAGAACTTGAGCAAGTAGTTGGACATATGCTAGCAGAAAAAATGCATACGTTCTTTACCCAGACAAGGTGACAGGACATAAATCTTAAAATAGGTTTTTATCCTCCAGCACCATCAAATCTAAGATTGTGCTTTTCTTTACCTATAGTGAAACCAAGGAATTTACTTTTTCATCGTGTATCGGTATTGAAAGGAAAGGTAAACTTAGAACCATAATCTCTATGCTCATGTTTTAATCAGCTGCCCCTTGGCCGTAGGTCTTAAACTAACAGACCAGACACTGCTGTTTTTGACCAGCTTTCTAATAATTTTTTTTTTGTGATTGAGATGATCAAAACTTGAATGGAACATATCTTTGTTTAAAGGAAATTCATAAATAATCATGTGGCCTTGACTGTAACATCAACCTTTTCAGACTTCCTCAGACATTTCAGATGGTTGCTAAAGTAAGAAGCAATAGTCAATTAAATGTTATATTATCGCAGATGTCTGAGGTATTACATGTAGTCTTCAGTTCTGGTAATAAATTGTAACTGGGGATTAAAGGACTACAACTTAAGTAAAGCTTTTGGTGCCTTAAAGTAACAAGTGTTCAGTCCATGTTAGACATCTAGATAAATCTTGAAGGGGGAAAAATGAAGAGAACAAAGGATAAATTAATAGTTATTTATTTAAATACATAAACTTCTACAAATGTAATGCTAAAGGCACTGTTTGGATACATTTTCACAATGCTCCCTTAGGACTTTAATGATTATGATGAAACTAAAACTTGGATACTCCTATTAACAGTATTAACAGTATGTTTAGCAATTTTTTCTGTATTATTCAGGTATATAGCAAAAAAAAAAAAAGTCTTACATAGAGCTTAAAACTTTCGTCATATTATATTTATTGCAAAGAAAAGTTGAAACAGGCTTTTTTTAGCCAGAGATTTATTCAAGGTGCATTTATGCACTTTCCTACTTTTAAACAAAATGGAAAATGTTTTGAGTATCAAACAGTATGATATCTACCCTGTAGATGGCATTTTCATCTAACACTATTGTGTTAGCAACATGAAATTTTTAAACAGTATGTAAAGTCAAAGCTGGTTCTAAATAGTCTCTGCTGTTAAAATATTAATTATGAAATTTGGCACTAAGTTGTATCTAGAACCTGCACTGTCCTAAAAGTGTGCAGATTTGTCATTCATTTTGTACAGCAATCAAAGTAAAACTTGTCATTGAATATGCAGAACTATTTTTGATAACAGTAATTCAAATCCACTACTGTAGTCTGGATACTAGCTGCCATGTTGTATAGCATTTGTTTGAATTAAAATTAAAGAATTTTTTTTTCAAACTCTAAATCTATTACATAGTGAATATTAGCAATATTAATTTAAAACTAATACAAGGACAAGTAATAAAATTAGTCATGAAGACTGTCCTTCATATTTTCAACACTTTTCTATATACAGGACTATATGCAATAAATAACTTGTAGCAATACACTGACACACTTCACACAGAAGACAGAACGTCTTCTGTAAATCCAGTTTCGACACTTTTGTTTAGGATACAAATGCCACATGCAAGTTTAAAATCTAAGAAAACAGGCTTTAAATATATTAATAAATTTCACATTATGGCACATATATTGAGAGCTACTGAACATTTAGAAATAGCTTCATTTGCTAAAATGTTAATACAGTGAACTTTCTGTATTAAGAAGACCAAAAGGAGAAGGAAGTTTCTTCTTGTTCTGGGGTCTTACCACCCCAACTGATGGGAGACAGAGAGTGCTAGCTGACTTCTGTCTGTTTTTGTTGGTTCCCCAACTCAAAAAAGACAGTTTTTTGGAGATTTTTTTGGTTTTGTCGATTTTATCATCTTCTATGGCTAAGCAGATCATGGAGTAAGTTTTCTGCATTCCCACGGAGTAGGTTGCACATTTATTATGCTGCATAAAACAGAAAAGGGAAAATGTCATCCGTGCGGAGTTATTACATGCTCAAAATAAGAGGTCAAACTTGTGAATCATTTCTTGAGTTTATAGCATTTTACAACAATTGTTTTGAAGTTGAGGCTTACTGAACTTACAGACTTACTGTGGTTTGATTCTAAAAATCACTAAGAGAATAACTAAGTATTAATATCTTCTTAGTAACCACTACTGAAGGATTGCATAGGATTAGAATATGAATCTTTTTTGTGTCTTCAACTCCTTAAGCAGTTCGGTGAAACCTATGAACACTTTCTAGGAGTAATATTTGTTCGTTTGTTTTTTTTCAAGTGCGTAAAATAAAATATATAGGATTACAAAGGACAACAATCATATTGAAATAGTTTGGTTTTTTTTAATTCATAGACCAGACCCCAGGTTAAGAACTCTTGCTCTAAAGAGAGCTAAATAAAGATTTTGAAAAACATTGAGCTACTATGAAAATTTTAAAAATTGCTCATCAACTCTTTTGGAAGAATATAAAACATTTTTCACCTCTTCTAAATTTTCAACTCCTTGCAAAATTCTCATTCCCTCTTCATACTTGAATTAATGACTGAAATAAGCTTTTTAAAAAGCCATCAACATAACAAAGGTTTGAAAACTGATTTGTAAGTTAGGTTTTATGTAAAATACCTACAGTTTTTTAGCTGAACAGAAGGTAGTAAATTCATTAAAGTAATGAGAATAGAGAGAAGCTAAGTGTCATTTCTTACCAGAGAAGATGTTAAATCCAAAAGACTGATGACCTTCATCTCAATATCTTCCTCACCTAAACTTTTCAGTTTTTGCATGATCTCACTCACTGTTAGCCACTTACAATCCATATCTTGAATAGAAACAATATAATCTCCTTCTTTAGCACCTGCCAGCTAGAAAAGTAATATACAAATGATCAATTTTAATTAAAATTAATCACCATCATAAAGTTTACAAATCTACAAAAATTCACCGTAGCACTTAAAGTACTTTTACCTTATTTAAACATAAACCATAAGTGTGTCCTTCAGAGTTGTTTCTCTTTCACAAATATTCTATCTTCCTACAGCCACATTTATTAATTTGTTTAGGTTGCACATATATATTATATATGTGTTAGCAGTTGTGTTTGTGTGTGTGTGTGTGTGTATGTGTATAAAAGCAGTTGAGTATTTCCCCTTGCTCTCAAATCTGCACCTGAGAATACAGTACTTACTGCAGCAGAGCAGTGTGGATCCAGAAAATGAACTTGTACTGGAGAACCTCCTCTCAAAGTGAACCCCAAATCTCCTTCTTCAATGGTAAATTGAATGGTTCGAGGAGCTGTCCATCTCTTATTTGCTGAAAATATAGATAAAGGGCCCTATGGGATACAAAAACATTTTTATCATTTGCATATTAAAACAGACATCTTAAAGTTATGTTTTAAACAACTTCAAGACCACCGTACCCCAGGGACCTGTGCTTGGATGTATGCTGACTCGGATAAAAGCATAGATGAAATGGTATATAGAGTTTGCAGATGAGATAAAGCTAAGAAGGATAATATCAGATGGCAACTGCTACTCTAAAAGTTCTTGACAGGCTAATATGTTGTACCAAATAAGAATTCTAATAGAAATGTAATTCCTACATTTGCAGTCAAAAAAATTCACTTCACAAGATGGGGGAGACGTGGCTGAACAGTAGTTTGTCTGAAAAGGACGTGGGAGTTTTGATGGACTGCTGGTTCCATATGAATCAACAGTGTGATATGACAGCCAAGAAAGCTATTTTGGTAGATCGAGCACTGGCCCTGGAGTCAGGAGGACCTGAGTTCAAATCCAGCCTCAGACCAGAGACTTGACACTAGCTGTGTGACCCCGGGCAAGTCACTTAACCACAATTGCCTTTAAAAAAAAAAAGCTATTTTGATCATAGGCTGAATTAATGAGCATAATATTTAGGAATAAGGAGGTGACAGTTCCATCGTCCTCCATACCAGTTGCTATATCTGATGGTATTCACTTCTGAAGGTCTCATTTTAGGGAGGACATTGACTAGGATCCAGGAGGGCAACCAAGATAGTGAAGGAACTTGATATCATACTATGCAAGGTTCAGCTGAAGGAACTAGAAATATTTGGCCTGAAAAGAAGACTTAGGGGCATATAAAAACCATCCTTCAAGTATTTGAAGAGCTCTCATGTGGAAAGGGAGCTGGGCTTATTCTTGGCTCCAGAGAGCAGCACACTAGGAACAGTGAGCAGAAGTTGCAAAGAGACAAATTTAGGGTTGATGCTGAAAAAATTTCCTAATGATTAGAGCTATCAAAAGGTGTGGGATATGCTGTCTTAGAGGGTAGTGGATTTTCTCTTTGAAAGTCTTCAACCAAAGGCTAGATGACCACTTGTACCCTGAGATTGTTTTTCGTGTTTGAGTTGGACTAAATGGCCACTGAGATCTCTCCACCTCTGAAATTTTGTAAAATAATTTCTATTCTTGAAATCTTCTAAGGAGGTAGACCAGAAGACTTCTGAAATTTCTTCCAGCTATAAATTTATGATGCTATAATAGATAATCTTTAGTGATTGTTTTTCCAGGAGTCAGAGAAATTGACTTCAAAAAGTGGAGGTTTTAATCTAAGGAGATCTTGGACATGTTCCCAAAAATAAGCACTAGGTTAAGGACTAAAACTAAAGTCCTTAGAGGTTCTGATCAACATTTCTGAATTCTGTGATAGTTGCCTTTAAAAGATAGAAAGAACTGCAGAACATAAATAACCAAAGTGCTTGAGATGGTTTCCTCAATCTCATACAACATAAGCTATGTTGTATGCCCTCAATCAAATGAAAGAACCTGTTCTAAAATAGTCATTCAAGGACATCTAGGACATGCGTAGCCACCACCCTCATCCCACCCCTCGTACTCTTCCCCAAAATTAAGGGTTGTCTACCCAAGGAGGTTATTATCACGTGACACTGTGGTGGATCATACCAGCCTCTGAAAGAAGTCTGTCACTACCACCTTGGAAAACTGTGGTGCTATCATCTCAGCTTCCTGCTCTGTTTTAGCTGTAAAAGAAAATTCAAAACATAAGATGACAATTGTCCATAGTCTTCTTGCCTGGCACCCTGCCCACTGAATGAAGGCTAACTGCATCTAGCTGTCCCTAGCCACCCCACTGGGCCACATCTGCCTCTACCTTCCCAACCTGCTGCCTCTACCTTCCCAACCTGATCTCCAGCTCTTACCCTGGGGATCAACTGAGCAGTGAAAATTCACTTCATCTACCCAGCTACCCAGTGTCTACCCCTTGCTCTGGGAACAGTAATCAAATTAATACTTAACATGGCTTCTGAAAATGATGCGTCCATCACTCCATCACCCTATGCCTCTGTTCACCATCCCTGAGACTTCTCCCTTCTCTGACCACCACTCCCTTGTATGTGTTGTTTCTTCCTATCAGAATGTAAGCTCTTTGAGAGAAGGGACTTCTCTTTTTTGTATCTGTATCCCCAGTGTTTAAGAGTGCCTAACACATAGGAGGTACTTAATAAATGCTTATTGACAGACTGATTGACTTCAACTGCATTCTGAGAGAAGTAACTTATGACTATCACCTTTTGAGGCCTAGCAAGTGAAAGGCATTTAACTACATCCCTTTAAGTATGTACTTCCGTTTGTTGTCCAATTGAAAGATTTTTGAAAATACTTCAAAAATATTTATTTAGTAAAATGCAAACGACTAGGCATTGAGTAGGATGAAAAGTAAAAACTCCAAAAAAACAGGCTGATGCTATCAAAGTATAAATATATAGAAATATAATTCAAGATTACTAGACAATCCTTTGACTTATTTCAAGTATTCAGGTTCATTCTGCAGTTAGAAGAGAACTTGCTAACCACTGTCTAAGAGTCTTAAAGAAGGGGCAGCTAGGTGGCACAGTGCATAGAGCTCCAGCTTTGGAGTCAGGAGGACCCAATTTCAAATCTAGCTTCTGACACTTGACATTTACCTAGCTGTGTGACCCTGGGCAAGTCACTTAACCCCAAATGCCTCACCAAAAAGCAAAAAAAAAAAGTCTTAAAGAAATAATGGCTCTACGTAGACTATGAATGAAATTATGTAATAACTACGCTTCTCCCTATTTGCATTTTAGCTCCCCACCTTCAGACATAGAAAAAGGGAATCCAAGGACATACTCTGTTCAAATCTATCATTTGCCTAAAGGACCCACCAGAATATTTGCCCTAGTAACATTTAGCTTTTGATCAGATGTAACATTATTTAAAGATCTTCCTCAATTTTCAGAGAAAAACTTCCCATAAGTCATCTCTTCCCTTATATCACAATTCAATCCTAATATTGTCATACAAAGAGTAGGAAGCATTAGAAGAACATGTTATATTTCTCACTCTAACCTTCAAGGCCCTCTAGTGGTCTAGGGGAGTGCTACATTTGGAGTTAGAAGGTCTGGATCCAAATCCCGCATTGCTACGCCTATGTACATCCAAGGACTTGGACACAATGACCTCTCAGGTCCCTTCCATCTCTAACTCTACCTTTTCAGCCTTCTGCACAGTTTCAAAATAATACACACATTTCTCCAGACAAAGCAGAATATTCCTGCTGCTCTCTAAACAGACCTCTACTCGTTTGTTCTCCCTGGGTTGCCTTTCCCCCCCATTCTCAAAGTAAGGAAATCCTATCCATATTTGGAAGCCTAACTCAAATCTCACCTCTATGAAGCCTTTCCTGGCCACCTCTTTCCACTAATTGTTTTTCCACTGCTAACTTCTATAGCCCTTTGTTCACATCTTTCTTACAGTACTGATAGTAGCATTTTGCACGATACTTATTTATGTGTAAGTCTTATCTCCCCTTCTACACTAGAAGCTTTTGGATAACAAGGACTATGTCTTGCTCATCTCTGCATTCCCACAGTGCCTGGCACAGAGGGAGTGCTATAGATACTGACTGACTGAATGCAAGCTGATTTTGTCCGTGATAGACACAGGCAGGATGGATATCCTGTGAACAATCATGTAAGGACTTACAGGTAATATCTGGAGCATCTATTAAATTCAGAAAATCATCATCTTGTTCATGTTGGGAGTATTTGAGATGAGACCTCTTGTGAGCAACAGACAAGATTTCCTGAAGAATCTCAATGTTCCTCAGCTTTTTGCACAGGCTGGCTGCCCTCACAGATTCTTCATGATCAGCAATGGCTTTACGTAAATGGGATTTTCCTGAAAACATAAATCATTATGAAAATTAACTAAAATTTAAAATTCAATAGTATTTAAAAAGCATTTAATGTTTCAGACTGATCAGCTTTATTAACAGCTAGAAAACTTCGAAAACTAATTCAACTGCTTTGCTTTACAGAGGAGAAAATTAAGTTACAGAGAAACTAAGTATATTGCCCAAGGTCATAGAATTCATTCAGTCTATTCCTGCTGCTCTCTGAATAGGCCTTAAATTTTCCTGACTCTGAACCTTTGCTTATGTTATTCAGTCTCCCTTGGATGCCTTTTCCCTCCCCCCATTCTCAAAAGTATGGAAATCTTACCCATCCTTATAAGGCTAACTCAAATCCCATCTCCACTAAGAAGCCTTCTCTGATCACTCCTGGTCAACAATTTCATTTCCACTTCTGACTGAGTATCCTGTTTTTACTTGCTTTATAGTACTTATCACATGCCATTTTGTGTTAGTTATTTATAAGTCTTATCTCGCCTTTTTCATTTCCAGGTCCTCCAATTCTAAATTTAGCAGAGCTGGAACTCAATCCCAGGTTGACCAATGGTTTTTGATGCATGGAGCGGCAAAAAAGAGCTGTTTTCTAGTAGAATCATTTGGTCTTACTGAAGACCTATTAAATGCATCTGCAAAAACCTCATTCTTGCTTATGAGATAACTAAATTGGCAATCAAATCTAGCTACAAAAACTATGAATGTTAGGAAGAGGTGTTTGTTAATTTTGAAACATTTGATCCAATCTCAGCCTAGATAATTTAAAAATAACTGTTGCAAAATTACATATTCAAAAATGCAACTTTCAAACTTGAATAACTACTACAAAGCAGAATGATTTACAGCCCACTATCCTTTAGGAACATTTTGGAGCATGGAGAAAGCACATGGATAGGCCAAACCCCAGGGAGGTAATTTTTATGAGCTTTTTGGGAGCAATACTTTCCCTATTTCCCATACAAACAATAGTATTTACCTAGTTGTTTCCGTTCATTTTTGTTCTTCAATGTTGCCAAAGGTGTAAATCCTTCAGGCATGTGATCATACAGCTGAGACAAGCACTTTTCCTGTTGGTCTTCATCATCTCCAGGATTCACTACAATGACAGGGATTTTGGCATAAGTTTGATTTGTAAACTGAATAAATCAGAATAGAAACTCTGAATATTCTCTTTAAACTCTGCATTATATAATTTCATCTTTGCTATGATGGAAGTGGCAGTTTTATAATGCTGCACTAAGTAACAGCCCTATATAATACTCCCCTCAAAGCCATGTATGCTGGCTTCTCTGCTTTTCCTCCTCATTTCCTGTCTTCAAATCTTATCTGTTCCTCAAAGCCCAGTTCAAATCCCACCTCTTCTATGAAGCTTTCCCTGATCACCCCAACACAAAGTAATCTCTCCCTTCAAGTCTAAACTAAAATAAACATAAGGGTGTTTTTTGTCTATATCACACATCTGATTCTCATCATATGCTACCTTGTGGTGTTATTTTAAATTTTAAGAGTATAGACTGTCTCCTCAACTAGATTGCAAGTCCATTTGGGGCCAGAACTCTATTTCATACTTCCTGTATGTCCTAAACACCTACCACAGGGCTTTGCAGAGTCGGCATTTGATAATTCAACAAACATTTATCAATCGCTTGCTATATATGCAAAGCACTATGTTGGGCACTAGAGATAAAAAGACAAAAGCAAAGAAATCCCCTTCCTAAATACAGACTGAGCTCCTACATTAGATTGTTAGATTCCCTTGGTAGCGAGGACTATCTTTTTTGCCTTTCTTTGTCCCTCCAATGCTTAGCACACAGTAGGCACTTATGCTTCTTGACTTGACATTAATACGAAAGAGAGTCTGGTAAAATATAGGTGGATGAATGGATGGTCAGATAGTTTATAAATTTCCATAGTACCTCACTGGGCTAAGCAAAAGAAACAAAATGCAGAGCTTCTTGATACTAATGCTGGCATTCCCATTGACTTTATATATCCCCAATAACATCATCTGTCAAACAGAAATAGTATTGACCTGCCTTAAGGTCATACTAAGTCATTTTGCAGAAGCATGAAAAAAAAGCATTTTTAGTTTAAGGAAATTTTTTTTTTCTTAACTCTTACATTGATGATCAATCAGAATGGTGGCAGCAAAGTAGTGAGCCAGAGCTCTATAATGGTCAGATTTCACTTTGACCAGGGTGGCCCAAGAGTACGGGATATTCTCTTTAACTGGCTCCTGACTCATAGCTGAGTGAAGTTGCTGGTAAACCTCCCCAACCTAAAACGAGAGAGAGGAAAAAGATCACTGGCACAAAACTGCTCCATGTTTCCTCTGCCAAGGACAAAAAGCTCTTTCTTTTACAAGCAATAATGCATACAGTCAGGTCATTCTAGAATTGGACAAACATTTTCAAGGTCATTTCCTATTGTTAACTTCAAAATTAAAAGAATAATCAGACAGGCAATTGTAATAATAGATTTATTGATGGTTTAAAAGCTCAGGTTGGTGTTACTGATCCATGTCATGCAATAAATTTGTACAGAGAGCAATAATGAGGTCCCTGGCTAGGAACAGAATAAAGAACACTCTTAATGAGCAAATTCTGGGGAAGACCTTCATTGGACTTGGGGTTTATATCTGCCAGAAATATGCAATGACCCACCAAAGGCATGGGAGTCAAGAAATAAAGCCAGCTCTAAAAATACAGCATCACTACTTACCTTGGCAGCTTCCTGGGCCATCTTCACTAAGGTAAAGAACTCATTTTGGATCCCAGGGAGACTAATTTTCTCAAAGATGATTTCTTGAGCTTGTGCTAACATCATTCTGACCAGAACATTTAGCATGGCAGGGCTCATGTCATAACTTGGTGTATGAGTAAATGTTTCCTTTAGGTAGTTTAAAACTCCTTAAATGTAACAAAAAAAAAAAAAAATCACATCAGTTGAAAGAAGAAATACCCCCAACTCTCCTACATTAGAAAGAGATTAAACACATATACATATGCACACATAAAATTGATCTCTATACTGGCTTCATGAAAAACTGCATTTCCCCTTAATGCTTACAAAGCCATAGAACTAGTATCTGTACTCATCACTGTCAATCAATCATTCTCTGGCAAAAGCTGCATGCTCAGTTTCATTAATAGTAGGTTCATAAGGAATGCTTGAGGCATCAAGGTTTGTGATATATCTAACTTTGTATCCCCAGTATCTAACACTAAGCCTTCCAAACAGTAGACATTTAACATTTGTTAAATTAATGATGTTCCCAAGTTTGTAATATTATTCATTCCGTCAACATTTAGCTTTTAAAGAATAAAGAAGCAAAAATAACAACCAACTTAGGAAAGACCCTTGGATTTGGAGAGTCATGTGAGGGCTTGGCACCCCACAAACTGACCTTGGAAGATGTGACAATAGGCACAGAATGAGGAGGCGCTTTTCTGGTTTCATTCATACGGAAAATTACAATGTATATTTCAGCTACTATATTTTCCCCTTCAAAAATTCACTATCAAAAATAAAACTGACAAATCAGGAGCTGAAACATAACCTCCAACATCATTCCCACCCAACTGGTTCATCTAGTTTCACCAGCATATAAACTGCACCATGTTCTGGGGAAGTGTTACAGAAGCTGGTTAGGAGCTACTATATACATTTTCTATTTGCATGAAGGTTGGCATGATATAGAGCAGAGGTTCTTAATGTGGAGTCTGTGAACTTTTTTTAAAAAATTGGTATCTATTTCAGTATACTTGGCTTCCTTTTTAATCCTATGCATTTTATGCATTTAAAAGCATTATTCTGAGAAGGGATCCCTAAGTTTCACCAGACTGTCAAAGTGGAGGGGGTCTATGACACAAAAGGGTTTAAGAACATCTAGTACAAAAGCTTACTTTAAATTCTGTATACCCTTTGACCCAGCAGTGTCACTACTTAAGTCTATATCCCAAAGAGATTTAAAAAAAGAAGAATACTCATATGTACAAAAATATTTATAGTAGTTCTTTTTGATGTGGCAAAGAATTGAAAACTGAGGGGTTGCCTATCAGCTGGGCAATGGCTGAACAAATTCTGGCATATAAATGAGTTGTTTCAGTCGTGTCCAACTCTTTGTGACCCTACTTGGGTTTTGGGGTTGTTGTTTTTTTGGGCAAAGATAGTGGAGTGGTTTAACATTTCCTTTTTTTTTTTTTTTTTTTTAATAAATGAGGAAAGTGAGGCAAACACGGTTAAGTGACTTGCCCAAGGTCATACAGCTAGTTACATGTCTGAGGCTGGATTTGAACTCAGGTCTTCCTGACTCCAGGTCCAGGGCCCTATCTACTGCACCACAAAATACTATTATGCTCTAAGATAAAATGAAGGAGATATTTCCAGAGAAACTGAGGAAGACTTGTATAAACTAGTACAGAGTGAAGTGAACAGTACTAGAAGAACAACTAATACAATAACATTGTAAAGACAATCAACTTCAAAAGACTTGAGAACTCTGATCAATGCAATGACCAAGCCCAGTTCCAGAAAAACAATGATGAATCATGCTATCCACCTCCTAACAGAGAGGTGATGAGCTCAGGATGCAGACCAAGACATTTTTTGGACATGGCTAATGTGGTCAATTAGTTTTGTTTGACTTATGAATATTTGTTACAGAAGTTTTGTTTTGTCTTTCTCAATGCAGGGGGGAAAGGGGTAGAAGGAAGAGAAGGTGGATTTTCATTCATTAAAAAATAATTGTTGTAATAAAACAAAAAGTAAAGTAAAATTAAATTTTTAAAAAATAAACCATGACATAGAAGACAGAATAGTAGACCTGGGAGTCAAGAGGGCCTGGGGTCAAACTCTGCTTCAAACACTAGCCATATAACCCTGTCACTTAATCTCTTTCAACCTCTGGGGACTCCTGAATTACGCCATCATGCCCCTACACTGGGTACCTGCCTCACCTCTACCCTGCCCCTGCCCTTCAGTTTCCTTTTGTGTGCTGTCTTTCCCCATTCAATTGTAAGTTCTTTGAGGGAAGGGTCTGTCTTTCTTTTTCATTTTTGTATCCCCAGCACTTAGCACAGTGCCTGGCACAAAACAGGTACTTAATAAATGTTTATTGACTGACCAACAGCAATACTTATAGTTTTTATCCCATAAGATAATTATGAGATCAAATGAGATAAGATATACAGTGTTTTCCAAATCTTAAAGTGGATGTTTTTGTTTTATTTACTTTTAAAATAAAACACGTTATTTATTTTTATTAGTTATTAGTTTTATTATGTCCACACCTATGATTTCATTGGTATAAGCAATTTCCTCTACCAAGACAGACTGGCAACTGTTCTGTAATATTTTTAGTAAATTGCCTAAAGCACCGAGACCTTAAGTGACATGCCCAGTATTACACAGTATGTTTTCAGGCAGAACTTGAACTCACGTCTTTCTGACTCTCAGGCCAGCTCTCTATCCACTATGCCATCCTGCCTTTCCAGACATTTTCCGTCTGTATGTCTGTTTTGATGAGTTTGTAAATATTGGTAAAAATAAAAAAAGATGTCATATAATTCTTACTAAGTTTCATCCCCTTATAATGTATCCCACAGAATTTTAGACCTCAAAGTACCATGAAACTCTCTTCTAATCTAATCCTTTCATTTTACAGTTGAGAAACCTATGGCTCATGGAGAGGAAATTACTTTCCCCAAGGTCACACAAGTTAATGGCAGCTCTGGGACTAGACCTGACACTTCCTGATGGCTGGAATAAATAGGTTTGCCTGGGTTTCCAGTGGAAAATCTTGTCTTTGGAGTTTTACCAACCATTTCACCAAACAGCTGCCAATAATGTTAATCTATAGAACTACATATTGTTGAATGTGAATCCTGAACCCACTCCTACAGGCTCAATTCCCACTGAAATAGGCTGCAGAGATTTATTATTCAATGGAGTCATGAGTGAGTCGGTGCCACAGGTGAACAGAAAAAATAAGAGTAGAAATACAAGTGGACAAAAGACTGTCATGAGAGTCAAGAAGCCCAACTCTGTCACGGGCTGGGTCATCTTACTCTTCTAGCCTTGAGCATCCCCATTCTCTAAGAGGAGGGGCATGGACTCGATGCAATCTGAGATCCCTTCAATCTCTAACTTTCTGTAGTTAAGCAAAGAATTATTCTACATCTAAATCCATAATGCTCTTGACTCAAGTATTACTGTAATGAGAAAAGTCAAGAAACAACTTATTCACATCTTTAAAAATTACAAAAAAAAAATCCTTTATATATTGGTTTCTGTGACTAGAGTAACTTATTCTATCTTTCAAAATAGTATTCTTTGACCCATACATACAAAAATATTTACAGTAGCACTTTTGGTTGTAACAAAAAAAACTGGAAACAAAGTTGGGAAATTCCCCCCCAGATTGGAGAATGGCTGTACAAATTATGACAAATGAACATCGTGGAATATTATTTTGCTGTAAGAAATGACAAAAGTGTCATATTAAGAGAAACCTGGGACGACTTGTATGAAACACTGCAGGGCAAACTGAGAAGAATAAGGAGAACAATTTATATAATGACTATAACTTTGTAAAAGAACATAACAGTCAATGAATTAAGGAGCAAGACTAATCTAATGGTCAATCACAACTGCAGAAGACTGATGACGTCACTCTCTTGACAGAGATGTGATGGACTAGAAGGTACAGAAAGAGACATACATTTTCAGATATAACAAGTGTATGGATTTGTTTGTAGATTTCATGAGACTTCTTATTTATTAGAGGTGAGGGAGGGTAGAAATAGTGATATGAAGAAAAGAGAAGAGATTCAGTGGATTATTGAAAAAAATAAAATAAACAGAGAGCCAAAGGAAGATCGTAAGGAGACACAAACAAGCAGGTCAGTGTTGGAACTACCACATTAAATTTGAAATTAAAAAAAAAAGGCAAAAGTTAGTGGAGATTCATAGCTGTGTATGCAGTCCTCTTTTTCTGATCTTTGTATAAGGAAATATTAACATTTCTTGTTTATCAAGTTCAGAATAATAAAGAGATAAACATTTAAATAAAAAAAAGTGTTCCTTCTACAAAGGAACAATGTGCAGTAAACCTACCCAAGTTCAGATTTGGGAAAAATTAATGATTAAGCTCCAGAATCCTGTACAAAAAAATCAGATGATGCCAACAGGCTTTGGACCACTAAACAATTCTCTTTTTGTACTTTCACAGAAAGTTGGTAATGAACCCACAGAAAGAGCCCTTACAGGTATGAAGGCTAGCTACTGGGGTCCCAGTAACTGGAAAGCCAAGCAAAGTTGGCAAAATCAAGGTTAAAAAAAAGTGTCAAAAACAAAATAATAGCAATCCTTTCTGAAGAACAAAGAGAGCAGGCATCAAAGGTAATGAGACAATTTCTCTTACTGAAATACACACACACACACACACACACACACACACACGCGCGCGCGCGCGCATGCTCCCATACCCCTTGCACCCTTACACGTAAGCAGTTTCCTCATACAACTCTCACCTGCAGCTCTCTGAAAGGCGTCCACAGCATGTTCAAGCCCTGTTTGTGTCTGCCGGTTACTTCGGGTTCCAATTTGTGTATAAACAGCACCAATATTAAATAGGATACTGGCTTTTTCCAGCAACAAATTCTGCTGGCCAACTGGAACACCAGTTAATGAATCATACCTATTTAAGAAAATTTTAAGGATAAAGAAAACTTCACTTTTGCTTCTGTTGAAAACATAATAATCCTTTACATAAACTGAAAGACAGATACCACAAGCTATTTGATTACAAACAAGGATAACAGACTTGTTCATATTTAATTAAGACCCTATCCAAAACTATTCTTGGTTTCAAAAATAACATGATTCTCTTAATTGAAATATATTTATCAATTTTCTTTATAGTTTTTCCTTCAAATAGAAAATATAAAGAGTTTAAGATTCCTGTTCTGAATGAAAAAAGGACAGAGAGCACCCCATTTGAGACTAAATAATAATACTGCCAACTTGTTTAGTCTTCTATGATAGAAGAGTTAAGACTTTTCTTAGAGGTACATTATAAAAACTCATCTCCTTTCCCAAAGGGAAATTTAGAATCAAGAGCCCCAATGTTTGGATTACTACAGGTAATGAGATATTAAAGTGAAATTCTTATTCTAACTCTTAGTTAAACAAAAATGCACCTTAATTCACAATCAACTTGGCCAGTCTCCCCAGGCATACCTGGAGAAAATTTACAATTTCACTGGAATGCTTTAAATAATCTTGCTCTTTTAAGAATGCACACTAAACAGGCAAAGATGACAAAAATGGGAATAGAAATAGTGGAAGGAAGGGGCTGAGGAAAGGACAGGCACACTAATACACTGTGGATGGAACTGTAACTCAGTCCAACCATTCCAGAAAAGGATTTGGAATTATACTAAAAAAGACACTAAAATTCCTATGCCCAGGGATCCCTTTAATAGGTATACATTCACCAAAATTTTTACAAGCAGCACTTTTTGTAGTTACCAAATAACTGGAAGTAAAGAAAATGTCCATTAATTGGGGCCTAAACAAACATATAATATATAATGTTATAGAATTTTATTGCCCTCTAAGAAATGATGAATATGAGAATTCAAAGCAGCATGAAAAGACTTATATGAAATGATAAAGAGTAAAGGGAAGCTGAACCAGAAACATGTTATACACAATTACAAAAACAGAAATGAAAAGAATAAAAAAAAAAAAGAAGAAACTGAATATTTTGTAATTATAGTGAAAGAACTTGGCCCTGGATAAGAGTTGAGAAAACATACCTTCTTCACCTTATTGCAGAGGCAGAGGAGTATGGGTGTAGAATACTAACTATATTATGAAACATAATTGATATGTTGATTGTTTTTGCTGACCTGCTTTTCTTTTCATCTTTCATTTAAAAATTTTATTATAAGAGGTAGTTCACAAGGGATATATAATAAAAAATTTTAAAGGTGACATAAAAACAAAAGATGTGAATAAAAATAAAATTTTTAAAAAGAATGTGTGCTAATACTTGCTAAAAATTGGCTATCCAAATTCACTATCTGGTCAAATCATCAGCACCTAATGTCCTAGGAATTGGAAAAGGCCTGTTCATTAAAACCACCTGCCAAGCCTAGCATAAGAATTCTTCCTTCCAGTGACACAATTTTCCCTATTTGTAATAGGAAGATTAAGACTATTCCAGTTCTATTTAACAACTAGCTTATGGTGTGCAAATAAGCAATGACTGTGAAATGCCTTAAGCTCCTTGGAATCTGCTGCATAAACATTCAATACTCTATCTCTCTTTAGCTATCTTATATAAGTTCAATAATTAAAAAAAAATTTGCTATAAAAAAATGACAAAAGCAATGTATCAAAATGAGAAGTAGTTGAGATAAGTAAGAATATGAAAATATTCATTTAAGTAGGAAGAAAACCAACCTACCATGTAAATAAAATTCCCATATGCCTAGTGGGTGGAAAAAATCTGTTTTCAACAAAGCCAAGCTGAATGAAGTATGTCATTAACAATTCAATACCAGCTTCATCTCGGCTAGGTGTGCGGCAAGCCTAAAGATATTTAGAAAAGAAATACTGAATAAAGGTAAACAACCTACTACTAGCATCAGCTAACAGATCTAACACATATAAAATCAATTCAAAGAACACTGTTCCTACAACTTCTCCACACCCACCCCTAAGTATGCCTCTAACAATTATTAGTGAGATATTTACCTTAACAAAAGTTGGTGGTTCCTGCAATTTGTTTTTCAGTATGGCATTGTAAAATGAAAACAACACACTTACAGATAAACAGAATACATGAGGGATATCAGCTAAGCCTGTGATATCATCGTTACAGTGAATTCTTGGGTAAGGAAACTCCCAACTGCAGGTTTGCACCTTTCTTTGCAACTTATAGTTATCTAGAATACTAGGGTTAAGTGACATGACTAGATTCATGAAGCCAGTATGTATCAGAAAGAAATCTAACACTTCCATTACCTAATAAATGAGATAATACGTATGCAATGCTTTGCAAATTCTAAAGCACTATGTTAATGCTACTTATTATGACTATTATTATTATTCTATCCACTATGCCATGCTTCTTCTCAGAGGCAATATTAAACCATACTATGAAGATGATATGCAAACCTAGTGACTATGTTGAATCCCAGATGAAAACTTACTTGTCTTAGATCCATAAGATCTGCAATTTCATCTTCATATAAGGAACTATCTTCACTGTAATGTTCCAAGATAAAATCCTTTAAAGAAAATGACAAACAGAAAACTTCAAAATGTTTGTACGAAAATGTTTATAGCAACTCATTTTGTGGTGGCAAAAAATTGGAAATTGAGGAGATGCCCATCAACTGGGGAATGGCTGAACAAGTTGTGGTATATGATTGTGATGGAATACTATTGTGGAATGATGAGGGGAATGGTCTTAGAAATACCTAGGAAGACTTGTATGAACTGATGCAAAGCACAGTGAACAGAATCAGGACAATGTTGTACACAATAACAACAATATTGTAATGATGATCAACTGTGAAAGACTTAGCTACTCTAATCAATTCAGTGATCCAAGACAATTCCAAAGGACTCATGATGAAAAATGCTATCCACATCCAGAAAAAGAATTGATGAATGATAAATGCAGAATGATGCATACTTTTTTCGCTTATTTATTTTTCTTTCTTTTTTTGCAACATGGTTAATATGGAAATATGCTTTGTGTGACTTCACATGTATAACTGATATCATATTTACCTTCCCAATGAATGTGTGAGGGGCTAGAGGGAAGGGAATTTAGACTTCAAAATGTTTAAAAATGAATGTTAAAATAAAGTATAATTAGAAAGAAGCTTCAGGAGATTTCTATTGACTCTTTAATAAAATACAAAATCTTCTGCTAGGCACTTAGGGTCTTGCAAAATTATCTGCAACCTATTTTTCCAGATTGATTATTCATTGTTTCCTTTTACACACACTATTCCAAATGAGATGACCTATTTGCTGTTCTCATATACAATATTCTGTCACTCATTTCCATCCCTTTGTTAAGGCTATCCCCCATTCCTGAAATGCACTTCTTCCTTACCTCTTAGAATCCTTCAAGGTTCAGTTCAAATGCCACCCCCTCCAAGAAGCCTTTCCTGATCTCCCCAATTGTCAATGTTCAGACCACCACTACCCTCCAAAATGGTTTTGTGTTTATTTTGTTCATTTCCTCTTTTGTATACATATTGTTTTCTCCCCAGCAGAATGTCAGCACTTTTTCATCTCTTTATCCCATAGGGCTTGGTACATGATAGTTACTTAATAAATGTTTGTTGAATTGGACTGAAGTTCTTATTTGTTAAATACAATTAATTTCGTTTTTATGATGTTATCTGGTATTCTAAGTGTCCAGTAACTTTCTTCTCAAAGAAATTATTCAAGAAACATTGGCCTGAGGCTTCTATAGAGTCTATAAACCTGTGGCCTGTTTGTTTCTTACTCATGAACCACTTTTTGCTGTCCACTATGGCCACATGTACACCGAGGTTACCAAGTATAAAAGTTTATAATGATATAATTTGGAAGTTTTTTTGCAGGATTTCCCTACCAACATCCCACCAAACAGATGCTGGTACATAAGCTAAGATTATCTTTATGGCAGGGCCTTTTTTCAAATGATTTTCACGAGCATTGCAATGGAAGAGACAAAGTATCTCAAGAAATAGTGTTTCTCTGAATATGCAGGTGGAAGCATACTATTTCGTCTCCTTTTCTTGGTTTGTTTTATTGCTTCATTTTCATGTTTCCTCCAGTTAGTTCTAATTCTTCTCTACATCATGACTAATGGTAAAATATGCTTAATATGAATGTATAACTAGAGCCTATATCAGACTGCACACCATCGTGGGGAGGGGAAAAGAGAGGGAGAGGGAAAAATTTAAAACTCAAAATCTTATGGAAGTAAATGTTGCAAACTAAAAATAAATTAATTAATTATAAAAAAAAATCTTCCCGGGGCAGCTAGGTGGTACAGTGGATACAGCACCAGCCCTGAAGTCAGGAGGACCTGAGTTCAAATCCAGCCTCAGACCAAACACTTGACACTTACTAGCTGTGTGACCCTGGACAAGATCTGGGTTCAAGTTCTACTTAACATTGTGGATATCTAACAAGTCACTTAATATCTCATTTCAATGCCCCAGAAAACTCTCTCAGACAATAAACAGCAGATGAGTTGTCAATCTGCTTGGTGTAGAGGGACTTTCCACACTTGGGACTTCTCCCACATTAATAAAATCACAAATCCAAACTTCACCTCGTCCTGTCCAGACCACCCCTCCAAGAACAGAAGAAATGAAAAAGCAAGAACAAAGAAATCTAAAAAGCAATAAGTAAATAAATAATGAAGAATTCCTAGTTTCTTGACATGAATGAATAGGAAACATTTTTTTTAAAGCATCCTAAGTTCAGTCTTTGGCCAAAAAGACTCTTTAAAACAACCCAAATTATCAGTTATGGTAGTGGTGAACCAGATGCCACAGCACATTCTTCTTACTCTGCTCAAATCCTTTTAAAATTGTAAAATACTTTGACCTACATCCTCTTTTTAGCCCAAAAGTTTATGGATATGGACCATGATAACCTCAGTAGTATGCCACCTGGACTTCTATAAGTTGATCTAAAGTAAGAACATGGTTAAAAGAGGAATGTGATAACATATAAGATTCTCAACTACACTTACATGGCAAAATAGGAGAGATTAGGATAACACAAAGTTAAATTTAATAATTTTTCAGTCAGTTATAACAAAGGTAGTACAATATGTTCAGACTTTCATGATTCTCATTTCTATTCACATCTCTCAAGTTTGGAGATTTACCTTAAGAAGGACTGACATGTCAACTTCTTTGGTTTCCTTTAGGCCAAGGGGAATCAGGGGAATTGTAAATGTCTCCCTGTAAGAAAACACAATAAAGTCACATGACTATGTGCAGCCAGGGCACTCTACCATCAAGATCCAATTATCAATACCAATACCTTACATGACGTGTTAAAAAGCACTTGCTGGAGTAATATGATTTTTTTAAAAATCTACCTTTTACAAATTCCCTAGGAATGTGCCCCAATTCCCCAGGATATACCCAAAACATTTCCCTATATTTCACAATTAAGCTATCACTCTCTTCTCTTTTTGCTTTTCACTTAATATACAGCATCCCCTCTAAAGATATTCCCCTGTTTATATCTGCAGATTGGGTCCCCCAGAAGGTGGCTACTACCCCAAGTTCCAATATACTCTATGAGTCACCGTTTTTTGGGGGGAGGGGGATAGGCAATGGGGTTAAGTGACTTGCCCACGGTCACACAGCTAGTGTTATGTGTCTGAGGCCAATTTGAACTCAGGAACTCCTGAATCCAGGGCCAGTGTTCTATCCACTGTGCCACCTAGCTGCCCCCTTGAGTCACTATTTTTAAAAACACAGGTCAAGAATCTCCTCTGGCCACAGTCCACAGTGCTCTCCTGCCTCCACCCTGTTAGCTGTCTCCAGAGCTAGCAAATTAGCTTTTCATAGACCTTTAGGCGCATAACCTAGAGTACTTTCACATTCTTGTACTACTGTCTGAATCCCTACAGCTTCATGGCCCTGACTTTGGAGAGTTAGGGAAGATGTTTTATATCTACCACTTTAATTTTGAATGAACTCTTCCCAGAGAATGAGTAGGTATATAGAGGAGAAAGAATGCCTCTTTTTTTTGGGGGGGGAGGTCATTGTGCTTTGATCTTTCCTATACCATCTCAGTAAATATGCTTTTGTAAATACTAATTAATGTTAACTGGTTAATTAATATTAGGGAAACATTAATTGGTTAAGTGATACTGGTAGGAGTATGCAGGATAGGGACTTGGTAGGCTACAATTAGGAGGACAGGCATCCAGAGGCTTACCCCTAGAAACTTGAGCATAGTAGCAGCCTCCTCTATGGGGACCCAACTTAGGGACCGGGCAACTCCAGAATAGGTATTGCATAGAGAATAAGCAAATACTGTCCCGATTTATAAAAAGGAAGACACAGTAGTCTGAAAAATTATAGGGCATTAAAGCACCATCTCCACATGTGGAACTGAGCTTGACTTAGATCCATGGCAAAATTCTAGAATATACTGCTAAAAGGATGGATTGCTGTTATTTAGAAAGGGAAACTATGATCACTCAAAGCTACATTTATCACAAACAAGTCACACAAAACTAACTTCATTTCCTTTTTGTAGTTCAGGGGAATGAAATAAACATGATAAACCTAAATTTCATTTACTTATTTGTGAATATGCTGTACTCCTCTAATGGATTTCTAATTTTTTTTTTTTGTTCAGGTAATTGGGGTTAAGTGACTTGCCCAGAGTCACAAGGCTAGTGAGTGTTATGTGTCTGAGGCCAGATTTGAATTCAGGTCCTCCTGACTCCAAAGCCAGTGCTCTATCCACTATGCTACCTAGCTGCCCCAGAATATAAGATTTCTGAGGGCAAAGACTCTCTCACTTTTGTATTTATTCCCCAGCACCTGGCAAACATAGCTTAATAAATGCTTGTTAACTGATTGTTTGAAAGCTTCCATAAAGACAAGATACCAGGGCTAGACATTGATAGTAGAAGTTAAATGGATTCAGAACTAGTTGAATGACTGGACCCAAAGAGTAATGATGAGTGTGAAGTCAACTCAGGAGGAATATCCCAGGAAATATTCCAGGTTTGGGACACTTGGCAAGGAGTTGGTGGCCAAGGAGAGGGATAAGGTTGTATACATCTCTCCTAATACCTACTTAGCACAGAGCTCTCTCATAGTAGGTGCTAAATAAACATTTTAAATTAATTAATAAATTAAAAAGCACAATACTAGGAATATTTCAGTACATATTCTGATGTTCTGAGTTCTAACCCTGCTTCTGCCACTAATTTATTCTATAACCTAAGGAGTCACAATTTCCCTACCTCTGTTTCCTCAGTAGTGGAATGAGGTTAATATATGACCTATTTCACAGGGATGTTATGAAAATGAAAATAGACAATGAGTGTGACCTTTGTAATCACTCTTTTCATTATTTTGCTTAGATATTTTGATGGATTCAATTGGGAGAATGCTGATGGTTTATATACGTTAAAACAAAATTTATCAATGTGTATTTTTTAAAATACGTAACAGGGATGAAAGCATTACTTTTGAAAAAGGTAACATTGTTGTACAAATGCAAGATACTATGATGAATCTACATATTCATCTTTCATCTTCCTGTTCATATCTTTAAATAAGACACATATAGAAACTATGCTCTCAACAATGAAAATAACCGTGGTCATTCTAAGAAAAATATAAGGCTAGGGGCAGCTAGGTGGCGCAGTGGATAGAGCACCAGCCCTGAAGTCAGGAGGACCTGAGTTCAAATCCGGCCTCAGACCAAACACTTGACACTTACTTGCTGTGTGACCTTGGGCAAGTCACTTAACCCCAACTGCCTTAAAAAAAAAAAGAAAGAAAAATATAAGGCTACATTCTTGCAAGTGTTTGAAAGAAGGTTGTCAAAGGAGACGATCTGGTTCTTAAGCATATTATCTTGCCAATAGGGAGGTTGGATTATATAAATTTATTTAGTTTTTGCTCAGGCTGTCTTCAGAACTACAGCGAAGAAGCTTCCAATGGAAGCAAGTACAGAGATATATCTCTCTTCATAAAAAGAGATGGAGAAAGATTTTTATTCACTCATGATTCAACTCCTGCTATTCTCTAAATTACTTCTATTTGTAGAATCATGATAGGGAAACTTTTCAACTGCCACTCAAAGGATTATAACTGAAAAAGCAAAAAAAGGTGACACAAATAAATAAGTAGAGTTCATATTTTTAACTTTATATAATTTTTCAAAAACTGGGTTTTTTTCTCCATGGATTTTCCCTGAAAAGACCACTAGTCTTATCCTTCAAGATTTATTCAAAACTTATTTTTCCTAAAAAAAAAAAAAATGGCTTAATTTACAGGGTAGTTCACATCTATAAAATGAGGTATTTGGGCTATATCTTTAAGGTCCTTAGCCACTCTAAATCTTATAATTCTATGGCCTCTAAGTGGAAGACTTCTTGCCACTGGAATTTTTCAGAAGGCAAAACTTGAGCATTCACCTTTTTCTCTACCCACCTACTTAGTATTATATTTATCTTATTTATTAAATACTTGTTCGGTAAATTACCAAATCATGCCACTTAAACAATGTTTTCAGTGAAATTCATGCATCTATTACCTTTTGTTCTGTTTATTTATGTTTGTTTTTAAAACTAGGTTTCCTCATCTTCCTTGAGCTAGAAATACAATGGCCACTTGTGGTCCTGACCCCACTACTAAGTCAGCATGAGACCTATGATTTGCTGTTTCCAACATGGACCAGTTGTCTTCTCAGGCAACCTGGTGATCCTCCCTCCGAGGCGCTCAAGCCACATTAATGCTGAACTGAATGTGGATACCCAATAGGCAAAGCCCACTGCTGCTCACAACTCCCAGACTCCACAGCCAAGAATAAGACCTCTAATAGGTAGGATTTTGCCTTCCCCCCAGGTATTCTTAACCTTTTAGCAGAATTTTCCAACATATTTTCATGAATTTTTTCTTTTGCATTCAATTGCTAGAAAGAGTTGGGGACTGTATATGGTTGAGAACAACAGTAATCATGTCCTTGTGTTTGAGAAACCAGTTCTCTGAATACAATCAGCCATCCTATTTCAACCTAAAAACTTCCTCCGCACACAGTTATGAAGAATAACCTCTTGTGCCTGAGTCATGGGAGCCAAACTCTTAACAACAGGATGAAGAGAGGTTTTCTGACACTAGACACTGGCACAAAGCCCTTCCTGTTAAGATGTGCAATATATGGGATCAGAACAAATGTCTTTTTGTTAAATACTTGATTCACTTTAGCACACACTCAACAGGTTCATCTTTATAATTCTGGCAACCTGTTCAAATCACATCTTCCGGCAATTTACAATTAACTTGTTTCTCAAAACTACATTCGTCAGGCTTTCTATCAACAATCTAAATATAACGTCTTTTCCTTTTATTGTACACTTTGTATACTCACATTTAGTGCAATAACATAGGAATTCAAACTCCAGTTTACTAGTTAGAAAGAGCAACACTTTCACTTACTCTGTGTTCTGGTAAACTTCCACTGAGATGTTAAGTCCTTCTAATTCCTCCTTTAAGATCTGCAGATCTGAATTTACATAACTAAGTTCCAAGAGAACCTGGTCTCGCACTTTGTTGTTTGTGGTTGCTCTGAAAGAAAAAAAAAAAGACAGGAGGATAGGAAAAAATGGAACTCAGTGAATTTCTGAAATTGCACTGGGAACAGACTCTACATTGTAGGGGAGCTTTGTTGAGTCCCTTAACTGGCATTCTCAGAATTTTAAAAATTTTTTAAATGAAATGGTAGAACTCTCAGGTTTCTCAAGCAATAAACTGCCAAGATGTACCTAGGGAAGTTATCCAATAAAGTGTCTTACAGGTTTGATCACAGTCAAATAAAAGAACAAATGAAACCAAAGAAGTATCATATTGTAGACCGAAAGATGACATATTTTAGAGATGTGACGGACAATTGCCATTATGAGAAGAGCCTAGAAACCAGCTACCAAATACTTTATCTGCTTGCCAAACAGAGCTATAGTGATCAAGGGCACACTAGTTTAAGATATAAACTAATGTGTAAAATCTTAGAGGGAAGGATTATAGAAGAAAATGAACAGTATTACCTCCTTAAAACAACTAAAAGGAGGGGCAGCTAGGTGGCACAGTGAATAGAGCACCAGCCCTGGATTCAGGAGGACCTGAATTCAAATCTGGCCTCAGACACATAACACTTACTAGCTGTGTGACTCCAGGCAAGTCACTTAACCCCAATTGCCTCACCAAAAAAAAAACAAAAAAACCAAAAACAAAAACTAAAAGGAGAAAAAAAAAGATTAAAGAAAATCTGATAACAGTCTCAACTAGGCAAAGTCATTCCAAAAGCATTTAAGAATGAAACAACAACAAAAAAAGATAGCAAAGAAAAATAGAAAAGAGATTCCTTTTTTAAAAAAAAATAACAAATTTGTTTCAGTATCAAAGAAAGTGGAGCTACTACATTTGGACTCTTAACGTCATAATTATTGATGTGCTATACACAGAAATTAAAGTGCCAGGAAGAAGAAAAAAATGGAAAGACATGCTAGACTGGACCATGTCTATACAAAGGTCTATGTTGAAGGTGATGCAATTTTGAGAACACTGAAGGATTTGATTGCCAGGTTATTTTAACTAAGAGAGGATACTGAAAGTTTAGAGAAAACATCTTAGACCTTTTTATTACTCCACCTACACCCCCACTAAAGACAACTAAAAGAAAATCACTAATTATTAATTCATGTACCTACTGTCCTCTCATTACCAAATTTTTATATGAAAAATTTATACAAAACATTCTTAGAGGTACGAGAAAGGAAAAGAGGCTTTTACAAATAATATTACACAATAAAACATATCTTTACAGTCATACATTTAACTAAAAGTTGTCGTAGAGAGTATAAGATCCTACTATGCTTACTGTTTGTTGGTAATAAAAATAATTTTATTCTGTATAACAAAATTCGCCCTTAAAGGCTCTCCCTGCCAACGAAGTACTTCATGTGAATATATCAAAATTCCTTGAAGATATAAGAACAAAGATGATTTTATTCAACAGTCCTCTGATTATTAATATCAAGTAAGGTATAAAAAAGCAGGAACCATGCTTGCCAAGGTATTTGCCACTGTCATGCAGGATGTCCAATACAGAGTACAAACAGAAGGATTCTCTATAAATGATGAGGTCTACCAGGCACTATCTGCCTTTGGCTATATTTGAACTGTGCTCTAGGTACCTGAGCTATCTTTAGGAAAAGATGAGAACTAATTTCCTTTAAGACCTTTCATAAAAAAGCAGTTCCTCTTGAGTATATATGTGATCTTTAGAGATCTAGAAATTCAATTACCTGATTTAAGAACCAAAAAGATAATTCAAGTTTCAAGAGTGCCAAATTAGCATTTCAAAAGTTCAGGAACTGTCTTATAATGGAAAATGCTATCCACATCCAAAGAAAGAATTATGGAGTTTGAATGCAGATCAAAGCATACTATTTGCTAATTTTTTTTTCTTCTGTTGTGTTTTGTTTCCTCTTTCTGATGGTTCCTCCTATTGGTTCTAATTCTTTCTTACAACATCACTAATGTGAAAATATGTTTAACAGAAATGTATATGTATAGTCTATATCAGATTGCAAGCCGTGTGGGGAGAGAGGTGGGGAGGGAGAGGGAGAAAAATTTAAAACTCAAAAGCTTATGGAAGTGATTGTTGATAAATCAAAATAAATTAATAAAAAAAAGTTCAGGGATCCCACTCATCACTAGGTAGCCTAACTAGGCCACTCTCTCTAGAATGGTCCCATATAAAGGACACAAATTCTATTTCTTGCAGAGTCTAATTTACTTGATCTATCACAAAAGATAGTACTATACATTGTAGAAAGTTAATGAAATTTTTTTCTAGTAATGTAATTTGTAAGAGAATTTGAGTGGTTTTTCAGAATTGTTTATTGTTTATTTGAAGTCCAGCATTCAAATGGTTTCACCTAGAAAGTACCACCACAGTTTGAGATCTTCCTTCATCTAATTATATTTAATCAACCCTCTTCACTGCACCACCACCCCCCTCCACCAAGAGACAAATGACACAGGAAATGAGATAACAATGTGTTAAACTAAGTGCAAAAATGTGTCTATGCCAAACTTTCTGAAGTGAGGGAAAAGTTTCCCTGGTTGAATTAGAAAGGAAGCTGGTCATTGGTTGGTCAGATTGGCCACACACTTGGTGGCCTTTGGAAACATCAGTCAGGAAACAGCTTTGTGGAGTGTGATCTCTGAACTTTGGGCAGGGGGTTGGAAGGAGAGAGAGAGGGAAATTTTCTCTCTAGCCCTGCAGCAGATGTATTCACATATAAGGAGACTATATTCATCCAATAGAGAGACACAGAAAGACATAGATGGTGGGAGCCGAAAACAGCTTCAAACAGAGTGACTTGTGGCTCTATGGTTTAAGAGAGAACTAGTTCTGGTGCCTGAGAGTCAAGATGTGGAGAGGTGCAATCCAAGGGTGAGCAGCAGAGTGATCCACCCAGCAGAAAGACCAGAGGGAGTGCCTACAGGGAGCAGTGTGCGGAAGCCACTTGTGTTCCCTACATGAGTGCCTCACGATCAATATCCTCTAAGTTTGTGCCCACTCTTCACCAGAACACTATTGGAGAGTGAATCCCAGATTTATGGAGAAGAATGATTTACAACTGCCATCTTTACTGTACCATTTTTGTATATGCCTTTGCTTTAAGCTAGTTGTATCTACTAGCTGCCTTTGCTTTAAGCTAGTTGTATCTACTAGCTGCCTTTGCTTTAAGCCAGTTGTATCTACTGACTGACTATATTTACCTTTAGGAAATATACTGGCAAGGGCTTGTGAACTATACAATAGTATTTAGTATACGATAGTACAGTATTGTGAGCTAATACTATAGTATTAGGAGCCACATAGTACTTTGAACATGAGAACTATCCTCCAGAGGCCCAATGTGCAAATCTATGAGTGTTAAGTTAGAGAGGTATCCCAAAAGGAAGCTACATAACTAGATAATTCAACTATGGGATTAGGACAGAATTCATCAACTTGATTTTCCAGACAGAAAGGTAAAGTAAACATTAGTCAGGTAAGACTCTGGGTAGAATTCTGCCTCTTGAATTTACTACCTTTGTGACCTTGGGCAAATCATTTCACCTTCCTGTGACCCAGTTTCCTCATCTATAAAATGATGGGGTAGAACAAGATGGCCCTTGAGGTTCATTTCAGCTCTAAATCTAAGACTCTATTAGTCCTGCTTAGGACACATACTAGCTGTGTGACCATAGACAAGTCACCTAATCATCTGAACCTCAGTCTACTTATCTTTAAAATGGGGACAATAGCTAAAGGAGCCATTTTACAGGGCCCTTGTGTCAGAGGAGATAATGTATGTAAAAGTGCTATGTGAACCTTTAAGCATCATATAAAATGTTGGCTATTATTACTGTGAGTTATAATTCATTTGGACCCCTATGCTATTCCAATCAGTATCAAGCAATCTGATATGATTCCATATGGGTAGTGATTATAAGTTCTGTATAATAGGTCCCAGAGCTGTGAGCTGAAGATTATAAGATCACTTGCGTAATCATAGGAAGCTAGCTAGAGGCCCTCCACCCTTGTTTTTCCTTGTCATGGTGACCAAGCCCAGTGTGTTGGAGGTGACTCAATTACATGGAAAGTCCTCTGATCTATTTTTGTATCTCGGGACCATTCTCTTTTGTCCAACATGAGCAGGTAACCATCTTATGACCATTTTATGACCACTTAGTAGAGATGTCCCATGCTTCACCCAATCTGTGACCCCACCCCCACTGATGTCATTTTTGGCCCTCAAGGGCAAGGTCTATCAACCAGTGGGATTCTGTATTTTACCATGCCTCTTTTGCATATTTGGGTATCAAACTCTACAAATACAAGGTCCTAGAAGAAGGGGGCATCTCAGATCATGAGGAAGATCTGAGGTCCACTTCATTGGAAGGAACCATGGACCCTTTAATAAAGTGCCACTGACTCAGCTCTGCCTCAGTTTCTCTTATTGCAAATTGGACAATTTTAATCCCCACATCATTATTATTCAAACAAAAATTAACAAGATGACAGTTATAAGCTTTGACTATGATGGCTGAAAGTTACTAGCTTTTGGATCAGTTTCTATATTTGCTGAGGATTCACTGCCAACAGGTATAGCTCTCTCCTGGGACTCTGATTTCACTTACTTGGCTCTGTCAAAGTAAGTTACTTATTGTCAGATGTGACTACATTTTTTGGCCCATTTCACTCAAGCAAATGTGCCTGTTGTTTTCAGCCTATTCTCTCTGTTGCAGATATGAATGAAGACAGCACTAGGCTTGCCTGATAGAAAAAGCAATTAGGCACTCATGAACAGCACTGGAAAGAAATGTCATCGCTCCTTTGGAACTGATGATCTGGAGTAACTGGGTCATTACTTTCAAGCTACTGCAGCTGTATAAATGCGGTCTACATATTTCTGTAGTGGGAAAGGCTTAGAATCAGAGCTGAAAGGGATCTTAGAATTATCTAGTCCAATTCCCTCATTCCCCAAATGAGGAAAAGTGATTTGCCTAAGATAACACATTAATTTGAAGCTCATTTGATAACACTAACTTGTTTAAAAATGCAGCTAGGTGGTGCAGTGGATAGAATGCAGGGCCAGGAGTCAGAGAGATTCATCTTCCTGAGTTGAAATCTGGCTGCAGCCACTTACTAGCTGTGTGACCCCGGGCAAGTCATTTAACCCTGTTTGCCTCAGTTTCCTCATCTGTAAAATGAGGTGGAAAAGGAAATGGCAAATGACTCCAGTATCTTTGCCAACAAAACCCCAGATGGGGTCACAAAGGGTTGGACACTACTGAAATGAATAAGGAATTGAATAAGGAATACAAGAATTCCCAAAATAAGCAACAGAACCTTGCCTGCCCACTCAGGTGGAAGAGTTGTGATCCTTGTCTCTACACCCACATGTTTATTTTTTCCCTCGTGCTACCAGAAGATACGTCCTGTACAGAGAAACCAGGGATCTTGTCCTAGCTTCTATCCTCATCACCCAACTGAAACTGCTCTTTCAACTGCCAGATCTGAGGGTTTTTTTGTAGTTATCCTCCTTCTTGACCCATTTGCTTCATTTGGCCACTGTTGACCACTCTCCTCCTGGATCTCTGAGATTTTGTGATACTCCTCTCTTGTGGTTCTCCTATCTGAATGACAACTCCTTCTCAGCCTCCTTTGATAGCTCATCATCCACATTATGACTCCTAATTGTGAGTGTTCCCCAAGGTTCTGTCATAGGCCCTCTTCTCTTTTCCCTCTAAACTCTTTTCTTGGTAACTTCATCACTTACTGTAAGTTTAATTATTATCACCAAACAGATGACTCTTTTTATCTATACCAATAAATATATGCGTATGCCTCCATATATATATATATACCTATATGCATAGGTACTATGTGCATACATATGTATATGCATGCATGCATACACACATATCCCTAGTCTCTCCCCCAGCTTCAGTTCCACATCACCAATTGCCTATTAAATATTTCAAACTGGATATCCTCTAGAATAGCTCAAACTCAACATGTCCAAAACACAACTTATTTGAAGATGAAGGGGTGATATTTGGAGAATAAAATTAAGGGGTGAGAGGATTATACTGGAAGAAGGAGAAAGGAAGAGGTAGAATGGGATAAATTATCTCACATGAAACAGACAAGAAAAGTCTTTTACAGTGGAGGGAAAATGGGAGAAGGTGAGAGGGAATAAGTGAATCTTACTCACATCGGATTTGGCTTAAGGAGGGAAAAATATACACATTCAATTCTTACCCTTCAGGAAAACAGGGGGGAAAGGGGACAAGAGAGCAGAGCAGATTGGGGGAGGGGGTAATCAGAAGCAAACACTTTTGAGGAGGGACAGGGTCAAAAGAGAGAACAGAATAAATGGGGGGGCAGGATAGGATAAAGGGAAGTATACTTAGTTTTTCACAACATGACTACTGTGGAAGTGTTTTGCATGACTACACACGTATAACCTGAATCGAGTTACTTGCCTTTTCAATGAGGGTGGGTGGGGAGGGAGGAAGGGAGAAAATTTGGAACCCAAAGTTTTAAAAACAAAAGTTTAAAAAAAAATTGTTTTCATATGCAACTGGGAAATAAGAAATACAGGAAATGGGTATAGAAATCTATCCTACCCTGCAGGAAAATATGAGGGGAAAGGGGATAAGAGAAGGGGAGGAGAGATAGAAGGGACGGCAGATTAGGGGAAGGAGTATACAGAATGTATGCCATCTTGGGGTCGGGGGAGGGATGAGATGGGGAGAAAATTTGGAGCTCAAAATCTTGTGGAAGTGAATGATGAAAACTAAAAAAAAAAGTGTTTAAAAAATAAATCAAATTAACCAAAAAAAAAACCAAACAAACCCACAACTCATTATCTTTCTCCGAAAAAACCCTCCCCTTCTCCAAACTTCCCTATTTCTGCAAAGGTACCACCATCCTTCCAGTGTCCCACATTCATAACTTCTTCATTATGATGTACTCCTCACCCTTCCTTACCCCTCTCATCTGGATGTGTGCTGCCAAATTTTGCCATTTCTACCTCCACATCTCTCTAATCTGGCCCTATTCTCTCCACTCCTTAGTTCTGGCCCTAATCACCTCTCTCCTTTGCAACAGCTTCCTAATTAGTCCCCAGATCTCAAGTCCCTCAATACTCCAGTCCATTGTATACATTCAACCAAAGTAATTTTCTTTAAGAGTAGATCTGACCATGTTACTCCCTTACTCAATAAAACTCCTGTGTCTTCTTATGCCTCTAAGATAAAATAAAAATAAAGTCCTCTGTATAGCTTTTAAGGCCCTTCATAAACTAGCCCCCCACCTATCTTTCCATCATCACTGGACATTATTTCCCCTCCAGAACCCAGCAACGCAGCTAACCTGTACTACATTCTGTCCCTCATGCCTGATACTCCATCTCCCATCCCCATGACTTTGTTCTGGCTGTCCCACATTTGGGGTTGCAGTCTTCTTCTTTTCTTCCACCTGATATAGAGCCTCTCAACTTTTTCCTTTAAGACACAGTTTGAGCACCATCTTTTCCATGAAGCCTTTCCTGTTCCCCCCTCCTCATCCTGCAACTGCTTGTGCCCGTCCTCCCAAACTCCACTGTATTTAACTACTTTGTATAAACTTCTATTTATTCACTTTATATTCACTTGCAAGTCATGGCATCACCTTCCTGATGTCATGGTCCTCTTGGAGAACAAAAGACAAACAACAAAACATTTAATTATGTCTATGCTATATAGATTTATATTCTCCCCCATTACCCCATAAGCTCCTTGAGAGTAGGAATTGTTTTATTCTTTGCTTTTGTATCTGCCTATCTAGCACAGTACTTGGCACATAGTAGGTGCTTAAGAAATTCTTGCTCTTTGAATTTCAACATCTGCTTAAGAAGCTCCCTTTATTTTAAAAGAAAATATTTTCCCTTTTATTTTTCACCCCAGCAGCACTGGTCTCCTGTGGCATGCCAGAGAACCTGAAGAGTCAGAGGTTTGGTCTGTGGTTGAAACTACCCTTTACCCTAAAGGCACCTGCTAGAGAATCCCTTTTAGGTGGCTTGTTAGCTTTACTATGCAGAGCAGTCAAGAAGCACTGAAATACCATAGTTGTTTTAACAATTTCTCAGTTATTCCATAGCTAAGAAAATGTAAGCTTCCCAGAGTTAGTTTAATAAGTACCTTTCAGGTTTCCTCTGAGAGCATTCTATGGAAAGTGGCACTTTGAACTTTTAGGTCATTGCTGAAAATAATTAACATACCTCCCCCCAAAAGGCAAATACAACTAGAGCGCCAACTTTACCATGCGGCTTTAGTTTTGCTTGAATGTTCACAATGGTTATTTACTTGGGGAGTTAATGGAATGGAACAGAACACCCTAAGGAAAATGACGACAAAATATTTGGAAATTCATTCATGTAAAAAAAAAGGGGGGGGGAGTTATTTCAAAATAGCCATTCCTCTGACTGTTTTTAATAGGTTAAGCCTAAGGAAACTTCAAACTCTTTCCAACAGGAATGCCCACTTCAGGAGGCCACTGCCATCAATGAAATTTACATGTCTTTGTGAGTTATAGATGAAATAAAATGCAAACCAAAAACTGAACACAACTGAATAAAAAGCATGATCACATATTAAGAGTGGAAGGAACCTTAGAAGTTCACCTAGTCTGACCCTCTCATTTTACAGTTGAGGAAACTGAAGCCCAGAAAGTCAAAAGAGTACTAAATGGCAGAGCCAAGATTTGAACCAAGATCCTCTGTCCCTCCTGTTGCTCTCTTCAACCCCTCTCCCTTTCATCACTGTCATCATCACCACCACCACCATCATCATCATAACTGACATTTGCATGATATTTTAAGTCTTGTAAAATATTTTACATATATATGATTTCATCTGGACCTCATAATAAGCTTCTGAGAAGGTCTGGGTATTATAAGCTATTTACAGATGAGAGTACAGTGTCAGAGGCAAGATTCTAATACAGGTGTAATGAACTACAAGTCCAACACTCTGACCATTAGGCGGCACTGCCTCCATCACAACTGGCTCCATATGAAAATCTGAATTTTAAACTCTGCAACTCTGGGTTCAAAGGTACTTTGACTATACTTGTTTGAACTAGGTTTTTTTTTTTTTTTTAGTTTCCTGGTAAATGCTCTGTTCACAATAATTACTGATTGACTTTCCTTTTCTAATCAAAGCGGTCATATACAGGAACTAGAGTATTAGATAAGTGGCCCAGCTGTCACATCGCTAGCTGCCAGAGTTGTTTTGGTTATGAGTACATATATGTAATCTTAAGAACCCCTATTACTTCTTTCAACTTCAGGGTTACCTACAACCCCTAATTAGGAGGCACTCCGCCTATCCAGAAATAGATCAGTTCCCTCTCATACATAGTATTATGGGTCAGCCCATCATCCACTCCTAAAACATAGGGATTTTCTGGAAAGCAGGAAATAACAAGATACTTTCTCCTACTGCCCCAAAGGAACAAGAGTGTGTACAGCAGTAAATACCATTTACTTTCCTGAAACAGGTGCTCAAAAGCAGGGCACAGTGTTCTGTAGAGGAACTCAAGGGAAATCTATTTTGACACAGGACCCACAGAAAGAAGGGCCTCAGTGGAAGGCTGCTAAGAGGACTGATTCACATTTGTAACTATGTAAAGGAGAAAACTCAGAGCACTTTACTTAAAAAGAAAAGGATTGGGGATGAGATTCAATGCTGTATTCTTTACTCTTAAATCAGAAGTTATACCTACCTGGGTTAAGAATAAATGCTCACACAAATTTCATACCTTTGCTTAATCCTCAGGTAATATTTCAATGCCTCATATGCACTGGACATTTATAGGCACTTTATAGAATATTTAAATGATAAAGCTATGATCTAATACCCCAAAGAAATAAAAAATAGAGGAAAAGGATCTATGTGTACAAAAATATTAATAGAAGTTCTTTCTGTGATTGCCAAAAGTTGGAAACTAAAGAGGAAAAGTCTGAACAAATTATAGTATCTGAATGTAACAGAATATCATTATGCCATAAGAAATTATGAAACACAATTTCAGATGAAACTAGGAAGACATTTATGGAATTTTAAGGAGTCCCCTGAACTTGTCTTTTTGAGTTGCCACATTTCCCAGAAACACTGGAAGCCAGGAGTCCCAAAGAAGGAAGATAAACTCCACTCATCTTGGAAAGTGTGGTGATTAACATGTGAATTTATTTTGCTTGATTATGTAAGATATATAGTAAGGGATTTCTTTTTCAGGTTGTTTTTTTTTTTTATTTTGCTCAATGAGGGATGGGGAATAGTCAGTCAGTCAACAAGCATTTATTAAATATTTTCTATGTGCTGGGCACAGTACTAAGAGCTAGGAATACAAATACAAACAGAAAGAAAGACCCAGTCCTGAATGAAGAGACAACACAAAAGGAAGCTGAAAAACTGGGAAAGGGACTGAGAAGATGAAGGCATTGTAGAAAAGTTCTGGAGTGAAGTCAGATTGTCAATAAACATCTATTAAGTACCTACTATGTGCCAGGCACTATGCTAAGTGCTAGAGATCCAAAGAAACGCAAAAGATAATCTCTACTCTCAAGGAGATCACAGTTTAACGGAGGAATATAACAGCCAAAAAACTAGGTAAAAGCAAGCTATATCAGGAATTGGAGGCACTAGAATTAAAGGGGATCAGGAAAGGCTTCCTGTAGAAGGCTGGATTTTAGCTGGGACTTAAAGGAAGGCAACAGGCATAAATGAGGAGAGAGAGTATTCCAGGCATAAGGGACAGCCAATGAAAACGCCCAGAGTCAGGAGATAGTGTCTTGTTTGAGGAATAACAAGGAAAGCTGGAAGGGGTGGGATTGGTGTAGGAGTATCAATGGAGATTTGCTTTTTTTTTCTTTTTCTTCTGTTTCACTTTGTTTCTTCTTTCTTGTGGTTCCTTCTATTGGTTCTAATTCTTTACAACATGACTAATGTGAAAATATGTTTAATAGGAATGTATATGTAGAGCCTATATCAGATTGCATGCTGTTTTGGGGACGGAGGGGGAGAAAATTTAAAACTCAAAAGCTTATGTAAGTGAATGTTGAAAACTGAAAATAAATTAATTAAAAAAATAAATTTTATATGTAACTATAAATGTTCATTGTTATTTCCCCTAATGGAGCGTAAGCTCCTTTGATTAGGGAATATCTTTGGTTTTGTACCGTACCTTCAGTACCTAGCACAGTGCCTGGAGTAAAGTGGGCACTTAAAAAAAAAAGACTAGAAAGAGAGAGGGCACATGAAGGACTTTGAATGCCAGAGGATTTTATATTTGATCCTGGATGTGATAGGAAGCCAGTGGAGTTTATTGCATATGGAAGGGTGATATGGTCAGACTTGCATTTTAGAAAACTCACTCTGGCAGCTGAGCAGAGGTTGGACTGGGAGGCAGAGACTTTATGACAAACTGACCAACTAGCAGGTTATGGTAGTAGTCTAGATTTGAGGTGACGAGGATCTGCAGCAAGGTGGTAAAGTGTCAGAAGACAGAAGGGGATAAATGCAATAGATGTTATGAAGACAAAATCAACAGATCTTGGCAACAGATTGGATATGGGTAGTGAGAGAGACTGAGGAGGGATAGGTTAATAAAAAAAAAATTTCCCACCTTACAAATATACATAAAACTATTAGATGTCAAAAGAGACAAAACAATGATTCCTGGTCTCAGAGTTTTTAATTCTAGAAAAGGCAATATTAAGGAATCTTCCCAAATGTCAAAAATGGAAAATAATCTATTTCTAAAGATCCTTCTAGTCTCATCATATTCCTGCAGTCATTGTTATGTGTTCACATCAGCTATTCCCTTTCTTTAGGCAAAATTTTAACTTTTAGGTTTAGAATCAAAAATTCACACAACAAATACAATAAAAAATATAGTACATTTATACAAGGGAGCCTCCAATAATTTGACCACAACTTACCTGAATCAAAATTTACACATAAGTTGTTAAGAGTTCCAGGGTAGGTTTTTCTTTCTTCTTTATTTCAATAGTTACATATCACTTTGCATTTAAAACCCTAAGTCAGATTTTGATTTTATGTAGGGAAAACGGTTTTTGTTGTTGTTGGTGTTGTTGTTGTTTTAACAGTTAAGAGTTATCCTATGGCACAGTGAAAATCATAATAGATCTAGAATCGAAGGATCTGGGTTCAAACCCCACGTCTGCCAGTTATTACCTGTTTAACTTTGCAACCTCTTTGTGCTCCTGTTTCCTCATTTGCAAAATGGGGAAATTAGACTAGCTTACCCCTGAAGTCCCTCCCCATTCTAAATGTATCCAAAATTCCACTTTAAAAAACAAACAAACCAGAAAGCATTGCCTCAAGAGGTAATTGCCTCAAAGCAAAGGCAGTTAGATGACCATTTGTTGAGGACTGTATATAGAAGAGGAGATTCTTGTTAAGGTCCTGGTTGGATTAAAGAGTTTCAAAGGTTCCTTATGATTCTGTGAGTTCAGAACACTAGCTCTGTCTATGTGGACTGGAGGTATTTAAAAGACACAGAGCATAAAGCAACTTACTAAATCCAAAACTTCCTGAGCATTGCTCAGGAATTCAGAAAAGCCATAAAGCTGACACAAAAGGTTCAAGGTAGAGAAGCCAATTCCATTTGCTTTAGAAGCAGAGATAGCAATAACATACCTTAATAGATTTTCAGCACCAGTTCTCATTCGAACAGCTTTCATGATCTGTTGGTTTAATGCAGCCCTTTGATTCTGATGTTTGCTTCGCCCTGTCTGAGCCAGGGGGTTACAACCCTAGAAATAATAAGAAATTGTTCATCAGAGGCCAACAGAACAAAAAAAAGGAAATAATATTTCATCTAATATTAAAATTTAAATTGTGAACTTTAAAAATACTAGGATGGAACAAACTATTTCATTCTAACTGAATGATGGAACTTTTTATCTCAAAACAAAATTAGTACCTACATATATCCAAAATTCTAGCATTCAACAGAGTAGTTATCAATTTGAGTTGCATTTCTTTTTAAATTATAATCTACTTGAGTAGTTTAAAAGAAAGGTTTAGGCTAAGCTAAGTATGGTGGGATGATTCTAAAAAATAAAACTGGGTAGGGATAGGTAAAAAGAAGCAATTATTTCATTCAAATCAGGCTTGAAAGGAAGACCTGATACAGAAGAAGCAAATGGGAGTTCAGGGCTTATAGGGCTGGACTTTTACTCTCATTGGAAATAGATTAAAGAGGGAACAATATGTACAATATGTACAAGAGTATAAAAATCTAGTCTTCTAGAAAGAAATTAGAGGGTGAGGGGATAGGATAAGGGAGGGACCTTTAGAAGGTTGTGTAGGTTAATAATTAGGAGGGAGGGGGAAGAGGATAAGGCGGGGACTCTTAGAGGGGTGGGTAGATTAAGGAATAGAAGGGCAAGGTAGTGAGTAGAAACAAATCAGATTCATGAGGAGGGATAGGGTAAATAAAGGAAGAAGGATAGTGATGTTTAATTGTAGCCTTCTCTAGGACAAAGTTTGGCAGGAGAGAGAAAAAATAAAATAAAATGTGCACAGCACAAAAGAAAATTTAGAAGGAAGCACAGAAAAAGCTGAGGTAGCTTTAAAACAACATACAGTATTTATTACAGATTTTTTTTAAAAGTAAACTGTTTGAATAGTAATTTATTGTCTTATATTGAATTCTATGTTCTGCTGTGCACATGGAAATGTTTTTTCTTTTCTCATTTTGTATTTAAGTTTAAAATGAATTTTTAAAATTTTTTAAAAGAAAAAATAAAATAAATTATCATCTAATTTGGTGGATTTTTTAAAAATTATGTTTTATTTTCAAGGAGGAGTTGGTAGGTAAAAGTAGCTAAAACCAGAATACATTCTTTATAGTTTGGTCATATCATTATGAATTCTGCTATTCTCTACATACTCTTAAATCCTTCCATAAACAGCCAATATGCTCTCAAATTTAGGAAAGTAAGAAATGGGCCAATCAATCAATACGTATTTATTAAACTACCACATGCCAACCACCCTACTAGGAGGTAGGGATACAAACTCAATAAATGAAACAATCCCTACTCAAGGAGTTTACATTTTAAAGAGCAGACAAGTACACATGTAAGTTTATACAGAATAAATACCTCCTTTGCCACTGAACCCTAAGGATGATGGGATCTTTCCATCTGACTCGGAGCTAAAACCTTCCATATGTATTATCTCTCACATTAGAGTATGACCTCTTTCAGAACAGGGACTATCTTACTTTCCTACTTGTATTCCCAGAATTAGCATAGTGCTTTGCACATAATAAGAACTTAATAAACTTTTTTCATTCATTCCATTCTAGACACATATATACATATGTATACGAATCATTTGCATAGACAGTACTGTTAAAACCATGCCGAGAGTATGTGAGGGAAAAGCGAAGAAGGCCTATTCTCTTGGGGGAATACTCACAGTTAGAAAGCATAATATGGATGATGAACCATCAAAGCAAAAACAGAAACAGTCATTGAGAAGATAGAGAACAAGGAAAGAATAATATCACAAAATCCCAGAGAATAGATTATCCAGGATAAGATAGTGGTCAATAGTGTTCAAATGAAGCAGACAGGTGACCTCAAGAACTGAGAAAAGACCATCAGATCTAACAACTAAGACCTCAGGTAACTTTAAACTTTGGCTTGGAAGCCAAATGGCAAAGGTTAAGGAGGGTGATGAATTGAAGACAATGAGGATAGACAATATTTGCAAAGAGTTTGGCAGAGAAAGGAATGAGAGATATAGGATAATATCTTGAGGGGATGGTTGGATCTAGTCAAGGTTTTTCAAGAATGGGGAATATTTGGGCATGTCTGAAAACAAGATGGAAAGAACCAGCAGGTAGAGAAAGGCTGAAGATTAGAAAGGGAAAAATCTGCTAGAAAAGATTATAGGAGATGGAGTCAAGGGCATATATAGAGGGATTGGTCTTGGCAATGTGAAGGGCCCCCTACCTCATTATAAGAGAGTAAGGAAAATGAGGAGAGAATGGAGGATGATGTCATGAAATTTTGAGATGAAGAGTAGAGAAGAGGAATTTCATGGCAAATGACCTAAAATTTCTAAGTGAACTAATAGTCAAGGTCCTCAGCTGAGGGGAGTGGGATACTTGAATAGAGAAACTTTGGAACAGCTTCTTTGGGGAGTGAGGTAGGGAATCAATCAGGGAAGAATAAAAACATTGCCTTGTTTACAGTGAGAGCTAGAATTTAGAGAATATGAATTTGTAGTGTTATCCAATCAACATGGTTGTATGACTTCCTTCACCTCTGTTGAACATCACATAATTAGGAACAGAAGTGGTAGAGATGGTGGATAAAATTCAGGGCTAGAGTTTAACAAAGGATGAGCAGCAGTACAACAAGGGAGTAAGGAATTCAAAGTAAATGACAGCATAGAGTTGAATGGTAAACCATAACAGGGTCAAGATTGGAAAAAGAGGAAAGTCAAGGTAATGGCCTGAGAAAAGTACCAATTGGGGAAGGGATTACAAACTAATGAGAATGAAGAATTGGTTTGGGAGGGGTGAGGCATGGGAAGAGAGAGAATGATCAGTTATAGTGAGAGATAGAGGATGTCAAAGCTTTTGATTAAGGAAGTGGATCATTTGTGGGTAATAGTAAAATCCAAGTTATGGATGGCTGCAGTTGAGAGGAATAGATCATGGGATTTCAGGAGACTGAAGAACTGGCCATCTTGGCAGCACTGACAAACTCAAGGACTGCTTTATTGGTGGCCTCTAAAATGATGTATTAGAGATAAGTCATATTGTCTCTTATACTAAGGTGTTTCTACATAAGAATTTACTCTACTTTGCCACCTCTGTATTCCCTCTCTCACTATTTACTTTGATATTATGCCTGTTCCAGCTTAAAACATCAAAATCTGACAATATCATTTTTTTTACTTTATTAAATTTATTTTTAATTAATTTATTTTTAGTTTTCAACATTCCCTTCCATAAGCTTTTCAGTTTTAAATTTTCTCTCCCTCCCTCCCTAAGACAGCGTGCAATCTGATATATGCTCTACATATACATTCCTATTAAACATAGTTTCACATTAGTCATGTTGTAAAGAAGAATTAGAAGCAATAGGAGGAACCACAAAAAAAAAAGAAACAAAACAGAAGAAAAAGAAAAAAAAAGCAAATAGTATGCCTTGATCTCCATTCAGACTCCATAGTTCTTTCTCAGGATGTGTACAGCATTCTACATCATGAAACGTTTGGAGATGTCTTAGATCCTTGCATTACTGAGAAGAGCCAAGTCTATCAAAGTTAGTAATTGTACAATGTGGCTATTAACGTATACAACGTTCTCCTGGTTCTGCTCACTTCACTCACCATCAGACCATACAAGTCTTTCAGGTTTTTCTGAAGTCCATTTGCTCAACATTTCTTACAGCACAATAGCATTCCATTACATTCATATACCACAACTTGTTCAGTCATTCCCCAATTGATGGGTATCCTCTCAATTTCCAATTCTTTGCCACCACAGAAAGAGCTGTTATAAATATTTTTGTACATGTGGGTCCTTTTCCCATTTTTATGATCTCTTTGGGATATAGACCTAGAAGTGCTATTGCTGGGTCAAAGGATATGCATGAGTTTATAGCCCTTTGGGCATAGTTCCAAATTGCTCTCCAAAATGGATCAGTTCACAACTCCACCTACAATGCATTAGCGTTCCAATTTTCCCACACCTTCTCCAATATTTATCATTTTCCTGTTTTGTCATGTTGGTCAATCTGATAGGTGTGCTAACACTATCTTTTAAACCATTAAATGATTTCTAATAAGAAATCCTGATATCTAATTTGGTCTCTTTTAAATAAAAGCTAAATGTAACTTAAAGGAAACAATAAAGACTGAACTCATCCTTTTCCTCCTATCTTCTGAAAAGTTACTAGGGAGATGTTACACTTTGCAACAAAATTACATGATTTATACTTTTTTTCTTACTGCTAATTTCAGGATGTACCTTCCTAAAGGTTCTACCACTTTCAGTAATGGATAGTAAACTCCTGGTTTTTTTATCACTTTGACTTGCCCACAATTTTCACATGAGGCTAATTAGCCTGAAGATGTGGAGTATAATTAAAACCCAAAGCACAGGAAAACTTAAGTTTAGCTTTTACTGGGGAATTTTACTTAGAATCATCTTGCTTCTCAGCACAAACACACTTTGATAAATCTGTGATTTCTTTGGTGTGAGGAAAAATCCCTTTTGAAGATCAGGGTCCATTCCTCCTACAACTTCTAACTCTGCAATTTTTGTCTTTGGTTTTCCCTAGGACTTCTATGAAGGACCTATATGACTGATGGCCTTTCTCCTGGCCCACTGGAACCTAGTACTGGCATACCATTCTACAGTATTAAGATGAAAACTTATATAAATGCATCTTGAACTCTTCTAGAGGAGAAGGAAGTATGATTCATGTGAAGTTCCCTAAATCCTCAAAGTTCAATTTATTTTTGCAAAAAGAGGATGTGGATCTGGACCTATTATCACAGGTGGTTTTGAGTCAGTCCCATGCATTTCCTCAATCCCACCCACACCTGAACATATACATATATATATATATATTTATATTCAGTGGAAAGAACACTACACAGAGTCAAAAGACCTGAGTTTTAATCTTTGCTCTGCCACCAACCTGTTTTATGTGCTGTGCTAAAACAAGTGACCTAGCTCCTCTGGACCTCAGCTTAAGCCATCAAAGAACATTTTTAATGCCTTTCTCAGCTCTAGTGTGGTAGGAGCCTATGAATCACCAATCTAGCCTTTTTATAAATTCAACAAACATTACTGAGCACCTGCTATGGGAAAGGCAGTGTACTTGTTGCTAGGGATATATAGATGAAAAACAACATAGCCTCTGTGTTCATGCAGCTCCTATTTACTATCCTGAGGACTCTATAACTATCTACTTAAGAAACAGGCTTAGCCTTTCTGTTGGACCTGACAACTCTTAATGTCCCATCTACCTCTAAAATCCTAAATGAAAATGGACACAGATGAGTATTTTTCAAAATAAATATGGGGGGGGTGGAAAGTTTCTCTCCTCCTAAAAACAAAGGCCCATCTTTTTAACAATAAAAGTGATAGGGCTCTGAGTCATGGAATACCATTCACCAAATAGTTAAAGTTGAGAAAAACCCAAAGGACAAGGATAGACATAAACAGACCATAACATATGATAAATTTTGAGGGTAATCCAAAGAGTACAGCTTTGTTGTGATTTGCACCACTAACAGGAATACCAACATAAATGGAATCACAAACCCGTCAAAAGGTTGAAGGTAAATTTTGGCCAAAAATGGTTTTAGTTCCATACCTCAAACCATTTACTATCACTGACCCAATCACATCAATGTTTGAAATATTTTTAAAAATAATTTCAAAACTGAGGAAAAGGGAAGATTATTTATTCCAATTGTGAAGAAACAAAAAATTATTATTATACAAATAAAACAAACCATTAGGGACAAAACAGTAATATTAGCTGATATTTGCAAAATGCTTTATGTACATGATCTTATTTGATCCTCAGAAGAGCCCCATGAGGTCAGGTGGATTTCATTACATAAAAATAAAGAACTTTTGAAGAGAAAACAAAACAAATAAACCCAATATCTACAATTTTAAAAAATAGATCAAGAGATTGGAAAACATAGTTCTAATAACATAGTTGATTAATATCTAACATCCAAAATCTATATGGAATTGATACAGAGTTTAAGAGTAATATCTGTTCTCCAGTGGAGGAATAGTCAAAGGCTACACACAATTTTTGAAAAAAGAAACATAAATTGTTATCATTTGAAAAACTGTTCTACTTCATAATTAAAGGAATGCAAATTTAAATCAATTTGAAGTACCATGCCCCCTCATACTCATTAAATTGACAAAAAAAAAATTTAATCTTGACGAAATCATGGCAAAATATGCAGTGTTATATTGTTAGTGGAAACATAATATTGGTAAAAAAAAAATTTTTTTGAAAAGCAGTCTAGCAATACACACAAGCTACAAAACTCACCATACCCTCTTTACCAGTAGGGTTCCCACTATTTGATAATAATGGGAATTATCTTTTTTTTTTTTAATTATTTATTTTTTGGCTAGGCAATGGGATTAAGTGACTTGCCCAGGGTCACATAACTAGTAAGTGTTACGTGTCTGAGGCCGGATTTGAACTCAGGTCCTCCTGACTTCAGGGCCAGTGCTCTATCCACTGCGCCACCTAGCTGCCCAGGGAATTACCTCTTTGACTTGGAGTTTTAGTCCTTCAATTTGTTCATATTTGCGGAAATTGCTAAATTTATGAAAAAAATGTAAAGTATTATTCTTTCATATATGAAGATCTCAGCAGGCCCATTGCTGGGGAAAATACTCAGCTGCCCCTGTCAGCACATCCAAGTCCCTGCATTCATGGAATTGTAGAATGTTAGAGTTAGAATAAACCTTAAGAGATCTTGAACATCCTTGTCTTTTATTCATCTATAGGTTTTAGATACACTTAAAGGGAGACATATCAAAACAAGAAGAATCAACAGGAGTTTGATGAACTGGCTCCCTTTGTTTTGCTTCTAACCAAGTTTTTATTGTACCCCAAATATAGGTTAATCTCTATTACAATTGATAAGAGATAGGTAAAGGGACTAAACCAGTGATTATATTGAAATAGAGAACTTCCAAATGAGGAAAGTCCCTCAACCAATTAGAGGAGTTGCCCAAATCACTGGGAAGTTAAGTAACTTTCCCAAGCTCATATATCCAATATGTGTCAAGAGGCAGAACTAGAATCCAGGTCTTTCTGGTTCTGGGATAGTTCTAACCACTGTACCATATAGTTGCTACAGAATCGTCCTCCCTAAAAAAAAAAAGACACAAACACCCCCTCCTCCCCCCACCGCCACCGCCACCACCACCACCACCAAATCCCAACCAATGGCCCATTTATTTGATGGACAAAAAAACAGAAGCCCCTTCACTGAAACAATTTAGGTACTCTCAGAATTTGTGGTAATCAGATTTCACATATAAACCATTTTACCTTATCCTTTTTGTTTGTTTTTACAAATAAAAATAAATCTGAATTCATGTTTAAAAAAACATTTAAATATGCTCAGTTTAATATAGATCTTATCAAATCTAATTCTGGTTTGCAGAAAATGGGAATCTTGTCTCATCAGGTGCCCCTAAAATGTTCTGACAAAATTCTATATTATCACCAACTGTAGGAGGTAGTTATTATTCAGGTTGTATAACTAGTTATTGACTTTGCCAGACATTTAAGAGGAGCAATACATTTACTTTATCCTTCCTATAGTTAGTTGAGCTACCTGCTGCTCCCAATGGCATCATTTGCCAACTTTGAGAAGTAAATCTAAAGAAGGAAATGGAGCTCAAGCCAAAACAAATGTGAGGTATAATCATGTGGTGCTTTGGAACTTGTCCAAATAACCCCCAGGAAACACACCACCACTTAGAACAGCTCATATTAACTTTCAGACAATTCTCCTCTGATTCATAGGGCAAATTCTTTTTCTGCCCTGGGGAATCCTCCCTTGCCTGCTTCACGTCTCATAGGGCCAGATATCTAGGATTGAGCTAAGCTGAAATGCAAGAAAATATTTGTCTTATAGGCCCTTCCCATGGGCCCCACTTTCCTTACTCTTGATTCATACAGGTGGAATTTTAAAGCAAAAGATAAGGCAATTGGGCGGTGACCACCATTACCATTCAGCCAAACTCCCAAGCTAATACTGCGACAAACAACAAACTTGCTTCTAAAGAGGTTCCTAACTCTTTCCCATCCTATCGTGTAGGACTCAAAATGTTCGTTTCTAGGGTTTAGATGTTAGAAGAAATGACAGTGCCTAAAATAAAAAAGCAAGACAGAAGTTTTGGTTAAATGGAGACAAATGGCCAGAGACACAAATAGATGCAGTACAAAACAAAATCAAATACCCCACCTTATTGTAAACCAGAAAAGAATTACTATATCTTGGCCCAAGGGAAAGATTTTATACTTTTTAATGGCCTTGAAATTAATTCAGGTTTCTGTGTTGGTTGATTGTGCTGAACTATTTTGTTGTTTTTGAGAAGGAGGCCTCATCAGACAGTGAGTTAAGGGCATAAATAGAAATGACTGTGATCTAAAAGCAAAAGACATTAAAAAATATATTAATTTAAGTTTTAACTTTAATTTATTCAGTTAAATTATAATCTAAAAACAAACCAAAAAATGGTGCACAACTCTTTACTACTAAGTGAGACAACTAATGAAGAGGAGAAGCTAAGCAGGACTTCTGGGTTGAAAGAGAATTCTTCTCTCCACAGTGTGAATCGAGCAGTAAATTCACAGCAAACAAGGCCTGAGGACAAGTACTAAACTTTGGTGCTGTTGCTAGACTGAAAGAAGGAACTCCTACTTTAGCTGGTAAGTAAGAAACAATGGAAACACAACTGAATTCATATGAACTAATAAATTAATTAATCAATTGATGGGGCAGCTAGGTGGTGCAGTGAACAGAGCACCAGGCCTGGAGTCGGGAGGACCTGAGTCCAAAATGACCACAGATAATTACAAGCTGTGTGACAATGAACAAGTCGCTTAACCCTGTTTGCCTCAGTTTCCTCATCTGTAAAATGAGTTGGAGAAGGAAATGGCAAACCACTCTAGGATCTTTTGCCAAGAAAACCCCAAGTGGAGTCATGAAGAGTTAGACACAACTAATTGATCAAAAAAAAAAATTAATGTCCTGAGAAAATGAAAAGGCAAAAGTAAGGGTTAAGAATTCTATACCTTGTACTTGTGGCTGTACTTTAGCATAGAATTTCTGAGTTGAAAGGAACCTCAGAGGTCATCTAGCCCAATCCATTACTGAGCAGTAATCTCCTCTATGATAGCATTCATTCAAGTAGTTATTAAATTAATATCTGCAGAGTAAGTTAAATAAATGCTCACAGAGCCTTCCAGACAAAGAAATAACTTTATTAAAGGTACTTGATAGAAACAACTCTGTATTCCCAATTAAAAAATATTTTCCTCCAAGATATTTATCATGATAAATATAAGGATCAAATTTTTAAGGTCACTTAAAAAAAACACATTATTCCAGGTGATTATTGTGTTTAATGGTGATATTTGGTATACGATTTTTTTTTTAACTAGGAACCTTCATGTAATGTAAAGAAAGAATGAGAGAGAGAGAGATAGTATGTGTAAGGAAATAAAAGTGGGAGAAAACGAAATTCCAGTAAAAAGGAAAGGCCCCAAATGAAAACTACCACCTAATGAGAAAAAAGAAAACACAACCTGAATGGAGCCAAAATGAACCTGGGAGAAGCATGAAGGCATAAATGTTAACAGGAGATAAAGCAGATCACAGATAACATGGTGGTCATTGCTCCCAAGAGGCCAGACAGTAACTATCTAATTCTACTAATGGAGATATGCTTGGATAAATTGTACATTTATGCGAGACAGGAAGTTATCTTTGAACCAGTGAAGTTTGTTATGTTCTTGCTTTTTCTTTAGCATATTCAGCATTATTATCTCAATCCTATCTCATATAGGCAGCTAGGAGAGGCAGTGATTAGAGTGCTGGCCCTGGAGTCAGAAAGATCGGAGTTCAAATTTGACTTCAGCTATTTACTGAGCGACCATGGGCAAGTCACTTAATCCCTGCCTTCCTTCATTTCTTCAAATGTAAAATGGAGATAATAACAACACTTAACTTCCTATGGTTGTTATAAGGATCAAATGAGATAATATTTGTAAAGTATTTAGCACAGTACCTGGCACTTAGTAGGTGCTATATGAATGCTCATGATTCCCTTCCTCCCTCTTCATCTGATATTTTTATCACTTGTTTTGGTTTTAATTATTTCATTAAAAAAAACAAAACCCTTGGGCAGCTAGGTGGTGAAGTGGATAGAGCTTCTGTTTTGGAGTCAGGAGGACCTGAGTTCAAATCTGCCCTCAGACACATAACACTCACTAGCTGTGACTCTGGGCAAGTCACTTAACCCCAAATTGCCTCACCAAAAAAAAAAAAAACCCAAACCTTTACAAGTTGCTACTGATAAGAGAAAAACAAGTAAAAACATCTCTGAGGTTTTACCTCACATCTAGAAAATTGGCAAAGATGATAATAGCTAACACTGAAGGTGTTCTGGAAAGATAAGCTAAGATACTGTGGGTGGAGCTGTAAATTGGTCCAGGCATTCTAGAAAACAATTTTAAATTAAGCTAAGAACTGACAAAAACATCCATACCGTTTGTCCTAGAGATTTCACTGTTGGGCATATACCCCAAGGAGATCAAAGATTGAATGGTGCCATATATGCCAAAATATTCATAATAGTACATTTTATAGTAGCAAAGAACTAGAAACAAAGTGGATGCCACTAGTTGGGGATTAGCTAAACAAATCGTGGTACATGGATATAATGGAATAATTACTGTAGTATAAGTATAAATATGAAAAATGTAGAGAAGCATAGAAGTATACGAACTGATGTAAAGTGAGATAAACAGAAATAGAAAATAATATGCACAATTACTCAACCATATAAATGGTAAGAAAAACAACAAAAGTGAATGCTATGAAACGTCAAACTTCAAATAAATGATAAGAAAATGCATCTCCCTCTCTTTATTGAGGAGGTAGGTACTATGAGTGTGAAATATTGCATGCATTATCAGACTCTGTTGATATGTAGGTTAGTTTTATAAGACTGCCTTTTAAATTTTTTCTCTTCCTTTTTAAAAAAAAAACAAGAGATGGCTCTCTGGATAGGGTTGGAAGAGATGTATTTGGAAATAAAAGAGATATAAAAACAAAAGCCATAAAAAAAAAACTTCAGGGGCAGCGAGGTGGTACAGTGGATAGAGCACCAGCCCTGGCTTCAAGAAGACCTGAGTTCAAATCTGGCCTCAGACACATAACACTCACTAGCTGTTTGACCCTTGGCAAGTCACCTAACCCTACTATCTATCCAAAAACAAACCGAAAAAAAAAATTCACAAACGTGTTAACTTTTAAGGCATATTATATTTTTCTAGGAGAACAATTCTACAATGACTAAAATAATGTAAATGAAAACAACACTAAAAAGGCATCAGATCTCAACTAAATGGAATGACCAATCTTGGTTCCTGATGCATCCTATGATGAAACACACATCCATCCTCTTTAATCAATCAATCAATAAACATTTATTAAGCACCTACTACTTGCCTGGGCACCACACTAAGTGCTGGATAAAGGGGTAATGAAGTACAGGTGCAGAATGATTAGTGCGCTGCAAAACATGACCCCTGTGTGATTTAGTTTTACTCAACTGTGTTTGTTATAAATAAAAGTTATAAAGGGTGGTAGTGGTGTACATTGGGAATTAGGATATAAAAAAAATAATAGTAATACATTTAAATAAACCAAAAACTTTAAAATTACAGAAGAATATGCCTTTTATTAATTCTTATGACAATTTTACCTTCTATGCCTTGGAATTACTCCATTTTATACTATAACGGGTAAATAGGATTTGATATACAAATTTTTACTTTATATATCTATTTTTGGAACAGAGTCAGGCAGAGAACAGTAGAAAGAGAAACATAGACAAATACCACCATGGAATAAAATCCTTATTTTAAGGCTATGGCATTTTAGAATAATGTTAACTACAAGATCAGTGGCAAGTTCACAGTAACAGGTACAAATGGGGCTTGGTCTGAGGCCATATTCAGCCCCTACCTCACTCCCTGGCAGACTTCTATTGTTGCTACATGGCATTAATACTCTCACAACTGTCAGAAATAGGAAACCATATCAAGAATCAGAAAAGTAATTTTTTCTACAATAGATCAGGCAAAAACACTTTCACAGGGTAGTCTGTAATTAGAGAGAGGCAAATGCTTTGAAAACTCAGAAGTGCTACATAAATTCAAATTGCTATTATTAATAAAAATAAGCACTTCTATAAATAAGGATGAGAAAAAAAAGTCATCCTAATCTCACCTAAGAAAACAAAGGAGTGAAGTACCAGAGAAAACAACCTATCAATATTATCAGGGCAGAGTATATGTACCCCCTGGTCAAGATTTGAAAATTGTGTAGTTCACTGAAGGTCTTGAGCTTTGATTGTAACAAGTCAATGCCTAAACATTGTGGAGAGCAGAAAGGTGTGGTACACAAAATGTAACTTTTAAAAAATATTAAAATCGAGAGGCAGCTAAGTGGCGCAGTGGATAGAGCACCAGCCCTGGAGTCAGGAGGATCTGAGTTCAAATTTCGCCTCAGACACATAACACTCACTAGCTGTGTGACCCTAGGCAAGTCACTTAACCCCAATTGCCTCACTAAAAAAAAAAATATATATATACATATATATATATTATAATTGTATCTCCTTGCATATTGCATGCTAGATGGTTGGCTGCCTACAATGACTACCTCAATAACATCTTCATCTTTGTAGGAGGGGTTGCTTATGGTTCTTTGATATGGTTCTACGGTAGTTGTTCTTTGAAAAGATAGCATGATACGATTGCACATATATAATCTATATTAAATTGCTTACTGTTCTCAGGAAGGGGGAAAGTAATAAGGGGCAGGAGAACATTTGCAACTCAGATTTTTTTTTAAATGAATGTTAAAAATTGTCTTTACATTTAATTGGGGAAAAAATAAAATATTAAAAAAAAGCATGATGATACAAATATGATCTTGGTAACTAAACCAGGAGAAGTCACAACTGAGAAAGCAAAGTATAGACCAACATCCCTAATGAATACTAATTCAAAGAGTTTAAGTAAATTATTAACAGAGAGGATATAGTAACACATAAAAAATATATACTATGACCAGGCAGAATTTATACCAGGTTTGAAAGGTTGGTTCAATATTAAGAAAACCATAAACATAATAGATAATTTTATAACAATAAAAATCATATGATTATGCCAATACATGCAGAAAATACTTTTGACAAGATGCAACAACCATTACTGTAAAGAAACATGATTTCAGATGAAGAAACTAAAGCTATCTAGAGTCATATGGAAATAATGCTCTATATCACTATTGATTAGAGAAATGCAAATTAAAACAACTCTGAGGTACCATCTCACACCTATAAGATTGGCTAATATGACAGAAAAGGAAAATGATGTTAAAGAAGACATGGGAAAATTAGAACACTAATGTATTATTGGTGGACTTGTGAACTAATCCAACTATTCTGGAGAACAATTTGGAACTATGACCAAAAGGCAATCAAACTGTGCATACCCTTTGATCTAGCAATACCACTAGTAAGTCTATATTCCAAAGATCACAAAAAATGGAAAAGGACCCACATGTACAAAAATATTCATAGCAACTCTTTTTTGTGGTGGCGAAAAATTGGAAATTGAGGGGATGCCCATCAGTGAGGGAATGGCTGAACAAATTGTGGTATATGGATGTAATGGAATACTATTGCGGTATAAAAAATGATAAACAGGCAGATTTCAGAAAAACCTGGAAAGACTTACATGAACTGATGCTGAGTGAAGTGAGCAGAACAAGAACATTATACACAGTAACAGCAACACTGTACAATGATCAACTATGACAGACTTAGCTCTTCTTAGCAATACAATGATTTAAGATAGTTCCAAAAGACTTGTGATAGAAAATGCTATCCACACCAGAGAAAGAACCATGGAGTCTGACGGCAGAAAGCATACTATTTTTACTTTTTTTGTTGTTTTTTTCTTTCTTGTGACTTTTCCCTTTTGTTCTGATTCTTCTTTCACAACATGAGTAATGTGGAAATGTGTTTAATATGTTTATACATGTATAACCTATATCAGATTGCTTGCCATCTTGGGGAGGGGGTGAGGAGGAAGGAAGGGAGAAAAAATTTGGAACTCAAAATCTTATAAAAGTGAATGCTAAAAACTATCTTTACATGTAATTGGAAAAAATAAAATTCTATTAAGTGAAAAAAATAAGATAAGAGAAAACAACCAAAAAAAAGAAACATGGGAATAAATGGACAATTGCTTACTTTGGCAAATAAAAGCTATCTAAAATCATGAGCCAGAATTAAATATAGTGCAGAAAAACTAGAGGCCTTTCCAATGAAATCAGGGATAAAACAAGGATGTTCATCATTACCACCACTGTTTGATACAGTTCTAGAAATGCCAGCTCTAAAAATAAAATTAAAAAAAAAAAGAAACAGAAAGAATGATCATAGGCAAAGAGGAAATAAAATTGCCATTTTGTTTTGCAAATGATGATAGTTTAAAGAATCCTTGAGAGTCAACTAAAAATTGAAATAATAATTCCAACAAAGTTAAATATAAAATAAATCATCAGCATTTCTGCCTTTTACCAATAAAACATAGTAGGAAGAGATAGACAAGTTTCATCAAAAATAACTACAGAATGTATAATATATTTGGGAATCTGCCTACCAAGACACAGTGGAACTCTATGAATACAACTATACTACCCTCTTTACAGAAATAAAGACAGAACTAAATTATAGAAATATTGAATGCTCTAGGATATGCTAAATCAATAGCATTAAAATGACAATAATTAATTTGCTTATTCAATACTATCTGTTGTTTTTGTTCAGTCCTGTCCAACTCTTCATAATCCCATTTGGGGCTTTTGCCATTTCCTTCTCCAGATCATTTTTTTTTTTTACAGATGCGGAAGCAAAGGCAAACAGGATTAAGTCACTTGCCCAGGGCCACAAGCTACTAATGTCTAGATTTTTAACTCAGGTCTTCCTGACTTCAGGCCTGACCTTCTATCCATTATACTACCTAGCTGCCCTACAATGCTATTCCAAATTACCAAAAATATTACTTTATAGAGCTAGAAAAAAATAGCTGAATTGATCTAGAAGAATAAAAGATCAAGTCTAAAAGGAAATAAAGAAAAAGAAAGCGGGAAGGAAAGTCTAGCAGTATCAGATTGCAAACTACACTACAAAGCAGTAATCATCAGATTGCTTTTTAAAAATCATGGGAACAGATCAGGTACACAACATACAGAAGCAAATAACCATAGTGACACAGTATTTAATAAACTTGAAGACCCCAGCGACTGGATTAATGACTCATTGTTTGACCAAAAAAAAAAAAAACTGCTGGGAAAACTGGAACACAGTCTGCCAGAAATTAGGTATAGATAAATTTCTTATACTGTACATCAAAATAAACTCCAAATATATACATGACAGATATAAAAAGTCATATAATAAATTTAGAGGAATAAAAAAGAAATTACCTTTCCTATCTATAGACAGGGGAAGAGTTCATGGGGGAAAAAAACTAAGAAATAGAGAGGATCACAGAATATGCAATGGATAATTTTGATTACATAAAATTCAAATGTTTTTGTACAGACAAAACCAACAGTTGAAATTAGAAGGGAAACAGTTAACTGGTAAAGATCTCATTTCCAAGATATATAAGAAAATCATAAAGTCAAGCAGGCATTTATTAAGCACTTACTATCTATCAGGCACTACACTAAATGCTGGGGATAGCCAGAAAGGCAAGGATGCCTGCCCTCCAGGAGCTCACATTCTAAAGAGGGAGACGAAAAAGTGAAGCACTATGTACATGTAAATTATACACAGTGTAAATAGGAGATAATCTTAAAGGGAAATGGGGGCATGGAGGAAAGACCTAGAAACGCCTCTTGTAGAAGGTGGGATTTGAGCTGAGTCTAAAGGATGCCAAGGAAGTAAGGAGGCAGAGGTGAGGAGAGAGAGCATTCCAGGAAAGAGGGACGGTCTCTGAAAAGGCATGTGCAGAGAGATGTAGTGCTTTGTGAAAGGAACAGCATGGAGGTCAAAGTCACTGTATCATTGAGTATATGGAGGGGAGCATGGTATAAGCAGACTAGAAAGGTAGGAAGGGGCCATGTTGAAAAGGGCTTTCACAGTCACATAGACTCTAAGGTACCACATCACACATATCAGATCGGCTAACATGACAACACAGGAAAATGATAAGTGTTGGAGAAGGTGTGGGAAAACTGGAACACTAATGCATTATTGGTGGAACTGTGAACTGATCCAACCATTCTGGAAAGCAATTTGGAACTATGCCCAAAGGGCTATAAAAACGTGCATACCCTTTAACCCAGCTATAGCACTTCTAGGGCGTATCTCAAAGAGATCATAAAAATGGGAAAAGGACCCACATATACAAAAATATTTACAGCAGCTCTTTCTGTGGTGTCAAAGAATTGGAAACTGAGGGGACACCCATCAATTGGGGAATAACTGAACAAGTTGAGGTATATGAATGTAATGGAATACTATTATAGTGCTATAAGAAATGATGAACAAATGGATTTCAGAAAAACTGGAAAGACTTGTATGGACTGATGCTGACAGAAGTGAGCAGAACCAGGAGAACATTGTACAGAGTAACAGCCACATTGTGCAATGACTAACTTTGATAGACTTAGCTCTTCTCAGCATTGCAAGGATCTAAGACATCTCCAAAAGTCTCATGATGGAAAATGCTATCCACATCTAGAGAAAGAACTATAGAGTCTGAATGCAGATTGAAGCATACTATTTGCTCTTTTTTTTCTTCTGTTTTGTTTTGTTTCTTCTGTCTTGTGGTTCCTCCTATTGGTTCTAATTCTTCTTTACAATATGACTAATGTGAAAATGTTTAATAGGAATGTATATGTAGAGTCTATATCAGATTGCATGCCATCTTGGGGAGGGAGGTGGGAAGGCAGGGGGAGAAAATTTAAAACTCAAAAGTTTATGGAAGTGAATATTGAAAACTAAAAATGAATTAATTATTTAAAAAAAATTTTTTAAGTCAAATAGAGGATTTTATATTTGATTGTGGAGGCTAACGGAGCTACTGGAGTTTATTGGTAGGGGGAAGGGAAAGTCACATGATGGTTAGCATTTTTTAGCAATAAAGTATTTTTAATTAATATATACATATATTAGATGTAATATTATTTCACACTTAACAGACTATAGCATAGTGTAAACATAACTTTTATATGCACTGGGAAACCAAAAAATTTGTGTCACTGGCGTTATGGCAATATTCAATTTATTGCAGTGGTCTAGAACTAAATTCATAATATCTCTACAGATATGCCTATATATAATATAATTATATATCTATATATGATAAATAGAAAATAATTAACATAGGGAAGGCACTAGAATTAAGAGGGATTGGGAAAGATTCCCTATAGAAGATAGGATTTTATCCAGGGAAGCCAGTACAGAGAGAGGAGGAAAGAGCATTCCAGGCATAGGAGATAGCCAGAGGAAATGCCCAGAGTCAAGAGATGGGAGTGTCTGGTTCATGGAACTGTAAGGCCAGTGTCACTGGATCAAAGACTACATAATAGGTATGAGGTATAAAAAGACTGGATGGATAGGGGAAGGACTAGGTTATAAAGGACTTTGAATGCCAAATAGAGGATTTTTGTATTTGATACTGGACATGATTGAGAGCTATTGGAGTTTCCTGAAATTTGGGGTGACATGGTCAGTCCTGCACTTGAGGAAAATCACTTTAGTGGTTGAATAGATGATGGACTGGGATGGGGAGAGACTCGTGGCAAGCACGCTATTGGAGAGTGAGGGGACGAGGGGCTGCTCACCAAGATGACGGCAGCATCAGAGGACAGAAGGGAGTGTATTCAAGAAATGTTGCAAAGGTGAAATCAACAGGCCTTGGGTACAGATTGGACATTGGACATAAGAGATAGTGAAGAGTCAAAGATGACACTTAGGTTGTAAGCTTTGGAGACTTTCTGATAAGAAAGCCTGGGAATAGTTCTGTTTAGTTGTGATGTGTTTTTTTTTTTATTTAAAAGAAAGGAAAGAGAAAAGAAAAGTAATACACCAGGGGAGAAAAAGTGAGAGGAAAGGTGAGAGAAATTATCTCCCATAATTTGGATACACAAGTAGAAGACTATACAAAAAAGCAGGAAGTAGGGAGAGCAACTCCTGAACCTCACTTTTATCGTAACTGGTCAAGAGAGAGAAGAATACACACACAGTTGGCTACAGAAATACATTTCACTCAGCAGCAAAACAGAAGGAATAAAGGAAAAGGAGAGGGAAGAATAAGAGGGAGGGTAGATTAAGGGAGAGATTAGTTCTAAGCAAAACAAATTCTAACCATAGAAAGAGGATTGGAAGAAAGGGTTTAAGAGGAAAGAAAGAAAAGTATAAAAACTTGTGTTTGGGCTTTGGGTAAAAGAAAGAAGTAGACTGGGAGCCAGAAGTAGATTGTATCAAACTTATGAGCATATTCCTGTTACACCACCCTCTTCAATGGGAAACTAATCAAATACGAAGACCAACCACTATCCCAGAGATCCTATGATGCTACCCACCTCCTCAAAGGGAGATAAAGGACTTAGGGTGCAAGTTGAGACTTTTTTTAATATGGCCAATGCAATGGTAAAGGTTTTATTTTTTCTTTCCTTTTCAGTACTACCAAGCCTGATGTATAGAAAAGAACTGTTGTACATCTGTAGCCAACTTTAATTATCTGTAATACTAAATGCTTCTTGAATTTAATCTAATTGTGATGATTATCTTTTGATGTTAGTTATTTCAGCCAACTGTTTAAACCTGTTTCCCATTCAGGGGTGGATTTGACTGAAATCAACTTGACTTAAAACAAGATATAAGTCACTGATCAGGAAGACTCATCTTGTTTCTATTTTAAAAAATACAGAAAATTTTGCTTTTTTTTGCTTGATACAACTTTAAAACTTTTTTTTCACAATTAAGAGATACAAGTTTCATTTTAAAATCATATATGGAGTACATTTACCCCTCTGGGTTGTTCCCCTAATTTGCACTCATATTTTTGGTTTGGGTCCCTAGAAAAGCAATTATGCTCAGGTCCTAGGGGTAACCCTGTGAGGTTGCACTACTAATGATACATCATGAGCCTCTACTGGTGTGCTTTCCCATTAACAGTCATGACAGAAGAGGAATGGGCTCTTAGCGAAGTCATTTACTAAGAAGTAAAATAAGAGCAGTTGCTACAAAAGTCTTCCCACAAACCTGGGGTATACTCTCCCATAAATATACACATTATCCATGGAAACAATGTGCATAAAACTAATGTACAATAACAGCGAGGCACTCATAAACAATACATATGTAGCAAAAGCAACTCACAACTCCTGGTTTTGTAGGGCTTACAAGTCTTTTCCCTATTTGTGCAGTCTTTTCAAGGTTTTCCCTTGGTTGTGGCAACTTTACTGAGAAGGTTGTTCAGCTAGGTTCTTAGGACTCCTTTTTTAAAACCATAGTTGGCTCTCTTCTCAGGTCCCAGAAATATCACTCCTTCGAGTGACTTTCTCCTTATATAACTGTCTCTATCCTAGTCTGTATGGACTGTGTGTCTCTACTCTCTGCTGCATACAGTGTCCATCTACTAGTCAAATAGCAACTATATAAAGCCATATGGTTTATAGGGGAAGGCAAGGAGATAAAATCCCCTCCCTCTGGTCTGCTCTCTGGTATGGGTACAGAAGTGTCCTCCACAACTGCCTCCAACAACTGATCCTTGAAATTTGTCCAGAGTCTAGCTATTTAAAAGCCCCAGGGGCATGGCTAATTTGTTCAATTACTTGGTTGGTTCCTTTTCAGACTGAATCACAGAGGTGTTTGCACCTCATAAAGGAATCAGGGTTTAGAGCATCCCTGGTCAGTTTAACATTTCATTAACACCTTGTGAATATATTCCTCACCTTCTATGACTACATCAACTGAGGTAGAAGGGAACTCCCTCTATTACACTAACATTTTAGAGTGATGATTCATCTTGCTATTTCACATAAATCCTTACCTTCTCCATAGGTAAAACAACTTCATTTTAAAAATTCCAACCTTGGTATCTTTTATGGTTTGCTACCTATCACAGGTTTTCCCTTTATCTATCTTAGATCAATGGAAATTACACTCAAACTTATTTCTCGAAAATGTTTTTTATGTTGCCTTTGTTCTTCTTTTCTTCCATTTATTTCTTTTTTTCTTCCATTTATTTCTACACTGCAAGCCCTCATCTAGATCTGCTCCATCCAGAATAATCCTTTTATTCATTTATTATCTTAAAACTTTGAACACAAAGTAAGAGCTTAAAGAATCTATACAGGCTCATAGAGAGAAAACACATAGTATAGTTGAGAGATCATTGGATCTGAAATGTAAAGGTCTGGTTTCTGCATCCCAGCTCTACTATTCTACCTGTACGACCTTGGATAAGTCACTTCCCCTCAGTGGACCTCAGGTACTCAATCTGTAAAATGAAGATATCAGTTTGGATGATCTCTAAGGTTCCTTCCATCTCTGAATCCAATGATCCTATAACATATCTCCATAAACCTTATACTATTTATAAACACATTTTTTTTCTAGAAGCTTAAATCCACATTTGAAAACTGAAACTAAGCATCTCTATGACATTTAAGGGGAATTTGAGATAAACTGGATGTTAGGTTCTTTTGAATCCCAATTACTCTGGAAAGAAAGCTCTAGGGACCCATAAGATTGGGCCCCTAATATCACCCCATAGCCTGTTGCAAGGGGACATACTTCTTTTGTGTCCTCCATGATACCCAGTACAGTATAGTACTTGCTGAAGTGAACTATGTCCTATTTGTAAAACCTTTTAAAAAAGATGAGTCACACTAGATGTTCTCTGAGGTCCCTTCGACCTCTAAATTTATGATCTTATGACCTATAGGCATAGAATGTCAGACTTGAAAGTTGCCTTAAAGAATTAAACTTTTTTCATGTCATAGATGTCACTGAGCCTCAGGAAGATAAAGTGATTTGTATCCAGTCACACACATTTAGTGGTAGAGTCAGAATGAGTATGTGGACCTCCTGACTCCCAGTCCAGTGTTCTTTCTATTGTGCCATGCTGCTCAGACTCTTTTATTTAGAATTTCAAGGAACCTTAGATATCATTTGGTCCAATTCTGGCATTTTTTTTCAGATGAGAAAAATGAGGAACAGAGAGACTGAGACTTACCCAAGATCATATAAGTTTTAAGTGCCAAAATGGGCTTCAGAACTTCTCATTCTCATCCTCCTAGCTTATTTTAGATTTACTTTGTATCTGAGACTCCGTGCTGTAGTGGATAGAGGGCCAGCCTTGAAATCAGAAAGACATGGATTCCAATCCCATTTCTGGCACATTCTGGATGTGTGACCCCATGGGCAAATCACTTAATCTCTCAGTGCTCTGGGCAAATCTCTAAGTTTCAGAGAAAGTGCCATACCACAATGGTAGAGGTAATTTCCTCAGCCAGGAGTTCCCTATACCAGTGAAATCAAAGTTCCAGTCCCTAAATTTATCCTTCATTTCTGAAAATAGTCCTCCCTTCTCCCCTGCCCAGGGAGCCATCCTTTGTAACAAAGTTGTTTGGTTTTTTTTTTAAAGAAAAAACAAAGAATTTCAATATATCAGTCATGTCTGACAGTATATGCAATTTTCCACATTCATAGTAACCACTTACAAGGGGGAGAGGGAGCTACTTAGGGCTTTAGAAATTACTTTGGCACCTTGGTGGAAGATGAATTGAAAAAAAAGGAGACACTGGAAGCAGAGAGATTAATGAATGTAGAAGCTACTAAAACCAAGTAGAAGTGGTAACGGGTCTGAATTAGGGTAGTTGTCCTGTGAGTGCAGAGAAAATTGATGTCAAGAAATGTTATGGAAGTAGAATTCACAGAAATTTGTTGTTCAGTCATTTTTCCATTGTGTCCAACTCTTTGTGACTCCACTTGCGGTTTTCTTGGCAAAAATACCGAAGTGGCTTGTCATTTCCTTCTCCAACTCATTTTACAAATGAGGAAACTGAGGCAAGCATGGTTAAGTGACTTGCCCAGAATCACACAGTTAGGAAGTGTCTGAGGCCAGATTTGAACTCACAAAGATAAGTCTTATTGACTCCAATCTGGCCCTAACCCCCGAGATGTAAAAGGGATAACTGTATAATAGAGTTAAAACTGAAAGGGGACCTCAAAGACCATCTAGTCCAACTCCCTTATTTTACACATGTAGACTATAAGGGCCAAGAAGGTTAATGTGAACCCAGTTCCTCTGACCCAAGTCAGTGTTCTTTTCACTCTATCATGCTGGTCCTCTGACACCAGATCACGTCACCTTTCTACCTTGCCTCTCAACTAGAAGAGAGCAGTGTCACAGAAATCAAAGAAGAGAGTATCTAGGAGAAGAGGGGTGTGGTGACTGCAGGGTGTCAAAAGCTTTTCAGAAGTCAGAGTATTGAAGACTGAAACTAGGTCATTGGATTTAGCCAGTTAAGTGGTAATTGACCTCTTGCCCATCTTTTCTGTTTTTTGTTTGTTTTTTTTTTGTTTTGCTTTTTGTTTAAGTCTATATCTGTGATTTCAAGTGTGTAGGGAACTTTTAGCATAGAAACTACCTCCACTGATACAGTATAGCAATTGAGCTACTACATGTAGACATACAGAACTGCCTGGGACAGTGAAAGTTATTCTCTTGCCCATGATCACACAAAGCTCACACATGTATGTGTATGCAGGTACATATACACATATAGGATTATGTAAATATATGTGTATATATGTACAAACACAGAGGAGGCAAGACTTGGAACCAGGTCTTTCTGTCTCCACAGCCAGTCTTCTCTCATTTTACTCTTCCTCTCTGAGATGTTACTTCACAGTTCAAAAAAAAAAAAAAAAGCTCAAAGATAGGGATCACAAAGGAGTAGGAAGAGGTTTGGATAATTAGACCCTGAATAGTTGAGAGCTGATTGTACACTGAGAAACAAAGTTTCACTTCCCTATTTCCAATTATATACTCTACCCAGAAAGCTATAAAAAATAATAATAACCACTCAACCAACCTAGTCATCACTGGCAAAGTTCCAGAAGAGGTATTTTTGGATTCACCTGAAAAGAGCTGAAGTAGTAGGATGTGTCATCATAATACCTTATCATTTCTACCCAACATCATTCAATCCCAGAACCATATTTTCTTGGAAGAATGATCAAAATAGAAAAGGTCCTCTAGAAGCAAATTTTGTTACTGTGTATCTTTTCTATTGTGGTATGGTCCCACCTACTTAAACTTGTTTGGATATTGCATCATCCAAATCTCTACTGCCTAATCATTATCTCGCGGCATAGGCAAGTCTTCTCCCTGCTCTCTAAATTGCCTGGAAGTACCATGCACCCTGCGGAAAGGTAATAAATACTAATGGTGTAGTTGGCAAAACTTTGTTTAGTTCAGAATTGACCCTTATATTTCTCGAGGAAATATGACCCATAGTCTTGGTTCACTCCACAGTCTCCTGCATGCTATATAATAACACTTAGTTCATAATTGCTAATGCAGAATTGCTGAAAGGCAAATGAAATTAGTATTCATATAAATTGTGGAAGTGGGAAAAAATTACTGCCTTTAACACCCACACTGAAACCTGACTGTCCTCTCCGAATCAGATTTGATACCTGGATTCAAAGTCTCCCTGAGCTCTTCCCTAATGTGGCACTTTCACAAAATCATAGAATGATACCATTTTAGAGCTAGAATGGTCCTTAGAAATCATCTAAGGTAGGCTCCTCATTCTGTAGTTAGAGAAATTGAAGCCTCTAAAGGTTAAATGACCAGCCATAAAATTACACAGTGGTTTTCCCTAACTTAAATCTGTCTTAAATCCATTGTACCAACTCTAACAGCATATCCCAAAGTGAGAAATACTGTAACAAATTGCTTTCCTAGGGTTTCATAAGTAAAAATAATAATAATGTCCAAATAAGTACAAAATTCATTAGCAATTTGGTATTTCACCACTAACTTTGGAAAAAGTAGCTATTTTATATCCTGTAGCATGATTTGAGGCCACTGTCCATTCTTTTCCCCTTTCTGCTCTTTACAAAGAAAACATTATCTGGTCAAAACAATTCTCAAATACTTACTAAGGAAAATGAAATTTTAATGCAAATGTCAAATGAAATTTTCATATTAATTTATCCTTTCTCAACTCATTTCTTCGGGGCTGAGGAAAAGTGTTCTGTTGTTTCCATCTGAACTTATATAACTTTTTGAAGAAACACCTGCTTAAACTGGTGATGTGGGAAATCACCAATGAGCTCCCAAGGTTAGAATGCTACAGGTAATTTGACCCATTAGAAGAGTTTCTCCCCTCTTTAAATCCTAAACCAACACTATTGTCCTGTCCTTAGCAACTAAAGGGTTTCTTCCCTCTTTAAATCCTAAACCACCACTATTGTCCTGTCCTTAGCCAACTCCTCAAATCTCAATGCTCTATCGAGTTGCCTTCAGAATCACCTCATTTCATCACTCTAACATCTACTCTCTGTTTAAGCAATCCCTTCGATGTGGGGTTTAAACTCCAAAAAAGTTCCTGCTGCAGCACATCCCTGCGACCTCATGGGATCCACACGTCTCCAATGAAGGCCAGGAAAAGAGTGGGAAGCAAAGGGAGGGAACTCCAGTTCAGACAGGCTAAATCTCCATCGTCCATTTCCTCGCACAGACCCGGGAGATTATAGGGCGCTGAGCAGCTTTGGGGGCCTGGAGGGAGGGGCGCCTAGGCTTTCCCTGAGACTGGTACACGCTGCACCTGCCCGGGACGTGGCACCACCAGAGCCCAAGTACGAGCCCAACTCACCTAAAGTCGTCACAATTCCCTCCACCCCATCCCCACCCCACACCTTCCTTCCCCAACCCCGAATCCTCGAACAGCCCACCTTTCGGAAATAGCATTCCCCCTCCTCCAAGGGTCGTCCGGCCGGGGGCGGCAAGGTGTCCGTCATGTCGGATCCTAGCCTGGGGAGGACTGAGGATGCTGGAGGCAGGAGTAGGGGGCTCTTCCGATCGGTCTAGCTGTTGCGCTGCGTCCCAGCAGAGTGCTGGACTGGCTGGCAGCCTGGGCTGGAGATTCGATCTCTGACCCCTCCCCCTACTGGCTGAGCTCACTGCTCCACCCTCCCTCCCTCCTTCCCTCCCGGCCTTCTCCTCCTCCTCCTCCACCTCCTCCTCCTCCTCCTGTTTGTGTCCCCCGGAGCCCTGGAAACCCATGAAGCAGGGGTGGTGCAGTTTCAAGAAAGTAGGCAAGCTGGCCTGAGGGAAGGGTTGCCTGGTGCTGGAAAGGCCTGTGGTCACCTCGGAAAGCCCGGGGCTCCTACCGAGCCTGAACTTAGCCTACGTGTTTGCTGGTGTTGGGGGCCTCCTTCCCTCAATCATATTGAGGCTTACTATAAGTGTTAGCCTCCGCTAGGCCAGCTGTGTTCCCTTCTAGCGCCTTTACGCAGCGCTTTTGAGAACCGTACTAAGCTACCTTGATCCTTAGAGCTGAGTCCTAAAACAGAAGAGGGAACTTTTGTCTTGAACCTAGCACCACCTGGAAACTTAGTACTGCTTATGCTTGGGGGAAAAAGCTAATTCGGTCCTTATTTCTGATCTCAGGGACCTGAGACATATCAACCCGAACTGTATCACGTAGGCAGGTGCAGTGGAAAGATACTTGGGCTGGGAGCCCAAGAACTTGTGTTCTACTTCTGGTTTTGTGAACTCAATGATCAAGTCAGTCTCTGAGCCTTAGTTGCTTCACTGTAAAATGAGAGTGACTAAGAGGGAATTGGACCATGTTTAAAGTCCCTTCCAAAGCTAATGTTCCATTTGTTCAGTTCTTATTCTCTTTCTATATATATGTGCGTATACATACATATATACATACACATATATACGTATACACACGTTATTCCATAAAAGAGGAGAGATCCAAGACTAAAGAATTGAGGTGGGTTAAGCGGGGAAAGCCTCCAGGAGGAAACTTTAATTACAGGGGAACAGCTAATCCTCGTGATAGTCCCATACAATGCCGACCCAGCAAGGCTAAAACGCCAAAAAGTTTGACAGCCAAAAGCAGGATTTTAGAAGTGGTCAATAAAAATATAATTCGGGGGAGGAGGGGGCCCTTCCAAAGTAGTTACTGTTCTGCATCAGCTGACTCCCCATAGGCTTTCCTCCCCCCCACAAAAAAAGGGTAAATCTGGCAGCCCACCAATCCCACCCTCAAATCGAGTTACTGCCAAGGAGATTGCTCCCCATGCCTCTGCCTAAATCATCCTTTTTCTTGAGCGAGGTTGTCCTAGGGCAGTCCGTCTGGGTATTAAGAGGGGGAAAAAAATCCTTAATTATCCAGAGACTAATGCCCAACCTAATTCTCCGGAGGACTCTCTGGAGGTCTCTCGGGGGAGTGGGGGAGGGGAATGAAGACCCTGCTACTCCTCCCTCTAGCCCAAACGCTCTCTTCCTCCCCAAGTCTCATCAACAGTTCCCAACAGACACCTGAGAACGAGGCATGGCGCCTGCGCAAACCGCCCCCCCCCCCCCCCCCCCCCATCCCCAACACACACCTCCCTCCCCC
>NW_020954564.1:54199047-54249457 GCF_900497805.2 Vombatus ursinus | reverse complement strand
CCCGAGGAGCCCCCAGACTTTGGCTTCTTCCCTAGCGCACTTTCCCCGCCGCCCCCCCCCTCCGGGCTCCCGCTGCCCTTCCCCGGGGCCTCCGCAGCCCGGACGCTGCCAGTTCTTGGCGTGGAGCCGACAAGCAAATTACTCCCCCATGCCCCTTTTTTTGAGGGGTCCCAAGGAGTCACTTTTACAAATTGCATGGCAAGTGACTGCTTAACTATAGAACAAGGGAGGGATTTTATTTTGGGAGGGAGAGAGTTGGGACGGGATGGGTGGGATGGAGATGCAAAAAGAAAAGCATCGAGGACATGTTTTGTAAAAATACACAGAGAGCAGAAAGAAAGGCCAGAAGGGGACACAAACATAGGAGAAAGTTGGTGTCCGGGTGTTAAATTTAATATGTAATTGAGAATGTTTCATCCGCAATCCTCTTCTGTTCTTTGACTATTTAAATATTCATCTTTGTTGATGTTAAGTTCATTTTTTTTGATTGCTTATTAAAGAGATTCCTGGTGGAGACACCGACCTCCTCGTTGTTCCTCCAACAGAACACGCCCTCTCCCTCCGTGTATTTTCACTAGCTTCCCCCCCCCCCCCCCCCCCCGTTTGTAATTCTCTCCCTCTTCACCTCTGACTCCTGGCATATTTAAGGTCTCAACTAGGTGGTGCAGTGGATAGAGCACGGGCCCTGGCGTCAGGAGGACCTGAGTTCAAATTCGCCCTCAGGCACTTTACACATACTAGTTGTGTGACCCTGGGCAAGTCACTTAAACCCCATTGACTAGCCAAAAAAAAAAAAAAAAAGTAAAGTCTCAGCTAAAATCACTCCTTCTACCAGACGCCTTTCCAGATCCTTCCAATGTTAAGTATCTTCTCTGAGATTCTCTCTAATTTACCCTGCATATATCTTGTTGGTACTTAATTGTTTGCATATCATCCATAAGAATTGGAGTTTCTTGAGGACCGAGACTGTTTTTTGCCCTTCTTTGTATCCCTAGAGTTGAGCCTGATACATACTATACTATAAGTGCTTAATACCTGCTTGTTTACTTGTTGACTTGGCGATGATGCCATGTGGCACCATCTGTTTTTAAAGTGTCCCAGAACTTAACTTTCATTATCTTTTGTGTTAGAGGCGCTCATGTTTCTCTTAGAAAACATAAACAACTGTATGCATACAAAATATAGTGTAAATGGAAAATAATCTCAAAGCACTAGCAGAGTGTGTGTTGGTGGGGGAAGAGGGAGGACACCTGGAAAGACTTCTTGCTGATGGTAGGATTTAAGCTTAGGAGACCGGGGAAGCCAGGAAGTTGAAGTAAGGAGAGGAGTACATTCCATGCAAAAAGATGGGACAGCCACTAGAAAGATAATGGAGTGGTGAGATGGGGGCTATTGTAGCTGGATAGTAAAGTATGTGAAGAGGAAATAAAAGGTAAGGCCAAAGTGACTTTAGAGTTAAATGGTAGAGTTTAGATGGTTAGTTTAGAGTTAGATGATATCAATTTTAATTTAGGCAAATCATTTACACATTAGCCTCAGTTTATGAGTTGAACTAGATGGCCCTAGGCCAGCTTAAAATCTTGTGACCTTGCAAAACGGGTTTATTTATTTATTAATCTATTTGTTTGTTTACTTATTTCCCCATACAGACTAGATCAGCAATTGGGCCCTTGTTATCCTTTTCCTTACTATAAATTGCTGAATCCACTGTGGAATAAAAAGAATGCTGGATTTGGAATGGAAAAAACTGGGTTTTAATTCTTGCTTCCCATATGACTTTTAGCAATACAACCACCTCTCTGGGCCTCAGTTTACTCATTTATGAGGGGAATTGAACTAGGCTCTAAGCTCTTTCTAGGTCTGCATTCTATGTTTTTGTTGTCTCTATCCAAGTATTACTTATCCTTCCTAAAAGTCCCAACTCCTCTTTCCTCAAAGTCCGATCACAAAAATCACCACCACCTCTCCTCAAAACCCAAAGGAAGTATTCCAGAATACCAAACCCAAGAGCCTTGGAATAGCAGTGTCCCAACTACTTCACACCCATCTGAACTGATCAGAGGGAAGAAAACATGCAGACAGTTTGGTGTAGATATATCTTTTGATCAACAGGGATATAGGAGAAGACAGAATTAGAAGGAAGGTAGATTAAGGGAAGGATTAGTACTGAAAAAGAAAACTCTCTAAGGATGTACAAAAATATTTATAGCTCTTTTTGAAATTGCAAAGAATGGCTGAGGGGTGCTCACCCATTGGGGAATGGTTGAACAAATTATGGTATATAAATATGATGGAATACTTCTGTGCTATAAGAAATAATGAAGAGGATGATTTAAGAGAAATGTGGGAAGAATTATATGAACTAATGCAGAGTAAAGTGAACAGAACCAGGAAAACAATTTATACAACGACAACAATATTGTAAAGACAAATGTGGGTACTCGGGCCAGTAATTGCCAACCATGATTCCAGAGGACTAATGATGAAACATGCTACCAATCTCTTGATAGAGAATTGAAGGATTCAGAAGGAATGAGACTTTTTTTTTAACATAGCCAGTGAAGAAATTAGTTTTGCTTGATTATACATGTTTGCAACAAAGGTCTTCTTTTTCTTTTGTTCTTAATGGAGATGAAGAGAGAGAGAGAAGGCAGATTTTTGCTGATTGAAAAAAATGTTTTTAAGAAAAGTACTTTGCATTATAAAATTCAGACTTTGAGTTCCTTGAGAGCAGTAACTATTTTTTTTTAAATCCATAGCTCTTAGCACAGTGCCTGGCACATAGTAGTCACTTAAATGCTTGTTGATTTGACTTACGAGATTTAGATCTAAAATGGACTTACAGGTTATATAGTCTAATTCAGGGGTGGGGAACCTGCAGCCTTCAGGCCACAAGAGAGCTTCTAGGTCCTTGGGTGTGGCCTTTTGACTGTGTCCAAGTTTTACAGAACAAATCCTTTTATTAAGGATATTTGTTATGTGAAGTTTGTATTCAATCAAAGGGCCACACCCAATGACCTAGAGGGCCACAAGTGGCCTCAAGGCCAAAGGTTCTCCACCCCTAGTCTTACCTATTTTATGAGAGCTGAAGCTCAGGGTTAAAATCAAGTTGGAATCACAGATCTAGTACTGGTAGGGATTGTCAAAGTCACTCAGTGCAATACTTTCACTTTTGACAGATGGGAAAAGATATCCAGAGTGGTTAGGGTTCTTACCCAAAGTCACACCAGTGGTAAATTGAAGAGCTGAGATTCAAACCCATGTCCTCAAAGTCCAAATCTAATGTTCTTTCCTCTGTGCTAAGCTCCCATTATACAGCTAGGTGGGGTGCAGTGAGTAGAGCACCAGACCTGGATTGAGGAAGACTCATCTTCCTGAGTTCAAATCTGACCTCAGACTCAGGATGACCCTGGGCAAGTTACTTAACCCTGTCTACCCCAATTTCCTCAGCTGTAAAATGAACTGGAGAAAAAAACAGTAAACCACTCTAGTATCTTTGTCAAGAAAATCCCAAATGGGGTCATAAAGAGTCAAATGCAACTGAAAGGACTGATCAACAACTTTGTATTTACTAATCTGTCTACAGGACTCACCCTAGGAGAATATAAGCTTCTCAAAGGGAGATGTTTCCTTTTGGTCCTTGTATGCCCAGTACCTAGTCAAGTCTCTAGCATTTATTAAGTGCTTAACATGATTATTAAATTGAATTTACACTTTTATTGTTTTTTGGGAATTTACAACTCCACCAACAATGCATTAATGTTCCAATTTTCCCACATCTTCTCCAACATTTGTCATTTTCCTGTCATGTTGGCCAATCTGATAGATGTGATGTGGTACCTCAGAGTTGTTTTGATTTGCATTTCTCTAATCAATAGTGATTTAGAGCATTTTTTCATATGACTACAGATGGTTTTAATTTCTTCATCTGAGAACTGCCTATTCATATCCTTTGACCATTTATCAATTGGAGAATAACTTGAATTCTTATAAATTTGACTTAGTTCTCTATATATTTTAGAAATGAGGCCCTTATCAGAGACACTGGTTGTAAAAATTCTTTCCCAGTTTTCTACTTCCCTCCTAATCTTGGTTGCATTGGCTTTGTTTGTGCAATAACTTTTCAGTTTAATGTAATCAAAGTTATCCATTTTGCCTTTTGTAATGTTCTCTATCTCCTGTTTGGTCATGGGTTCTTCTGTTCTCCATAAATCTGACAGGTAAACTATTCCTTGCTCTCCCAGTTTGTTTATAGTATCAACCTTTCTATCCAAATGAACTATGGAGAACACCATCACCAATGCCAACTGATGACCAATTTCCACCACCTGGAAGGTAAGCCCAAAAGCCCTGGGTGTGGCAGCACACCTCACTGGTCCTGCTTCTAACCCAGCCCCAAAAAACACCATCCCAGGAAGCATTTATCACTAGGGAGATATGACCTGGCAACTTTTTTTTTTTGGTGAGGCAATTGGGGTTAAGTGACTTGCCTGGGGTCACACAGCTAGTGAGTGTCAATTGTCTGGTTTGAGACCCAATTTGAACTCAGGTCCTCCTGACTCTAGGCCCCACTGTGCCACCTAGCTGCCCCCATGGCCTAGCAACTTTTTGTGGGTGCTGCAACCACAACTTTTGAAATCCCGGTAAAAAGTTTTTGCCACTGATGTCCCTTTGCACTATCAAATGGTTCAACATCAGAAACTCTTATGATTTTATCTGTGGAAATAACAGTAAAGAGGATTAATTATTATCTGCTTTGCTGCTGTAGTCTAAGGATTGTGGAACCTTTCCATATGAAAGCTGAAATCTTCTATATATGGTATCTTCCCCACCCACACCTCATTAGAGATAAATTAATCAATCAACCAATAAACATTTATTAAGTGCCTACCATGTGCCAGGCACTGTGCTGTGTTGGGGACATAAAAAGAGGCAAAAGTCAGTCTCTGCCCTCAAGGAGTTTACAGTCTAATGGGGGAGACAACACACAAACAAATATGTACAAAGCAAGTTATATACAAGATAAATAAGAGATAATTAACTGAGAGAAGGCTTCCTGCAAAAGGTAGGATTTTATACTTACAGTAGTTCTTTTTGTGGTGGCAAAGAATTGGAAATTGAGAGGATGCCCATCAATTGGGGAATGGCTGAACAAGTTGTGTCATATGATTATGATAGAGTACTCTTCTGCTGTGGGAAATGATGGGGTGAGGGTGGGGTTTCAAAAAAAACATGGTAAGACCTATATGAAGTGAAGTGAGAAAAACAGGAAGATCATTGTGCACAATAATAGCAATGTTGTAATGTTTAACTGTGAAAGACTTGGCTACTCTGATCAATACAATGATCCAAGACGATGCCAAAGGACTAATGATGTTATCCACTTCCATAGAGACAAATGATGAACTCAGAGTGCAAATGAAGGTATAATTTTCTTACTTTCTTTATTTTTCTTGCTTTTGAAAAAAATATGGCTAATAAGGAAATAATATTTTGCATGATTTTACATGTTTAATTGATATCACATTGCTTGCTCAGTGAGTAGGGGAGGAGTGGGAGAGAATTTGGAACTCAACATTTTAAAAGAAAAGAATGTTTAAAATAAATAAATAAATTTTTTAAAAAGGTAGGGTCTTAGTTGGGACTTAAGGAAGCCAGAGAAGTCAGTAAGCAGAGAGAGATGAGGAGGGAAAGTGTTCCAGGCATGGGGGAAAGCCAGAGAGATGTCTGGGGCTGAGAGTCTTGTTTGTGGAACATTCAGGAGGCAGGTACTGTCTTACTTTTGTATTTTTATCTCCACTGCTTAGCACAGTATTTTGCAGATAGTAAGCACTTAATAAATGCTTTTTTATTCATTCATTCAGTCATTCATACCTTGATTATTCCAAAATACATTGATTTCTATCTTCTCCGAACTCCAATAATAATAATAATAATGACTACAACAATAATAACTTACATTTATAGAGTTTTTAGATTTGCGAAATTCTTCACGTACATTAATTGGTTTGATTCTCACCACAATTCTATGAGGTAGATAATAGAGATATCAGCCACATTTTACAGATGAAGAAGCTGAGGTGCAGAGAGATTAAATGTTATTTTATAGCACTTTTGGGGAGTCTAGACCCATAAGGTGGGCAAGAACACAAGGAGCAAATACTTCTTCCAGCAATTCAGATTTGCAACTCATCTGTAGCTTATACTCTTAGAGAGCAGTGCTTATTCCACCTCAAGAAATTTCCAAACTTGTTCCAGGAGCCAAGATGGTGGAATAAAAAGTAAGTAACTCTTACCCTCCCTTATTAACCTCTGAAAACCCAGAAAATATTGCCCCAGGAAAAAACCTGGAACAGGTGAAGAAAGACTGGATGTAGCAGTCAGATAGCCCAGGTACCTTGAAGGATTAATGGGAAAGGCTCCTCTTGCCCTGGGGGAGAGCAGAATGGGAGGTGTCCCATCAAGCTAGCAGAAAGCCCCACCTCAAAATACCAGCAGGAAATTCTGAAAGCCAGGTGGTGGAGCAGGCAAACACCAACACCAAGACCCCGAAGTGCCTCAGTGAGAGCAGGGGAACTGGTGGAAACCAGCTTGAAAAACCACCAAGTATGTCAGCATTCTATAGCAAACGGGTCTCCCAGTGCCTCAGCAAAACTCTGGGAAGCACTCCAAGGGGCCCCAGGCAGAGAAACATCCTGCAACATCCATCTGAAAGGAGCTGAAGAAAGCAAAAGGAAGGAAAGACCAGGGTGAGCAGGTAACCTCCAGGGACCACACTACCAATCCTATCCCTAGAGTTCCAGTGTTGCTGATTCCAGCCCAACACCAGGTAAGCTGCCGGAACCCTACAGCCTCCAGAGGCCCCAGCACACAAAGCCAGTGACCAGGCCCTTGGCTCCCAACACAAGAACATTGGGTCAGTGCCCCCTGCACCCCAGCAGGAGAGCTCAATCTGTTTAAAGGCCAGGAAATAAGCAAACACCATGAGCAAAAAGAAACATACTATAGATTCTATTATGGGAATAGTGAAGATCAAGGCAGAAATTCTGAAGACGACAACATTGTCAACACACCCACATCTGGAACTTCAAAAGGGAATATAAACTGATCTGAAGCCCAAAAAGCCTTCTTGGAAGAGCTCAAGAAGGATTTTAAAAGTCATGTGAGAGAGGAACAAGAAAAATTGGGAAAAGAAATGAAAGGTATGCAAGAGAGAGTCAATAGCTTGGAAAAGGAAGGACAAAAATTAACTGTAGAAAACAAGCCCTTAAAAAATACAATTGGCCAACCGGAAAAAAAGTACACTGAAGAAAACAAGTCCCTAAAAAATACAATTGGCCAAATGGGGGAGGAGGTACAAAATCTAGTAGAAGAAAGCAATTTGTTAAAAATTAGAATTGGACAAATGGAAGCTAATGACTATGAGAGAATGAGAATCAGTCAAACAGAAACAAAAGAATGAAAAAAAATAGATGAAAACATAAAATACCTCATTGGTAAAACAACTGATCTGGAAAATCAATCCAGGAGAGACAATTTAAAAATTATTAGTCTACCTGAAAATCACAATGAAAAAAAGAGCTGGACAGTATCTTTCAGGAAATCATCAAGGAAAACTGCCCTGAGGTGCTAGAACCAAAGGGTAAAATAGCCACAGAAAGAATTCACTGATCACCTCCTGAAAGAGATCCCAAATTGAAAATGCCAAGGAATATAGTAGCCATATTCCAAAATTACCATGTCAAAGAGAAAATATTGTAAGCAGCCAGAAAGAAAAAATTTAAATATCACGGAACCACAGTCAGAATTACACAGAACCTTGCGGCTTCTACATTAAAAGATTGCAGGGCATGAAACATGATATTCTATAAGGCAAAGGAGCTTGAATTACAACCAAGGATCAACTACCCAGTGAAAATGAGCATGATTTTTCAGGGAAGGAGATGGATATTCAATGAAATAGGGACTTCCAAAGCTTCCTGATAAAAAGACCAGAGCTCAATAGAAAATTTGATCTTCAAATACAAGACTCAAGAGAGACATAAAAAGGTAAATGGGACAGAAAGAAACAACAACATGTTATTAATAAGGGCAAACTGTTTACATCCCTACAAGGGAAGATGACACTTACAACTTTTGAGAACAATATTGTTATTATACCATGTTAAAGGGGTATACATAGAGGGGGTGGGTATAAGTTGACTTTGATGTAATGTTAAAAAAATCTAATCAAGTGGGTTAACCGGATCCAAGTAAGTGGATTAATCTGATCTAAGAAAATGTACTGAGAGAAAAGGAAAGGAGGAGGCAGACAAGGGTAAATTGCATTATAAGGAAAGGTACAAAAACCTATTACAGTAGGAAAGAAGGGAGGGAGATGAGCATTGTTTGAACCTTATTCTCATCAGATTTGGCTCAAGAAGGGAATAACATAATCAGTTAGGTATAGAAATCTAACTTGCTCTATAGGCAGTAGGAGGGGAAAGGGAAAAAAAAGGGAGTGAGGATAGAAGGGAGGGAAGAAGCAGTAAGGCTAAAGGGGAAGAAGAGGGAGAGGGCTAATAGAAGGGAGGCGGAACTGAGGGAGGTGGTGGTCTAAAGCAAAACACTAGTGAGGAGGGAAACAGAGAAAGGAGAATGAAAGGCATAAGCGGGCAAAAAGGATGGAGAGAAAGACACAGATAGTAATCATAACTGTGAATGTGAATGGGATGAACTCTCCCATGAAATGGAGGCAGAAAGCAGAATGGATTAAAAACCATAATCCTACAATATGTTGTTTAGAGGAAACACATTTGAAAAAGAGTGACACATACAGGGTAAAGGTAAAAGGCTGGAACAGAATATATTATGCTTCAGCTAAAGTAAAAAAAGCAGGGGTAGCAATCCTGATCTGACAAAGCAAAAGCAAAAATAGATCTTGTCAAAAGAGATAAGGAAACTACATCCTGCTAAAAGGCACCATAGACAATGAAGTAATATCATTACTAAACATATATGCACCAAATGGCATAGCATCCAAATTCTTAGAGGAGAAGTTCAGGGAGTTACAGGAAGAAATAGACAGCAAAACTATACTAGTGGGGGACCTCAACCTCCCCCTCTCTGAACTAGATAAATTTAACCATAGAATAAACAAGAAATAAGTTAAGGAGGTGAATAGAATATTGGAAAAGTTAGGTATGATAGACCTCTGGAGAAAACTGAATGGGGATAGAAAGGAATATACCTTTTTCTCAGCGGTACATGGCACATATACAAAAATTAACCATGTACTAGGGCATAAAAACCTCACAATCCAATGCAGAAAGGCAGAAATATTAAATGCATCCTTTTCAGATCATGATGCAATAAAAATTATATGTAATAAAGGGCCATGGAAAGATAGACTAAAAAATAATTGGAAACTAAATAATCTAATCCTAAAAAATGAATGGGTCAAACAACAAATCATAGAAACAATCAATAACTTCATTCAAGAGAATGACAATAATGAGACAATATGCCAAAACTTATGGGATGCAGCAAAAGCAGTTCTTAGGGGAAGTTTTATATCTCTCAAGGCTTACATGAATAAAATGGATAAAGAAGAGAGTAATGAATTGGGCATGCAACTAAAAAAAACTAGAAAAAGAACAAATTAAAAATCCTCAATTAAACACCAGATTAGAAATACTGAAAAACAAAGGAGAAATTAGGAAAATTAAAATTAAGAAAACGATTGAGCTAATAAATAAAACTAAGAGCTGGTTTTATGAAAAAAACCAATAACATAGATAAACCTTTGGTTAATTTAATAAAAAAAAAGAAGAAAACCAAATTGCCAGTATAAAAATGAAAAGTGTGAATCCACCACCAAGAAAGAGGAAATTTAAAAAAATAATTAGGAACTATTTTGCTCAACTGTATGCCAATAAATTTGACAATCTTAGTGAAATGGATAAATGTTTACAAAAATATAAATTGCCCAGATTAATAGAAGAGGAAGTAAAATACTTAACCCCATCTCAGAAAAAGAAATTGAACAAGTCATTGATGAACTCCCTAGGAAAAAATCTCCAGGTGCAGTTGGATTTACAAGCGAAATCTATCAAGCATTTAAAGAACAATTAAGTCCAATACTATATAGACTATTTGGGAAAATAGGTGAAGGAGTCTTACCAAATTCTTTTTATGATACAAATATAGTACTGATACCTAAACCGGGAAGAGTCAGAACAGAGAAAGAAAATTATAGACCAATTTCCCTAAAGAATATAGATAACAAAAATTTTAAATAAAATATTAGCAAATAGATTACAGCAACTTATCACAAGAATAATACACTATGACCAGGTGGGATTTATACCAGGAATGCAGGGCTGGTTCAATATTAGGAAAATTATCAGCATGATTGATCATATCAACACCAAAACTAGCAGAAACCACATGATCATCTCAATAGATGCAGAAAAAGCTTTTGACAAAATACAACACCTATTTCTATTAAAAACACTAGAGAGCATAGGAATAAATGGAATCTTCCTTAAAATATTAAATAGCATCTACCTAAAACCTTCAGCATGCATCATATGTAATGGGGACAATCTAGAAGCATTTCCAATAAGATCAGAGGTGAAACAAGGATGTCCATTATCACCACTGTTGTTCAATATTGTACTGGAAATGTTAGCTTTAGCAATAAGAGAAGAAAAAGAAATTGAAGGTATTAGAATAGGCAAAGAAGAAACAAAGCTATCTCTCTTTGCAGATGATATGATGATATACTTAGAGAATCCTAGAGAATCAAGTAAAAAACTACTTGAAATAATAAACAACTTTAGCAAAGTTGCAGGCTGTAAAATAAACCCACATAAATCATCAGCATTTCTATATGTTACCAACAAAGCCCAACAGCAAGAGATAGAAAGAAAAATTCCATTTAAAGTTACTATAGAGATTATAAAATATTTAGGAGTCTACCTACCAAAACAAACCCACACAATTACAAAACACTTTTCACACAAAGTCAGATCTAAATAATTGGAAAGACAGCAGTTGCTTATGGGTAGGCTGAGCTAATGTAATAAAAATGACAATTCTACCTAAGTTAATTTACTTATTCAGTGCCATACCAATCAAAGTACCAAAAAATTATTTTATAGAGTTAGAAAAAATAATAACAAGATTCATTTGGAAGGACAAAAGGTCCAGAATATCAAGGGAACTAATGAAAGGCGAAGGTATCCTGGTCATTCCAGATCTTAAATTGTATTATAAAGCAGCAATCATCAAAACTGCTTGGTACTGGCTGAGAAATAGGATGGTGGCTCAGTGGAATAGATTAAGTTCTCAAGACACAGTAGTCAATGACTATAGTAATCTATTATTTGATGAACCCAAAGATCCCAGCTTCTGAGATAAGAACTCACTATTTGATAAAAATTGCTGGGAAAACTGAAAAAGAGTATGACAGAAACTAGACATAGACTAAAATCTCACATCATATACCAAAATAAAGTCAAAATGGGTTCATGATTTAGATATAAAGGCTGATACTGTAAGCAAACTGGGACAGCAAGGAATAGTTTACCTACCAGATTTATGAAGAACAGAATTCATGACCAAACAGGAGACAGAGAACATTATGAAAAGCAAAATAGATAACTTTGATTATGTTAAATTGAAAAGTTTTTGCACAAAGCCAATGCAACCAAGATTAGAAGGAAAGTAGAAAATTGGGAAAGAATTTTTACAATCAGTGTCTCTGATAAGGGCCTCATTTCTAAAATATATAGGAAACTAAGTCAAATTTATAAGAATATAAATCATTCCCCAAATGACAAATGGTCAAAGGATATGAACAGGGAGTTTTCAGATGAAGACATTGAAACTATCTATAGTCACCTGAAAAAAAGCTCTAAAGCACTATTGATTAGAGAAATGCAAATCAAAAGAATTCTGAGGTACCACATCACACCTATTGGATTGGCCAACATGACAGGAAAATGATAAATGTTGGAGAAGATGTGGGAAAATTCGAACACTAATGCATTGTTGCTGGAGTTGTGAAATGATCCAACCATTTTGCAGAGCAATTTGGAACTATGCCCAAAGGGCTATATAAACTTGTGCATAACCTTTGACCCAGCAATAGCACTTCTTGGGCTGTATCCCAGAGATCATACAAATGGGAAAAGGACCCACATGTACAAAAATAATTATAGCAACTCTTTTTGTAGTGGCAAAGAATTGGAAATTGAGACGATGCCCATCAATTGAGGAATGGCTGAATAAGATGTGGTATATGAATGTAATGGAATCCTGTTGTGCTATAAAAAATGATAAACAGGCAGATTTCAGAAAAACCTGGAAAGACTTGTATGGTCTGATGCTGAGTGAAGTGAGCAGAACCAGGAGAACATTGTACACAATAACAGTCATGTTGTACAATGACTAATATTGATAGAATTAACCCATCTCAGCAATGCTAGGATCTAAGACATGTCCAAAGGCCTCATGATGGAAAATGCTATTCACATCCAAAGAAAGAACTATAGAGTTTGAATGCAGATCGAAGTATACTATTTGCTATTTTTTTTTCTTCTGTTGTGTTTTGTTTCCTCTTTCTGGTGGTTCCTTTTATTGGTTCTGATTCTTACTTACAACATCACTAATGTGAAAATATGTTTAATAGGAATGTATATGTATGGCCTATATATGGGGAGGGAGGTAGGGAAAGAGGGGGAGAAAAATTTAAAACTCAAAAGCTTATGGAAGTGATTGTTGATAAAGCAAAATAAATTAATAAAAAAGGGGAAAAAAAAGAAATTTCCAACTTAATTAAACACTGTCTTGTCTTATTTTCATGTGTCAATCGTTCCTCCAAGTATAACTGAATCTGTAACAAAAGAATTGTCTCTGTGTGCCCATCTTATCTCCAGAGAATGGATAGTGTTTGGTTTGTGCTAGATAACTGATTTAAATTCTAAATTCTATACCTCTCTCCTTTTCTTTGTAGAAGTGGGGGATTATGGGTGTGAAGCTTTACATTTAAAGACAGATTTTTTTTTTTTTGCTTTTCTGATTAGGTTTCTTTATCTTTTATGATTTATGTCAACACAGGCCACCCTGCATCCTACAGCCTGAAGGCCAAATGTATTAGGTTGTACCTTACCCCCAAGGTTCTCTGAGTACCCTTAAGAGGGTTTGGGGAATATCTAGGTTCTCTGCAAATGGCTCCAGCCTCTACCAATGGTATTACCTCAATTGTAGGGGGTGCAGATTTGCTGTACCTGAGTTCCATATAGCCACTAACAGTCAGATTGACTTTTATACAGAAATGTATACTTCAGAAGGTATTAAAAAAAAAACACAACTTACTCCCCCAACACATAGTATGCATAGTACTCCTTCTGCCCTGCATCACCTTAGTTTCTGGGGAAGGGAAAGGGATTAGGTTCATAGCTTTAGCTCAGTTCCCAAAGAGCACAGTGTTAGGTTCCAAATACAAAAGACCCCTTGGGCTTGAGTCCCCGGCACCCTGGCTTCTCAGGATTTCCATGCCACCGCTGACCCACCTGTACCACCCCACCTGCAATCCTGGATCCAAGGCTGTTGTTATGGTTCAAACTCCATGGTCCATGAGGATCACCTCCAGCCTCTGAAATTAAGGACTAACATAGAACAGAAACAATCACCAAAGCCATTTCTCAAAGGTAGGGTAAGCAGAAGAAAAGTCCTTCCTCTCTTACTGGTTAAAAAGGTCAAATGGCTCAGTCTTACCAGTTTTAAAGATGAAGAGAGCCAATCAAAGAAAACTACCCCACCCACAGGATAGGGGATACAGTGGGGTCCACGTTAGGCGAATTGGGAATGCTCAAAAGGTTTCTCAAGGGCATTTCCATGTTAGAACTGGGAGTGCCAAGAAAGCCCAGTTTACATTTATTTTAGGGGATGACTCTTTAGGAAGGAGACAGGGATATATTTTAAAAATGTAAGTTATGCAAAAATTAAGGATATCAATAAAAATTTTAGAATTAAAATATAAGTTCTAAAATCAGGAATAAGAGAATTTTCTCCTAGATACAGGTAAGCAATGTGGTATTAAGTACTAGACTAAATATTTACTGATAATAAGTTTTCTGAAACTATTTATTCAGTTACATGATCTTAATTAACTTACTCTTGGATGGATGTTACTATGTGTTACATTATATTAGGATTTGAAAAATGAAATTCTTATAGTCTGAAGCTGCTTTTGGCTATTCATAAAATATTCAGAAATTCTTTGCTAAAATCATGTATACTCTAACAGTTTGATCTTGATTTTTATTTGCATGAACAGTATGAGTTAAAATACGTGAAAAAGTTTTGTTTGCATTTGGTACAGCCAGCATTTATGGTTAAGTTACTTGGATTCAAATGCTATTTACTGCCTTTTGAATTTAGACAACTCAATCTCTCTGAGACTCAGTTTCCTTAACTGTAAATTGAAGGGCTCACACTTGATGATCTCTAAGGTCCCTCCTGCTCTAAATTGATGACTCTATAACTTGAAAGATGCTCTCCACCGTGCATGAAAAATCATTTGTTGATTTTTTTTAACTAAAGGAAAAATATTTTCTCAGTTGCTGCCAAGTTCTGGCACTTAATGAAAATTTGTTATGGCTTTGCTATAAGAACAGAAAAAGTTAATTTAAAAAAAAATTTCTTTAAAAGTCCCTTTTGTAGGTTATCTAAGTGTGAATAAACAAATTGAATGTTCCAACAGTAGCAACAGCAAAAGACAATGAGCAGAGTGCAAACACCAGAAGGAAAAAAAAGGAACTCTCTCTCTTCCCTTCATTCTAATGGAATGATGTGAGGGATTGTCTGATGTTAGCTACGTGCCACGTGGGGGTTGTGGCAAGATGGGGCAGGGACAAGATATTAGGAAGTAACCGGAGCTCACGCTCCCGAGGCAGGGGGCTGTGCCATGTGGAGTTGCGGTGAACTGGGGTAGGAACAGGATACAGGGAAGTAGCCGGAGCATGTGCTCCTGAGGCAGGGGGCTGTGCCACGTGGGAGTGGGATGGCAGAGAACGAGCTCCCTTTGTCTAGTCCTCTCCCTAGGTGCAGCGCTAACCCCAGACGTCTCCTTCCGGTATCCGGGCCTAGCTTCCTGTGTCACGTCCTCTCCCTTGGTGCAGCGCTAACCCCAGACATCCCCTTCCGGTATCTGATCCTACAATCATTCACTGGCAGGCGGGCTGAGGAGGAGGGGCTAGGAAGGTATATAGGAACGGTAGGGATCGGAGCTCGCTCTCTTTTGCTCCTGCTCCCTTGCTCTGGCCTTCCTGCTTGGCCTTGCTGTGATGGCCTCTGAATAAAGTTCGAGTGTTTGCACCTCCTGATCAGCTCGTCTCTGTGTTTATCCGGGTGGGCTCCGAAGACTGATAAGTATGACCTTGGCAGTCTGCTCCTATTAGAAGGAGAGTGCACACAGAATGATATTGTCACAAGGATGTATAAACATCTTTTTTGCTGAGTTGTATCTCTTCATACATGCAACTGGTGCCCACGAACTTAGTCATTAATTTTTAAGCATAAAGGAGGACTGTTATCCTAAGAAATTGGCCACAGGGTTGTAATATACCATAATCCATAAAAGAGCTATTTTAGAATCCACATGTGGGTTCAAAAACTTGTGTATTCAATAAGAGAAAGTAATCTCAGTGGCAATTTCCATTTCAACCGATACATATCATTTATATCCACAGCTATGTGCCTTCTGGAAAAAAAACATCTGAGCCTAAGGGCAGTGGGGGAAGTGGCTAATCCAGCAAACAACGGGTCCATTCAATTCAACAAATATTTGTTTACTGTTTTCTACTGACTCTCCACTTCTTTAGGGCCCAGGAGGTATATAAAGTTTAGATCAGACTTGCTCTTACCTAGCTTATAGTCTAATGGGGGATACAAACCATATGCAATAATTATAATATAAAATGAAGTGCTAGAACTTGGCAGTGTCTGAAATTTTTTTTCCCTTCAGTTAAAGAAATCAATGAAAAATATCAATGAATGGTCTTCTATGCACAGAGGTGAACATCTTTTAAAATGTAGGATCATCAAGTGTGAGCCTTTCATTTTACATTTGAGCAAACTGAGTCTCAGAGATGTTAACTGACTCGTCCAAAGTTATAAGGCAGTAAATAGCATTTGAATCCAAATATCCTGACTACAGCTCTAGGACTCTCTGTACTCCATTGTAATGCCTTCTGCTTTTAGCATGTTCAGTTCCATTGTTCCATTGTCAAAATATAGCTCCTTGGAAAAAAATTGATCATTACTGTTTGGTTCTTATGAGATGAGAGATATCCAACAATAAGTGCTGGTTGTACCATAATGCAAACAAATTTTTTCATGCATTTAAATTCTTACTGGTCACGCAAATAAAAACTAAGACCAGACTATTAGGGTATACAGCATTTCAGCAGAGGATTTCTGGATAATATAAAATAATACATAAGTACAGGAGCATTACAAGTGCTGCTATGGAGTGAAGACGCTCAAGCAGATGCTATGCCAAAGTTCACTTTGGAAATCTGGGACTGTGCTGTGAAGAAGGTTTTTAGGAGAGAGAAGGCAGAAGCTGCAAGGAGTAGCCATTCTTCCTGAAACCCATCATCTGGGGAGGAAGCCAGGCTATAGTTGTTCTTGTTGTCATTCGTCCTTCCTTCCTGAAGAGGACAAATGACATCCCAAGGGTGATGTCTTCACTTGCAAGTGAATTGGATCTAAGTGAGATAGAGCTGCACAAAGTCTTTAGCCTCACTCTTTCCTCCTGAATCATCTAAATCCAATAGCAAGACATAAGTTAAGACACCTGGTGATGTCCTTGCATGCAGTCGATGACCTTGGACTTTCTAAATTAAGATCTTTCCCAGGCCTCTGTTTGTCTGAGGCAACAGTCTTAGGAAGGCAGGTAGGGTCAAACAGGTCACCCAATCTCTGTGTGCCAGTCAGATCTTTCCCCAGCTTCCTCCAAGATCCTGGACAAGCAATCCTATGTAAAATTGTAGAGTCTCTAAGAATAGCTTTTTAGCGAAAAAAGGGTGAGAGGTGCCCATGGGGAACAACATGTCCATAGGACCACTACGTATAATGCTGGAATGGTAATATCTCCTATATATGGGAGTTTAGGGAGCTTAATTTGTACTTTTTAGGGAGTATATAGAAGATTCCCCATTTTTGAGGCTTGACTTGCTTTAACTTCAAGGATTTATAACCACTAGGTCTAGGGGTGTACTCTGGGAGCCAGTAGTCTGCTTGACTTTTTTATCTCAATGCAAGTACCATATCCACATAGAGGTACAGAGTGGTCAGCAGGTTGCAAAAGAGATAGACCCTTTTGACCTATGACCATTCTAACTTAAAATAAAGATAAAATACAGATATACCAGAAAAAAAATTTTTACACAGTCATGGCAGATTGCGCATGTAAAGTATATATTGCAAATTGTGCATATTTATTGATAACAATGCTACTGATTCATGCTTCAGTTATGCTTCTATTTTGTTATTTTGTTAATATATTTATCTATTATGTACTTGTATTATGCTTTTGTAGGATAGCAATATCTTTTTGTTAGCTATAATATACACTGTTTTGCTTACTGTTTATTTGCATACAAATTTAAGATTATACTTAGATTTGTTCTTTATATGCCAATCGACACTGTTATAGCTAGCCAGCTTTTTGTTGTTGTTGTTGTTTATGGCATTTTCCTGTTACGCACCACTCAGGGAAGAAGGCAGGAAGGGAACAATAAGCCAGTTATCAGTTCCCATCCCTACTTTCTCTGACAGTGGATGAGCATATAATGGGAATCAGAGTAGAATGAGTAAAGGCTGCTCCTTCTTCAAATCTGCCAAGAAGTGATGAGCATACACTGCTGAGTCTATGAAACAGCTAGAAGGAGCTATGCATTTTCTCTCACTCCACCTTTAAAGATTGATTGGCTCAAAGCTTGTGTCTCCACTAAGCTGATAAGCAATTTTTTCTCTCTTTGGGAGAGGGCAAAGCTCAGGAGAAGAAGCTGATTCTACCTTTTCAAACCAAACAAAATGTTTCTCCCCAGCTGCCCATTGCTTAATAGACTTTCTTTGCCCTTGTTTTACTCCTCTCCTTATATAAAAGAAAATCTGGTGACCTTCTAATCCTTGTGTGATTAAAATGGGAGTGAGTAGTAATTTGGGAAAAGTTTGGATTTTGTTTCAGTGAGACTAAGGCTTGGGGAAAGAGGAGGATCAGACAGTGACTCCATTCATAGGTCACAAATGCAACAGAAGTTGCACTGAAATAGTACCCCTAAACAAATGCAAATTTCCATAAACACAAAATTCTATAAACATAGAGAAATTACTGACATAATGTAAACATATCCCTAGCAATGATGATGAAGCTAGCCAAGCTCTGGAAAATGATACTCATGTGTGGTAGAAGTAACTTATACTAAGGTTCCTGCCACATAGGCTGTTAGTTTTTCCCCAAAAACGTAATGGAACTGTCCTGGAGACTTAATTGGCTCAGAGGACACAGACTTTGGCCATTGATGTATCCTTCCGATTAGCCTAAGTACAAAAGCCAACACAAATGGAATCATTGGCTCCTCTTTCAGATTTTACATGCACACTTCTGAATAGTGTGGCAGCATGGCTAACACAGAGACAGGAAAACTGCCTGACTGAATCAATGCTGAATGTGTTCTTCCTGAATATCCTTTCCATGCTATGGAAAGGTAGAGGCAGGTAAGGGACTCAGAAGATAGACTGCTAGGGTTAGAGTCAGCAAGACCTGAGTTCGAATCACACTACAGACACTAATTAGCTGTTTGACCCTAGACTTAAGCTCTATTTGCCCCAGTTTCCTCATCTGTAAAATTGGAACATCTGTCATCTTAGGTTGTTAGGAGGACTAAAGGAGAATAATATGAGAAAAGCTCTTAGCACAAAGGTAGGGAACCTTCAGTCTTGAAGCCACATGTAGCCTTCTAGGCCGTCAAGTGTGGCCCTTTGATTGAATCCAAACTTCACAGAACAAATGTCCGCTAGGTTCTCAAGTGCAATCCTTAGTAAAAAGGATTTGTTCTGTGAAGCTTGGATTCAGTCAAAGGGCCTCACTTGAGGCCCTAGAGGGCAGCTTGTGGCCTCAAGGCTGCATGCAGGTTCCCTACCCCTTAGTACATAGTAGGTGTTAATAAGGGCAGCTAGGTGACACAGTGGATAGAGCACTGGGCTTGGAATCGGGAAGACTAATCTTCATGAGTTCAAATCTGGCCTCACATACTAGCTGTGTGATCCTGGGTAAGTCACTTAACCCTGTCTGCCTCAGTTCCTCCTCTGTAAAATGAGCTGGAGAAGGAAATGGCAAATCAATCTAGTATCTTTGCCAAGAAAACCTCAAAATGGGGTCATGAAGAGTTTGAAGTGACCCAATAACAACAACCACCACCACCAAGGTGTTAATAAGTGCTTGTACCCTTTCCTCCTTGTCTTCCTGGCTAAGTAAACTTCTAGTTAACTATTAGATGGTCTTTGAGTGTTTCATTTTACTCCAATCCCAAACCTGAACCTCCAGAACAACGAAGTCAGGCCTGACCCACAAAATTCCTGAAACTTTATACGTGAGAGATATATCCATTTAAATGTTACATGTTTTGACCCTGTACAAATGTGACACATGGACACTTTCACCCTTTTCTCCATTAAAATACTCTACTTGGAACTCAACAATTTAAATAAATAAAGAATTCAGGATCAGGAAAGGATTTCTTTGGAGTTCTATATCTAAGGGAGTTGGCCTCTGAAATCACAGGAACAATCCTATGACTGAATTATAAATGAATCACCAAGCTGAACCATTTTTATGGCCAGTGAGCTAAACACCTAATCATGGGATCTTTACCTTATGTGATTAGATCCTGGACTTTCAGAAGTCAGTTCTCTTACATATAGCAGTGGAACCCCATGCAGTTTGCCACTTATTTCAGTAACATATTATAGAAGAATTTTCTTCACCATGAAATTCATGTGTCTAGCAGCAGGCAGGTTCTGATCATAAGATGGGCAACACCACGGTAAGAAAAATTCAGCAGAGCCTAATATTACATAAAGACAGTTTGTACAGTGCACAAGGAAACCTGCATTCCAGAATAATCAACGGGCCTTTGGATATTCTAACAAAATAAGCCAAAATGGGAATTTCTGACACATACAAAACATAAGAACATCTTAGCTTTGAATATAAGTTTACAAATTTAAAACTATTGTTAAACCCTTCATTCTACCATCAGTTGACTTTTTGACGTTAGACTACTTATCTAATCTTTCTGAGATTAAATTTCTGTAGTGGTAAAATTAGAACAATACTATCTCTTAAGAACTACCCTTTACCCAATTTAGCATTTATTTAGTCAGTGTGTAGTGGGTTCCAATACAACTAAACTTAAGGGAACAAAATCTTACTAGATAAAAAATACTAAACTAAGGGCAAAGAATTATTATATAATCATTATTTGGATAAGGCTGGTCCTGTGGTTTCATTGATATATAGAACTCCTCTGTGAACAGACTCCTTCTACCAATTTCACATATGTTTTAGAGACTGCCTACAGTCCTGAGAGATTAAGTGTTCAAAGGTGGGACTTGAACACTGATCTTCCTGGTTCCAAGGCTATCACTATACCATCCACTGCAGCACCCTCCTAGATATTTGTTAAGAGATAAGGAATTATTGTAGTAATGACTGTTAAAATTTTATTTTCTTAAAATTTGTACTTAAATACTAAAAGAAGAAGAAGAAGAAACAACTGGTGAATTTCTTGATTTTGGGAGCAAAACACAAAAAAGAGAATTTTACATGAAACCATGAATTTCCATTTCATATAGCTTGTTTTGTTGTTGTTGTTGTTGTTGTTTTTTTTAACATATAAGAGGGACAAGTTAGGTGGTGCAGTAGATAGACAAGCAGCCCTAGAGTCAGGAGAACCTGAGTTCAAATCTGACCTTAGACACTTGACACTCACTAGCTTTGTGACCCCGGACAAGTCACTTAACCCCAATTGCCTCACCAAAAAAAAAAAAAGAAAAGAAAAGCATATAATAAATTTGACATTATTTTCAAAACTCTCCTGTTTGTCTTTTTGCCTTCTGAACTTTCTTCTGTTGTCTTCTGTGCGTTTAAAAAGCTATTTCAATGACCTCTTTATATATCTATATGTATATCTATATATCAGTATTGCTAACTTCCCCTCATCCTTGGTGTGGGAGCTCTGGAATTTGACTATGATATTCTTTGGACTTTTCCTTTTGAGAAGATGATGAGTAGATACTTTCTATGCTTACTTTGTCCTCTGGTTCAGATAGATCTGGATAGTTTTCCTTTATGATTTCTTGAAATATAGTTTTCAGATGCTTTTTTTTAAAATCATGGATTTCAAGGAGTCCAGTGATTCTTAAATTCTCTTTCCTTGACCTGTTTCCTAGTTCCATTGTTTTTCATATCAGATATCTTGTATTTTCTTCTATTTTTTCAGTATTTTGATTTTGCCCTAATATTTCTTGCTCATGTAGTCATTGATTTCTATTTCTCCTAGTCAAGTTGTCAGGGATTCTGTTATTGGGTAAGGTTTACTACTTTTGCTTCTAAACTGTTCTTCCAATTCTTTCCTCCAGAGCTTTTATTTCATTAAAAAAAAAGTATTGCTTCATTTCTTCTAGGGATTAATGTAGCACTTATTATTAATGTATTATTAATGTAGTACATATAATTTTTCCTTTGAGTTTTTGCTTCAGTCAATCAATCAACAAGCACATATTAAGCATTTAGTACAAGTGTCAGGCACTTGTACTCAAGTGCTGGGGATACAAATATAAGCAAAAAGAAAGACAGTCTAATAACTCCTAGGAATTTATATGCTACATCCCCCATAAAAGGTGAGCTAAAAAGTAAGAGAGGGGAGGGGAGGAGACATGCTGACATAGTCCAGAGAATTAGGGAATGGCTAGTCTGAGGCCCTTCCCCAAAACAAAGTTTCTGAGAACTCTCCAATAGGAGAAGGGACTCACAGTAGTCAAGGCAGCTGAGGCAGGGGCAGTTATGTAATGTAGTGGATAGAGCACCAGCTTTGGAGTTAGGAGGACCTAAGTTCAAATTCAGCATCAGACAGTTACTAGCTGTGTGACTAGCTGGGCAAGTCACTTGACTCAAATTGCCTCCAAAAACAAAACAAAACAAAACAAAACAAAACAAAAAAAGAGGCAGCCGAAGTAGCAGTACCTAACTCTGGGAGGAGGAGGTAAGGACGGGAATCCAAGTGATCTAAGCAGGCCCTAATAGCTCACCCCCAAAGTTCAGCAAGGGGGCAGAGCCTGGCCTTGGCTCAAAGCCTCAATTCAAGAACTAAAACTTGAGCGATGAGTAGGTGAAAAAAGATAAATCTTCAGGACCTTTATGATGCTCAGGATAGCATTCCACAAACCCCAGAGTTCTGGAGTGACCTTGTCCAAGCCCGCTCATATTGATTAGTACCACACACTTGTCTCTGCTGCTTCCTAGGACTTTCGACATCCCTTCCCTCCAACACCTCTTCTCCCTTACAATCACCCTGGGGGCCCTCCACTGTTGCCTCCTGGAGTCCTTCAGTCTACATGTGTTTGTGGCCCTTCTGTAGGAAACTGCTGGCTTGTTAGTCTGTGCTGGTGCTGGCTTTCCTGGTGGCCCACTATTGCTCATGGGTGGCTGGCTTTTTTGCGTGTGTGCAGATGTGGAGTGGAACAAGTCACTTACTATGGTTTCTCATTGGATTTCTTGATCATTCTCGATCAAGTGCTAATTTTTTTTTTTTTTTTTTTTGTTACTGGCATAGATACGAGGGAGCTATGCAAACAATCTGTGTTCAGGCAACCATTTTGGCCAGAATTCCTGTCTGCTTTAGAATTAAAGCTCTTTGTTCAGAAGGTAGACATTGTGGCAGAATGCAATTTGCACTGGGCAGACAGAAAATAAGGGTTTTAGCTCCAGTTTTGCCACTAACTAGCAATATGACTTGAGGCTAGCTACTTAGTCTCTCTGGGCCTCAGCTATAGAGACTTATTTTTTTCAGCTCTGATTCTAGGGAGGGATGACTGTTTTTGTCACTTTAGCATTTGGCTCATGAAATGGGAATTTAAATATTGATAGGGGGTTGATCAATTAAATGTATTGGGGATACAGGAAAGATTATTTTGAATAGTAAGAAAGTAATATTGCTTGTTTTGTTTAGTACCACATTTGTTGTATCCCAAAAGTCTTATTGCACTTTTAGGCTATCACAGCTCAAAGAGAATCAAAGCAAATAAGCTTTCAAAGTTTAAGACTGCACTGAGACTTTTGGGACACTGTATTTTTAATGATTAAAATGTATTGGAGAGCAACTTGGGATTGTTGAAATAATGAATTATGTATTGTTTTTATTAAACACACGTATTTTTATTAAATTATGTATTTTTATTAAAAATAACTATTTAAAATATTTATTAGCACCAAGAAGGAGAGAGAGGAGCATGGGGTTGCAAAGAGGTGGGGAGGAGAGAACAGGTAGGTAGATGGGAAAGGGTATAAAACCTTCCATCCCAAGGCCCATCTTTTGTTTGCTCTTGGGATTGGCATTATGAAGCCTAGTGATGGACCAGTATCTTGCTGCCTCTACCACCCACCCCTCAGCCCCTAACACACATATACCCAGCACACAGCCTATACAGGGTTAGTTGTAAAAGTTCCTCATTCCTTGTCTCACTTTCTTGTGGAGATCCCAAGACAATGGTTCCTGAGTAAATGGAGAAATAATTTTTTTAAATCTGTGTTGTTTTAAGCTATTAAAGAATTGTAAATGCTTTAAAAGGCCATTGAATTTGGCACCTTGAAGCAAAGTCCAAGGTACTAAAGGTAGTATGTAACAAGATTCTGATCTAAGTTAGTGGAGAAAATATTCACATTGAAGAAATCCCTTTGTAGACATTACTAAACAAAAGGAAAACAAAAAATCACCTTTCAGGGTGTATCCTGGGGTTAGTACAGGCTCAGAAAAATGTGAAAATTACTGTTTATTATGAAGATTCTGGAGGTAGCTAGGTGGCAAAGTGGATAGAGTGCCAGTTTCAGAGTCAGGAAGACTTCCTGAGTTCAAAGCTGGCCTCAGACACATGCCTATGACGCTGGGCAAGTCACTTAACCCTACTTGCCCAAACCACTCCAGTGTCTTTGCCAAGAAAACACCAAAAGGGGTCACAGAGAGTTGGACGTAACTGAACAACAAACAACAATGAAGATTTTTGAGGTCTTACAAGATCCTTACAATGAAGTTTCCATTTCATTCAATATTCTCTATTCATAAACAAAGGACATTTTATATTTTTAATAAGAATCAATATAAGTGAGATTATTGGCTTAATTTTGTATTAATTGTACAATATCATCAGAAGTTTTTCCGCCTTCTACAATTAATTTGTTCCCCTTTCATATATGTGTATATATGCATATGTATATATGTATGTATGCATGTATGTAAGTATAAATGTATGCACGTATGTATGTCAGACTTAGTACAATACTGGGTGTCAGAGAATGGAGTTGTGAATTTATTCCTTCACATAGTTACCAACACATTGGACTATGTTACAGGCAGCTTCTACAGGGTAAGAAGAGTTGATCATTAAATTTTCTACCTGAGCATTTACACCGTGTAAATCAGCAAATTAGGCTTCATTTTTTTGTTCTGTTGATTGTCTAGACTTAAGAAAGTGATGGAGAGAATGTTAATAATTTAGATTAACTTTAAAAGCCTATTGTGTATCCTCACCTCCTTCCTCTTCCCACCAGGTGTTATACCTGGTACAGTTACAGTTACCAGTACACCCCTGCCTATAAGATTTCATAGGACTTTTAGGATGGATTTCTCCTCAGATATTTCAAAGGAATTCATCTCCTCAGCTGGTCCAAGATGCCCTGGGGATCAGTATTTAATTGATTCAAACCATAAAGCTAGAAGAGTCTTTAGAATTAATACTACAACTCCATTGTGTTGCAGCTATGGAAGGTGGGACTGCCCTTTTCTCTCCCCCTCCATACTGTGTATTTATACTGTAATCATTTACTCAACAACAATTTCTTCACTGTCTGCTATGTTTGTACCAGGCACTATTCTAGGACATGAGAATTCAAATAAAAGCAATGAAACAATACTTACTCTCAAGGGTTACTATCTAACATGGGGAACAAGTACATATATAAGTACATACACAGTAAATATGGAGAGAGAATCAATACAAATAAATTCAAAATAATTAAATCCAAGGTAGATAGGGAGGGAGAACATTAGCAGTTGGTAGGATCAGGAAAGGCTTCAGGTGCTTGAGATGAATTTTTTTTTTTAATTTTCACTTATTTATTTATTTTTGGTTTTCAACATTCACTTTTATAAGATTTTGAGTTCTAAATTTTTCCTCCTCCCTCCTTTTGCCCCTCCCAAGATGGCATGCAATCTGATTTAGGCTATACATGTACAATTGAGATGAGTCTTTACTGAAAGAAGTGATTTTATGTTGCAGGGTTAAAGAAGGAGTACATTTCAGACATGGGTAAAGAGTTGGGCAGTAGTTTTCAATGAAGCTGGAAAGATATCTTATATATACAAAGGGGTGTGCTGGCAAACGTTTAACAAGTGGCTGTGTCTGTGAGGGAATTATGCATGATAGGCTTTAAAATTTAACCTGTATTACACTTTCTTCTTCATTTTTTAAAGTCTAGACAATCCACAAAACAATAAATCAAGCCCTGATTTGTAGCATTTGCCTATTTCCAAGGTGTAAATGCTCACACTGAAAATTTATCAGTTGGATCTTCTGAGTGAGTTAAGGCAGGCTCTAGCATACTCAATGCTTACCTCTGTGTGTGTGTGTGCGTGTGTGTGTGTGTGTGTGTGTGTGTGTGTATAAAGAGAGAGATTGTTGTTTAGTAATTTTTTTCCAGTCGTATTGGACTCTTCATGACCCCTTTTGAGATTTTCTTGGTAAAGACACTGAAGTGGTTGGCCATTTCCTTCTCCAGTTTTTTTTTTTCCCTCAGATGAGGAAACTGAAGCAATGACTTGCCCACAGCCACACAGCTAGTATGTGTCTGAGGCTGGATTTGAATCTTAGGAAGATGGATCTTTCTGATTCCAGGCCCAGGGCTCTATCCACTTCCCCACCTAACTGCCCATAGAGACAGGGGTAGTGTGGCATAATGAATACTGTCTCACTATCCACTCATTCTGACTGTGTAACCTTGATGTTCTGGGTTAAAACTTGCTAAGCTATGAACTTAAAAGAAGAAGCCAACTTTCATTGGTAGAGGAAGTTTCCTCATTCCTCTATCAATGAACTCATCTGTCCAGTCCTGTCCTATACCTTAGTGTTTATCTTACATCTTGTCTACCCTTATAAAATGCAAATTCCGGTGAGGGCAGGGACTGTTTCATTTTTTTTTTGTGTGTGTGTGTTTATGCAAGCCCAATACCTAATGTAGTGCCATAAGACTTTGGGCTCCTTGAGAGGAGGAACTATTTTTTTTTTTAAAGTCTAAACGTAGACCATGATAGTCATGAGGCTTATGTGAAAGAGACATATGTGACAAAGGCTTAACCAACAGCTCCGGAATGCCTTCTCTTCGAGCACAGGCCCGTTGCAGAAGAACCCTTTGGTGCTGTTGTCCTGACTTGCTCCTAAATTGGATTTAATAAGTGAGGCAGAGCTGCACAAGCTCCTCAGCAGGAGGAACTATTTTTTACCTTTCTTTTTATCCCCAGTGCTTTGCACATAGTAGGCACTCAATAAATGCTTAGTGGTTAGCCGACTATTTGCCCAAAGTCACAAAGCTAGTTCAGTGGAAGAGCCAGGAATAGAATTCAGGCCCATGCTCTCCTAGTCTAATCTCCTGCACTTTGCTCATTTTAGGGGGGGAGTGGGGGTGGGGGGGGGCATGAGACCCACGTGGTCAACTTTGGCTTCTCAAAGATCCTCAAATTGACCAAAACACTAAATCTGGGTTTTGCAATTCATCTCGGCCAGACTGGGGCGCCTCTGCTTGCCTGTCACCAGAGTCCCAGCCTCACAAAAAGCGAAGCAAAAGAGTCCTTGGAAGCCTCTTCAGATCGGACAAACCGCTCCAGGATTGATTCATCGAACCCAGGAAAAGAGAAAAGAGAAAAGAGGAAAGCGGTTGGGAAAATGAGAGTTTTGGACCTCAGAGGCCACTGTAGGTTGGAGTGGGAAGGCGGAGTCGGGGAGAGAGCAAGATGGCGGCCCGCGGTAGTGACAGCGAAGATGATCTGGTCACCTACGGGACCGGCCTTGAGCCCCTGGAAGAAGGTGCGCGGGCTGGGGTGGGGCACAGTATCGTAGATCAAGAAGGGGCAGGGAGCAGGGCTTAGGCTTCTTATGGGTTGGGGTCTAGGTGGGGTGAGGGAGTCCCCTGGAGGCGGGAGTAAGGGGGAGGCGGGGTGTCTTCCGGAAGCCCGGCGACCCCTGGAAGGAGGAGGGGGCCGCGCCCCGGAGAGCGGCACGTGCAGCTGCGGCCGCCTGCCTGCAGGGGCAGGAGTGGTCGTGCAGCCCCTCTTACCTCCTCCCGGCCTCTTCTCTTGGGCAGGCTGCCCCTCCCCCTCCCCCGCGGCGTTCGAGTTTAAGTTTGTGCAAATGGGTGCCCGGGTCAGAGGACTCTGGGTTTGGGGTTTTTGTGTTTTGGTGGTGTTTTTGTTTGTTTAATTCCCTTGGCGAAAGTTGCCTTGAGTCTTAGGGCATGCAGCTCTAAGTTTTAATCGTGGAAGGCTCCTTCGAGGCTTTTGCACGCCGCCTCTGTGGCACTGTGTATTTAGACTCTCTTAAGATATTTTAAAATTGCGTTAAGACTCAGTAGTGGTAGGAGCACCTGAAGTTTGGGAGCAGCTCCCTAGCCTCTCTCTGCTTCAGTCTTCTGATCCATCCCGTGATTGCTCTTGGTAATTTCCATCATTAACATTGGGTGATAGACTGCAGATAAATACATAGTATTTAGATAAAACAGATCTTGGGATTTTCTTCCCAGCAGGGGGGATGAGACATTTATTAAGTGACTACCAGTATCTGCTGCTGCTACCACCACTACTATTATACTAATAGTTTAATTATACTATTATACTAATAGTAGTAGTAGACTGCAAACTTTTTGAAAGTATGTTAAAAACCTTATCAAATATTGCATAGGGTAATTCTGGTCACATAAGGCACATTTACTACTTGTTGAACTAAATCATAAGCAATTGAAAAAACCCAACCAAGTGTTTATTATTTTCCTTCCAATTACGTGTAAAAACTATTTTTAACTTTTTTTTTTAAAGTTTTGAGTTCCAAATTCTATCCCATCCTCCATCCCCGAGACAATAAGCAATCTGATATATCTTATACATGCGCAATCATGTAAAATATTTCCACATTAGTCATTTTGTACAAGAATCCTTGAACAAAAAAAGAAAGAGTGAAAAAATAGTATGTTTCAGTCTGTATTTAGACAACTTCAGTTCTTTCTCTGGAGGCAGATAGCATTTTTCATCAGGAGTCCTTTAGGATTGTCTTGGATCATGGTATTGCTGAGAATAGCTGTGGCATTGACAGTTCTTCATTGTACAATATTGCTGTTCCTGTGTACAGTGTTCTCTTAGTTCTGCTCACTTCACTTTGTACCAGTTCATATACATCTTTCCAGGTTTTTTCTGAAATCATTCTGCTTATCATTTCTTAATGCACAATAATATTCCATTACAGTCGTATACCTCAGCTTGTTCAGCCATTCCCCAATTGATGGCCATCCCTTCAATTTCCAATTGTTTGCTATCACAAAAAAGAGCTGCTATTAATATTTTTGTACATGTGGGTCCTTTCCTTTTTTTGTGATCTCTTTGGGATACAGACCTAGTAGTGATATTGCTGGATCAAAGGGTATACACAGTTTTATACCCCTTTGGGCATAGTTCCAAATTGTTTTCCAGAATGGTAGGATCCCTTCACAACTCCACCAACAATGCATTAGTGTCCCAGTTTTCCCACATCCCTTCCAACATCCATCATTTTCTTTTTTTTTTTTTTGTCATATTAGCCAATCTGATAGGTGACTGAACTGTACACTTGAATAAAACAATGAATTCCACAATTTTAATTTCTTACTCATTGGTGAGGTCTCACCTCACAGGTTTCATTCTGGGGAAAACAAAAATGTAATAAGCTGTCTTAGTAGTAGCAGCAGCAATAGTAGCAGCAGCATCATTGTTCTGTCATGTAGGACTCCTTGTGACCCCATGGACCATAGCATGCCTTTTATTCTCCACTATTTCTTGAAGTCTGTCCAAGTTCATGTTCCTTGTTTCCATGATACTATCTATCCATCTCATCTACTGTTATCCCCTTTTCCTTTTGCCTTCAATCTTCTTCCATCATCAGGGTTTTTTTCCAATGAGTCTTGTCTTCTCATTATGTGGCCAAAGTATTTAAGCTTCAGCTTCAGTATTTGACCTTCCCATGAATAGCCTGAACTAATTTCTTTAAATGTTGAATAATTTGATCTCCTTGCTGTCTGAGGGGGTCTCAGAAATCTTTTCCAGAACCATAATTTGACAGCCTCAGCTTTCTTTATAGTCCAACTCTCATAGCCATACATCACTACTGGAAAAACATAGCTTTGACTATACAGACTTTTGTCTGCAAGGTGATGTGTCTGCTTTTTAGTATGCTGTCCAGATTTTCCATAGTTTTCCTTCTAAGGAGCAAGCATCTTTTAATTTCATTGCTGCAGTTGCCATCTGCAGTGATCTTTGAGCCCAGGAATATAAAATTTGACATTGCTTACATTTCTTCTCCCTCTATTTGCCAGGAAGTGATGGGATGAGTTGCCAAGATCTTAGTTTTTTTGATGGTAAGCTTTAAGCTAGCTTTAACACTCTGCTCTTTCACCCTCATCAAAAAGCTTCTTATTTCCTCTTCACTTTCTGCTATCAGAGTGGTATCATCTGCATTTCTGAGATTGTTATTTTTCTAGGCAACTTTAATTCCAGCTTTTGATTTATCCAGTTTGGCATTTCACGTGATGTGGTCTACATATAAAATATATAAGTAAAGTGACAATAGATAGCCTTGTCGTACTCCTTTTCCAATCTTAAACCAACCAGTTCCATGTTCTGTTGTAACTGTTGCTTCCTGGCCCATATACAGGTTCCTCAAGAGACAAGTAATATGATTTGGTATTCCCATCCCTTTGAGGACTTGTCACATTTAGTTGTGATCCACATAATCAAAGGCTTTAGTATAGTCAATAAAGCAGAAGTAGATGTTTTTCTGAAACTCCCTTGTTTTCTCCATAATCCAGTGAATGTTGGCAATTTGGTCTCTAGTTCTTCTGCCTCTTTGAAAATCAGCCTAATCTGGTAATTCTCAGTTCACATATGCTGAAGCCTAACTTGCCGAATCTTAAGCATAACCTTGCTGGCATGTGAAATGAGCTCAGTTGTTCAGTAATGTGAGCATTCTTTGGCCTTACCCTTCTTTAGGATTGGCATGTATACTGATCTTTTCCAATCCAGCGGCCGATGTTGAATTTTCCAAATTTCCTGGCATACTGAGTACAGCACTTTAACAGCATTATCTTTTAGGATTTTAAGTAGTTCAACTGGAATTCCATCACCTCCACTAACTTTGTTGTTAGTAATGCTTCTTAAGGCCCATTTGACATCACTGTCTAGGATGTCTGGCTCTAGATCAGTAACCACACCATTTTGATTATTGGTGATGTTAAGCTCTTTCTTGTATAGTTCTTTTGTACATTCTTGCCGCCTCTTCTTAATCTCTTCTCCTTCTGTTAAATTCCTACTTTTTTGTCTTTTATCATGCCCATTTTTGTATGACTTTTCCTTAACAACTCTAATTTTCTTGAAGAGACCTCTTATTCCCATTTTCTTATTTCTTCTATTTCTCTGCGTTGCTCATTCCCTATAACATTTAGCATTTTTTACCTCTGCCTCCTAAAATCCTTAGCTTCCTTCAGGACTCACCTCATAAGCTACCACATGAATGGGAATCCTTTTCTGATTCTCCTAGTTCTTGTTCCTTCCCTCCTCAGATTATCTTGTAGTCACTCTGTAAATGTTTAGCCTCTCAGTCGAAAGTAAACCACTTAAAGGAGGTACTGTTTTTAAGTTTATCTTTTTACTTCCAGCACATACCTCAGCACCTTGTGTGTAGTAAGCATGTAATAAATGTGTATAGGATTAGATTGGATTAAAGTTGGGTAGGACTTGAATAGGCACAGAGCAGGGCCCATGGGGTGTGAAGAATAACATTGCACTTTTATTATTTAGATGCTCATATAATCTTTTTTATTTATAATCCCTAATTTGCTTGTTCATGAAGTATGAAAGGTGATGTTAGCAACTGAAGTATTTGCTTTATATTTTCCTCTTCTTTCTTTAGTGCGTCACTGGGAAAATCTTGTAGGAGATGGGATTTTTTCGTCCGAACTGTAATATTAAATTGGGAAGTAGATTTGTAGTTGTACTTCCTCTCTGGCTTAGAAAAGGCTACATAACTTAAGTTTGAAGATTAATTAGTATTTTCTAAACACTTTGAAGTCTAAAAGTACTAGGAGGATTACAAAAAGTAATTTCATGTCAGAAAGATAACTACTTTAACTCCCATCTTTGAAGTTTTAGGGACAGGTTAGATGAATGTAGCTAGATGAAGGCCTCCTAAGGCCTGATTGATATTTCAAAGCTAAACTTTGATAAAGATTTATTGATTGAGAATTAATCTTAAACCTAGAGGCAATTGCTAATTATCCTAGGATCTTAATTGGGATAAGAGGAAGCACTAGCATTCATTATCTTTCCTTTCAGACTTTATCTTTTTGTTTTTTCCACTTAAAATAGATAGCATTTACATAGCACTTTAAGGTTTGCTGAGTGCTTTACGTGTTATCATCTCCTTTGAGTTTCACAATAATCCTATGAAATGGGTAGTATCTTTAGTCTCATTATACAGATGAGGAAACTCTGTGGGAGGGGTTGATTTGATTTGCCCTGGGTCACAGAATTAAGTAAATGTCTGAGACAGAATTTGAACTCAGGTCTTCTTAACTCCAAGTCCTGCAGTTTATCCTCGGGTCCCCCCCTCTATCTCCACTTGTCATCAAATGAACTCGCTCTTCCAAACCTCCCTTCATACAGCTATAAGATTAATCTTCTTAAATATAATATTTCAGTTTTATCACTTCTTAAAAATGTTCATTGTGTGCTCATTGTTTACATAATAGATATACACCCATAAGTTGGTTTTTTCTATGTTGTATTTTTCCAGTCTTATTTCTCACTGTTCCCCTGTACTACAGTTAAAGTGAATTATTTTCTGTTTTCACATGTCCCTTGACCTTTTCTTACTCCCTGCATTTGCTCATGTTCTCTTTTTCATCAGGAATGCCCTTCCCCTACTACCTGTACATTTGTATCCTTCCAGGCCCGGCTCAAATACTCCGTCTTTCTGGAAGCCTTTCCCACTCAAGCAAATTTGTAGTGTCATGGTAAAATGGAAAGGCTTCTAGGTCAAGTGTTAGGAGACTTATGTTGGAATCCCAGCTCTGTTGTAGCCATGTCTTTTCATTTGTATTCTTTCTTATTTGATATTGATTTTGGTTTTTTGCTGTAACGGGTCATTGTTCTGACTGTACCACAAATGGCTGACTCAAAGATGACTCATCTGTCAGTAACCAGTAGTTTTCTGTCAAAATATGATCAATTTCATTTTGGACGGTAATATTTGATGCTTACTTTGTGTAGTGCTTCCTTTCTTTCCTTGAAGTAGATATTCAGGGGCTACCAGCATTTGACCCCTTTGATTTCAAATACTAAACCAAGTTTCCAATGTGTTTATCACCACCTTCTCACATCCTGTACTCACCTTTGTATTACTTTGTAATACTCACGGGTATTAAAAGTATATGTTAACTTGATTGGGGGGGTCTGATCAATTTCCTCATAGAATTTCTCTGCTTTCCCATCTTCTGCAACAAATATTGCTATAGAACTGTAATGATCTTTATGGTGGCATTTTTGCTTCTGCTCATCATAAGCCTTGCAATACCAGATGACCAAGTGACCTGTGAAATATTGTTTCTTTTTGCCTTAGAGCACACCATGAAATTAAGTCCTCTGACTTTTTTACCTCTCCAAAGAGAATCTTTCCTTTGGCTGTAACTTTCTTTAACTTTCTGGTTTCGTTTATTTAAAAAAAAATTAACATACATTTCTTCCATGTTAATTCATTGGTTATTGGAATAACTAATTCTAAATTGACACTTAGAATATGAGCAGTCAAGTTATGTTTCTAGATGATCTAGGAACTGTGTGATTGTTAGTATCCTTTCCCTTCTTCTCTACCATTATCTGAAGGCCACTTTTTACTTCTTGAATTTCCATGACCAAAGAATCTTTCATGTAATTGCCATTCTACTGATGATTAAATTCTCTGTGCTTACCTAGATTTGTCTTTGCTTTGGATAGCAAACTTGGTGTGTTACCCAGGCCCTAATCTTTAAAGACAATTGTTGTTTGGTTGGTTTTTTTTTTTTAGTTGTGTCCAACTCTTTGTGACCCCATTTGTGGTTTTCTTGGCAAAGATACTGGAATGGTTTGCCATTTCCTTCTTCAGCCCTTTGTACAGATGAGGAAACTGAGGCAAACAGGGTTAACTGACTTGCCCAGAGTCACATAGCTAGTAAGTGTGTGAGGCCAGATTTGAACTTGTAAACATGAGTTTTCCCTATGCTAGTCCTGACATTCTATCCACTGTGACGTCTAGCTGCCTTCAGTCTTTAATGACAACCCTTATTTTAAATAAACTCAGTTGGAGAATTTTGAACTTCTGGCATGCATACAGAGAGAATTGATTTATTTTGCTGTATTGAAAATTACTTAATTTCGGACTTGGCTGTAATATGTAGAGGGGCAAAATTTTAGCATAGTGGATACGACATTAGATTTTGGAGTCAGGAAGACCAGGGTTCAACTCTAACCTCAGATACTTAGGAGCTGTGTGATGCTGGGAAAGTCATTTAATCTCTCTGTGCCTGAGAGTACTCAACTGTAAAATGAGGGGATGGTACTTGATAGCCCATTAAGGTCTCTTCGACCTTTGAATCTACGATCCAATGTTAGATAGTCCTTGCTGGTTGTGTGATTTCAGTCTGCTTCTTTAGGACATTCTATCTACCTGGAACAAAGGTGAAAGAAGAGAGCTAACGTCTAGTAACAGTGACTGGACTTGTAGAATCTTCGCAAGCAAGAGGCTGTCACTGTGATCTAAAAAATGGATCAATAGCAGGGGGAGGATTGGGGACTTAGAAGGATGCTGCAGAGTTGAAAGTGGAGTGAATTACTGCTGTAAAATAAACATAATTATAAAATGGGACGTGTTATGGGCAGGTCCATCATCTTTACCCCTTCTTCACCAGAAGACTGCAACTTGGTTTATTGGAGTTTTTCTCCCTAGGTGATATAACTTACTTGGAAAGTAGGATTTGTTTTATTTTGTCATTTATAGTCCCAGAGCCTAGCACAGTGGTACATAATAGGTTTTAATGGTTTTTGGTTGGCATTTAACTTTACTAGAACATGCATATTCTCTAAAACATATTATACCTATATATATCTCATGGAGTAGAGAAGCTTGATAAAATGAATCCCAAAGACAATAAAATTTTAGGAAAGGTAACATTACTTTTGGTATGTAATTGTCATCTGAAATAGGAAGAAATTTAAGTTTATTTTGTTTAAGAAGAAACATTTTCCTTGAGTGACTTTTCTTTTTCCCTTTTCTTTCCCCTTTTACTCTGTGTGTGTGTGTGTGTGTGTGTGTGTGTGTGTGTCTTTTAAATAGGTGAAAGACCAAAGAAACCACTTCCCATTCAGGATCAGACAGTTAGAGATGAAAAAGGAAGATACAAGCGGTTTCATGGAGCCTTTAGTGGAGGTTTCTCTGCTGGATACTTCAATACTGTTGGCTCAAAAGAGGGTAAGACCTTTCTCCTTGTTGATAGAACTATGAGATCTTATGTTTTAAGCCATATCCATACTATATAACATTTTTTAAAAAAAACTTGTATTTTAAGTTCTTTTGTTACTTCCATAGCAGTTTTAAAAATGTGCTTGAATGGTAAGCATATCTCCAGAGGTAATCTATTTTGTTTTTTTCCTTTGTTTACAATTCGTATTTGAAATGGCTTCATTTAAGGAGGCATGATAGGTTAGAAGATGGAATGGAATGTGTGGGTTTGACTCCTGGCTTTAACATTAATAACTCTGTAACTTTGAGTAAGTAACATAACCTCTTTAAGCCTTAACTTTGGGCCTTAACTTGGGAAAATGGAGGCTAATGATGTTTGTAACATCTACCTTATAGAAATGTTTGTTATAAGGCCAATTTTTTGTAAAGTCCTGCATAATTTTGAGTTATGTATTAGTAGTATTTCTTTTTGGCTCTTAAAATTTAGATACATTTTCTTGGTAAAATTTTTAACTTTTATTTTTCAAGGATGGACGCCCTCTACCTTTATATCTTCAAGACAAAACAGAGCAGAAAAAGCTGTTCTTGGTCCAGAAGATTTTATGGATGAAGAGGTAGGTTTACAAAACTATAATTGCTAAGTAGCCTTAACTAAATGTGTATTCTGTGTTAGGTTCTGTGTGGCTCAAAATAATACTCCCCATTCAAGAAGTTTAAAGATAAATAAGGTGGTTTCTGTTGATGTCCATTGGTGTCTGTAAGGCTCTGCTTTATAGATGTATATATTTATACTGCTGTATATTTGAGTTTTGTATCTCACACTATTTTTAGTTCTTAAATTTCATCTTAAAACTTCATTATTTTGTAGATCTCAAGTCTGTTTTATAGTTCAGTACCAAAAAGGAGTCTTTTTTTTTTTTTAAAGGATCTTAGTGAATTTGGGATTGCACCTAAGGCAATTGTTACTACAGATGATTTTGCTTCTAAAACCAAAGATAGAATTAGAGAAAAGGCCAGGCAGTTAGCTGCGGCTGCTGCACCTATACCTGGAGCCACTTTACTAGATGACTTAATAGCACCAGCAAAGTGAGTAGAATTTTTCATTTAAAATTTACTTCTTCTTGTAGCACTTCTGCCTTTATAATTTTTTGTATGTTGTCTATAGAATTTCTGTTTAAGTCACCACATAATATTTATTCCTTTTAGATTATCCATTGGTTTTGAATTGTTACGAAAAATGGGTTGGAAAGAAGGACAAGGAATTGGTCCTCGAGTAAAGAGAAAGCCACGTAGGCAAAAACCTGGTGTGTATGTTTAATATTAAATTCAAGCCTCCAGTGAGCTCAAATCAGCTAATCACTTCAGAAGTTAGAGAAATAACTAATGAGGCTAAGGTTCTTTCCCTTTGAAGTCTAGTTACTGTATTATGGCCATACACTAATCCTAAGGGTAACTATCCATTTCAAAGTGCCTGTCCTTCTTCACTGACACAACAGTCTCAGTCCTGGATCACCTCCAGTGACTCTCTCCTCCTGCCCCACACCCACAGAATGTTGTTGGAGGAAGATAAAACCATGTAGAAGTGACTCATTAGAAATTCATGCTTTTAGACTTCATTCTGGCATCAGTCCCTTTATTTTGTCTCTTCTTGACAAACTTGCTATCAAACTTCCCACATCAGTTACTTTTCTTTCCCTTTAAGTCCCTCATTTCTCTCATGCTCTTATTCTCAGGGGATAACTGACTCCTTTACAGCGAACAATCAAGACCATTCATCTTGAACTCTTTCTTAGTCCTGTTCTTCATTGTATCTCTGGCCATATAGTTATTCCCTTGGTCTTTTTCTCTAGTTTCAGGGGATGAATCATTTTGTCTTCTTTCTAAAGCTAATGCTTCTACCTTATACCATGGATCCCAATTCTTTCTATCTCTCTTGGAATCTTAATCCTGTGTTTCTGAGAATCTTTGCTATTCTTTTTATCATGGAATATTTTCCTTCTGCCTTCAGAAATGCTTGGCTCTCCCTTAGCCTTATTTTGAAAAATGATTTAGTTTTTCTACTTCCTTTTACCACCCATTAGTTCAGTTTCCTGTTTATTCATTCACTTTTGTTCAGTCATTTTAATCATATTCAACTCTTCATGACCCCATTTAGGGTTTTCTTGGCAAAGATATTGGAGTGGTTTACTATTTCTTTCTCCAGCTCATTTTACAGATGAGGAAACTGAGGCAAAGAGGGTTAAATGACTTACCATGGGTAACACAGTTAGTAAGTGTCTAAGGCCAGATTTGTACTCAGGTCTTCTGTGTGACTCTAGGCCTGGCATTCTATCTACTGTGCCATCTAGCTGCCCCATTTAATCACTTAATTCCTGTAATTTGGCTTCTGCCTTAAGTATTCTACTGAAACTATTTTTTTTAAAAGTTACCAGTGACCACCTTCCTGCCATATCCAATGCCTTTTTTTTTTCTTCTGATCTTTAATATCTGTGTAGCATTTGATTATTGCAGCTATCCACTTTATAAAACTTATCTTCCTTAGGACTACACTTGCCTGATTCTACCTTTATGAACATGCTGGCTCCCCTTCTTTTTGTCTCCTAATTTATTCAGTTTCTCATTGAAGTTAATTATCTATATCTTACGTATTCTCTACCAGATCATAAATTCCTCGAAGGCAAGGAGTATGTCTTGTTTCATCTTTATATCCCTAGGTCCTAGCCCCGGGCTTTGGATATATAAGAAATTTAAAAAATGTTTATTCAGTTATTCTAATAATGAGTATATCTTAATTCTCTGTCCTGATCTTTCTGCTTTTATTTTATGAGAGGAATATGAAAAGATAGTTTCAATGGACCAGTTGGTAGGACTTGATGACTGGAGGTGGGAAAAAAGAGAAATAGGAATGAAGGATTCAACTGAATGAATATTTAGTAAATTCCTGCTGTGTGCAGAGGTGTTTTTGAATCTGGGCAACTGGGAAAATAGTAGTTTCATCTGTCCCATTCCATTCCTTTTACCACCAGATTAATTTAATATCTTATCCCGTACACATGGATTACTACAATAGTTTTCTTATTGACTTTCCTACCTCAAATATGTACCCTGCTTCTTAACTCATCCTGAACACAGTTACCATATTTATCTTCTGAAAAGTTGGTTTCTAAATGTCACTTCTCTATTCAAGGATTAAAAGCTCTTGCTATATCAGGTGTAAACTTCTCTGCTGTACATTGAAGGCATTCCATAATCAAGTCATACGTGTGTAGTCTTATTATCCACTTCATTTGCTTTTTGGTGAAGCAATTGGGGTTAAGTGACTTGCCCAGGGTCATACAGCTAGTAAGTGTCAAGTGTCTGAGGCCGGATTTGAACTCAGGTTCTCCTGACTCCAAGGCTGGAACTCTATCCACTGCACCACCTAGCTGCCCCTTATTATCCACTTCAGCTAAACACAAAGCCTTTCCATTAGAGATAGACTTATCTCCTCATTCCCTCTTAAATGGGTTATGGTTGTATCATGCAGTCTCTAAACTATAATTTACCACCTTTTCCTAGTCAAATTCTTCAAAAGCCAGCTCAAGTCCTACTTCTATGAGGTCTCTTCTGACCATCCTGTCTACCTGGTTTTATCTTTTTTTCAGAATTCCTTTAGTCACTATTGCTGATTTTTAATTGATACATTTTGTTTTGACACAGTAGACATCTACCCTCCCACTAACCTCCAACAAAGTGTATTTCCTAAACACAGCAAGACAAACCCTAGCTAAAAGAGTGGTTGCAGTTTATAGTAACATGTCACATTTTGCTTTAGCCAGATGCTATTTGTTAACAGAAAGAAAGGATGTGTACTTTGATTTTAATAATTTGGTTTGAGTGTTTTCCATTGTATTTGACCTGAGACTTGTTGCCATTTAGTGTTGTTTTCATTTACGTTGTCACAGTTATTGTGAATATTGTTCTTTTTTTGATCGTTTTTGGAGGCAACTGAGGTTAAGTGACTTGCCCAGGGTCACCTAGTAAGTGACCTAGTAGTGTCTGAAGCTGGATCTGAACTGAGGTCCTCCTGACTCCAGGGCTAATGCTCTACCCTCTGTGCTACCTAGCTGCCCCTGAGTATTGTTCTGTTGGCCCTGTTTTTTTTCTTACTCTGGGTCACTTTATAAATCTATCCAAGTTTCCCTGAATAATTCATATTCATCATTCCATACTACAAATACTGCTAATTCAAAACTTAAGACCATTGCACTTTACCTATTTTTTTTATTGCTGCCTTTTGTTTCACATCAAATTCATTTCCAAATATAACATCCTCCTCCTCTGCTCAGTAAACCTTCTCTTATAAGAGGTAAAAAAAAAAAGATTAAAAAAATTAACAACATACATAGTTGTGTCCCTTCCCCCACCCCTGCAATGAAAGGAGGGAAGAGCCATACTATTTTCTAATTGTTTGATGTATATTAGTTTTGTCTCTCTGATTAGGTTAGATATTTCTCAAGGGCTGAAACCAAATGTCTTAAACATTGCTTCCTCCATAGTACCTAGGAAATGGGCAGGGGACAGTTAACTGCTCAGTAAATGCTTGACTGGAGGAATTCATCCTGTACCACTACTGCAGAAATTCTAGTGTGGTTTGGGATCATGGGAAGAGAGCACTTTCTCTGGATCCTTTACCTTTACCATTTCTTACCTTGTCTTATACTTACGTTTGTTTGTTCTTGAGGGCCTGGGTCAATTTTTGTCTTTGTATGACCAGCACCTAGTCATGTGCGTTGCAGGTGCTTAATAAATGTTAAGTGAATGAATGGCTGTGTCTGGAAGGATACAGTTTCTAATGCCATATGACATTAACTTGTTTTGTGACCCAGGGGACAAACCACTTAATCTTTCTGAGCATAAGTGTCCTTATCTCTAAAGTGATAGTGATAATCCTTTGTGTTTCCATCTACTTGTAGCGCAGAGCTGTTATAAAGGGAACACTTTGTAAACTCTAAAGTTTAGATAGCTATGTAAATTGTTGCTTCTTGTTCTGGTAACAAGCACAGAGGTATCTATAATCTTACCAGTCACATTGTACAAGTTATATACGGACCTTCCTGCCCCACTCCCCCCAACCATGCATAGTCTATTGTTGTATTCACTATGTGTCCTTATTTTTTTAAATAAATATTTTATTGAAAATTTTTGCATTGTTTTCACTTCACAGTGTTACCCTCCCTTTTAACAAAAGGTTGCTGTCAGGCAAAATAAATCCCAACACAAGGACCATCTTTGAAAATGCATACTTCATTCTGGCCTGTTGTCAGTCCTTTATCTGTTTACTGGAAAGAGGGCAACATATTTCACTGTCAGTCTTCTGAAATCAAGATTGGTCACCTCTTTGGCCAGAGTTCTGATGTCTTTCGGTGTTTTCTACTACGTTATTGTGGCTACTTGTATAGATGGTTTTCTTGATTCTGTTTACTTTGCTCTGTATCGGTTTATATATGCCTTCTTGAATTTTTTTTTTTTCATATTTGTTGTTTCCTATGGTAATATAATGTTCTATTATGTTCATATGTCACAGTTCAGCCATCCTGCAGTCAATGGGCACCCACTTTGCTGCCCAATAAAATATTGCTATAAATATTTTTGTGAATATGCCTTTCCCTCTTTTGGGGGGGCTATCATACATTTCCTACCTGGGTCTTTTTATTTTAATTATTGTTCATTTTACATTATTTTTATTGATGTAGTTTGTTTCTGTCACATTCAAATCCAAATATATCTGTTACCCCTACCCAGTGAGTCATCCCTTATAACATTAAAAAAGAGAGAAGAAAAAAATCAGTTCAGCAAAACTAATGAATGTATATTATGTGTGACAGTATATACAATATCTATACCCATAGTTGCCCACCTTTTCAGTGAAGGGAAGGAGGTGCATTTTCTCAACTCATCTCTAGAGCCAAATGTTATTATTATAATCCCAAATCATTAACTTTTTTGTTTTTTTCCATTTCCATTTTACAGTCATGAATATTGTCTCCTTGATTCTGCTTACTTTGTTCGGCATCAGTTAATCTAAGTCTTTATGTGCTTCTCTGAATTCTTTATAGTCACCATTTCATACACCCCAGTCATAGTCCAGAACTTTGATGTGCCACAATTTGTTTAGCCATTCTCTAGTCAGTGGACATCTGTTTTATTTCTAGTTGTTTGTTACCACAAAAGTGCCGCTTTTAATTTTTTTGTGTGTTTGGGATCTTTCTGATCTTAATCTCCTTGAAGTATATACTCAATGCTTGTATTGCTGTTTAAAGTGTATCACGTACCTTTTAAAAGAGTATTAATGATGAGTTCTTTTAAAAATGTGCTAAATAATGATTGACTGGAATGACAGCCTATTTTAATGTTATGTGACTAACTATTTTCAAATGTCTTTTATAGTTCCTGGAGTAAAAATCTATGGTTGCGCTTTACCCCCTACTGGTTCTGAAGGATCAGAGGTATTGTGTAGGTTCATTAATGTTCTGTTGTCATTGTAATTTTCTTTTTTCTTTTTTCTTTTTTGTTTTTCTCTTTAGGCAGTTGGGGTTAAGTGACTTGCCCAGGGTCGCACAGCTAGTACCTGTCAAGTGTTTGGTTTGAGGCCGGATTTGAACTCAGGTCCTTCTGACTTCAGGGCCGGTGCTGTATCTGCTGTGCCACCTAGCTGCCCCTCTCATTGTAATTTTCAAAATAGAAATAGGATCCTTAGCATTTTTTTAAGTAACCACTTTAAAAATCTGTTTTCAACCATCAAAAAAGGTGTATTAAATGCACACTGTATGCTTGTTATAATTATTTTATAGTAACATTAGTTTTATGTGACCTTATCTAACAACCTTAGCACTTTGGATCACAGCTGAGAGACAGAAAAAAAGAAAAATACATTGCTATGTGACCTAAACAGAGGATAGAGTTCTTGCACTAAAGCTCATTCATGTGTTCTTTCAACATAGCTTTAAGTCCTTATTTTGTGCTGGGCACTATCCTCTGAAGGCTACAAAAAAGCCTTTAAAAGCCTTTGCCATCAAGGAGTTTAAAGCCTAACATGGCAGGTTAAAACATACAAACAGAAATTTCTGTCATACAAAACAGTACATGGTAAATGCCTTTGGTCTGATGCAGTCCAAATGCTGTAGGAGCACAGGGGGCAGGGAGGCACCACTTTGAGCTGGGATGATCAGGAAAGGCATTATAAAAAATGTGGCATTTAATCTGGGCCTTAAAGTGTAGAAAGAGTTCCAATAAATAGTAGAGTTGGGGGTGGGCTATTGATTATAGGCAAACAGATCAGCACAAGCAAAGGCACGGGATGGGAATGAACAATGTATTTGGGAGAAGATAAGCAGTATAGTTTGACCTTAATATAACGTTCATATACATGAGTGAAAAGAGAAGGCTAGAAAGCTTAGTTAGGGCCATGTCAAAGAGTGTTGAATGCCAGGCTTAGGAGTTTGAAATTTATACTGTAGAGAGGGAGCCATTCTTCAGCAGAATAGTGTTATATTTAAAAGGATGATAGAGAAAGAATAATTTGAGTAGTAGTGTGCAAAATGAACAAGAGGGGAGAGAATCTAGTGATATCACAATTGTCCAATTAGAAAGTTGTCGCAGTTGTCTGGTCTGAAGTAGTGAGAGTCTCATATAAGTTGATAGCAGATTTGGGAGAATTCTGGAAGAAATAACAGACAGGTCTTAGTGATTAGTTAGGAAAGGGAGTGGACTCTGAAAAAAAGGAAGCAAATAAAGATAACTACGGTTTCAAGCTCAGATGACTAGGAGAATTGTGGTGCCATTAAAACTTTGGAAAATCAAGAAGAGGAACTGATTTGGAGTAGGGGGTAGATAGAATATAATAAGTTAGCTTATATATGTGATGAGTTTGAGATGCTAGTAGGGCATCCATGTGAAAAAGTCCAGCAAACATTTGGAAATGTGAGACTCGGGCTGGGGCCAGAGGTCAGAGCTCAAGACATAAGTAATTTATATTGAGGTTCCTAGGGGATAGGCGAAAGCTTTGTGGTAGAATACAGAACAAGATAAGAAACGTTTCAGTCTTGTGTTTCTAACACCTGAATATTTTTACTTAAATGTTCTCCTATAACTTCAAATTTAACATTAAGAAGCACTAAATTTGCTGTCTCTCTCTCTTCCCTTAGCCAGTTCCTGAGTTGACTGTTTCTCCCCTGTTTCTCTTAGTGCCATCACATTCACTTAGGCACCCACTTTGAAACCTTGGAGTAATCTTCAACTCCTTTCTCTTGTTTCATAACTCATCAGTCACCAAGTTCTCTTGATTCTTCCTTTACAATCTCAATTAAATCTATCTTTTCCTTTCCACTCCAAGTACCTAGATCACCTGACATTTAGAATGCTGTAATTGGTTTCACCTCTAGAGTCCTTCTAATCCATTCTGCACATCCCCGACACATTAATGTGCACCTTTTCTTGAGCTATTAAATGATGACTATAACTTGTGTCCCAGAACACTTTCTTATTAGTACTTAAGAACCTTGAGTACTTCAAATCTTAGAATCTTGGAATTTTTAGTGAAGATTGAAGGGTTAAGAGACCTGAAGGATCTAGGCTGATACCAGCCAGTGCCAACACAGACACATATATAGGATGTTAAAAAAATTTCAAACAATCCAGTTATTTCAAGCAATTGAAAGTAGAGCAAAATTCCAATACATTAAACATTAACATTCTCAAAAGGTAGTTAATTTACAATCGGGTATACTAAATTAAAAGTACAAAATCCTTAAGAACAGGGTCTATCATAGAGGCATCATAGTCAAGTAGAAATAACCTTCAGTGTGGAGCCTTTGTGAAACCTGGGTTCAAATCCTGGTTCTACATTGACTGACTGTGTGATTCGGGACAAATTACTTAACCTCTCTGAGCCTCAGTGTCCTCATCTGTGAAGTGGGTGGGAATGCTTATGTTACCTGCCTCACAGGACTATTAGGAAAATATTTTGTAAATCTTAAAGTGATGTGTGTGTGTTGATGAGATAAGATTTGGAGTGAGTTAGGTTATCAACGATAATAATAATAGTTTCATATTCACAGTACTCTGCATCATAGTATGTACTTAGTGTTTACTGTTTGAAACATGATTATATAGTCGTTTGTCATAGATCTAATGTAGTCATTTAATAAAGCACTTATAATTTTTTAGAATTAATTATTATATTTATAAATAGTCTTAGTTTTACTATATATTGATGTACCTTATTTCTTTAAATATTTTTGCAGGAGGATGATGATGACTATTTACCAGATAATGTGACCTTTGCACCCAAAGATACAACTCCAGTGGATTTCACTCCTAAAGACAATGTTCATGGCCTTGCTTATAAGGGCCTAGATCCACAGAAAGCATTATTTGGAATTTCAGGGGAGCACTTTAATCTTTTCAGTGATGTATCTGAGGGGACCAGCAATCTTCTTGGAAGCATTAGACCAAATAAAGGAAGAAAACTTGGAATTTCGGGACAGGTTAAAGCATTACTAGTTTATAAATATTCAGTCATTGCAAATGAATATACTTTCCTTAATGTACTTAACATATATATGTTTACTGGAGATGACTGCTTCATTATACTTACTTTTGTTGAGAAATATAATTTTACATTAAAAAAATTCAAAACAGAATTGACCTCATTCTCACCGTAATGGTTTTGTTTTGTTTTTTTTTTTTGATGTGTAGACATGTAAGTGAGATTTGTGAAATACTTTAGACAGGCTCGTCTGTAATACTTCAGCTTCCTCATTTATAAAATAAAAGACAGCCAGTATATTGGCTTACATTTCATACTAAAGAGAGGGGGACAAGTTGTTTCCTTTAAAGATAATCTGCCATTGCCAATCACAAGTCTTCTTAACCCTAGTCAGAGATTTTAACAAGATTTTGAGCAACCTATATACTTTTTATGCTTTAGACAGTAGACAATTAATAAATGCTATGTTTATCATTTCTTGATTATTATTCTTTAGCAAGGTGGGTATTATTCTTGCACTCATCTTTTCTGTAATCTGTGTACTACTACAGTTAGGAAGGCACGGAATAGTTGTGCTGTGGTGGAATAGCAAGGCAGCATTGGCTGCCAGGAGTCATGCTAGAGGACACCAGATTCTTTTTATGTTGGGCATGCCTGCAGCCAGCAGATACCATGTCTGGCAGGGAGAAGCAGGGCTGTATTCTAGGCTGGCTCATTATGCTGGGGCTGGAGCGTATGGTCCTTGAAGGGGCTTGGAGAGAAAGTCCAGTGAGACTTTTTTTATAGCAGGGCAGTACAACTTCAGGAGTTTGGGGTTCCTGGGTATATTTCCTTCTGTGTGCTGTACTTTTGTTCCTTTGTGTCATATGGGATTTTTGTGTACTAAGCTGTGCTGTGAGCTACCCAGGGTCTTGGCCATAGTGTATACCAAAGTGGTGGTAGTGAATTGTGCCACAAAGTCAGTAATAGCTGCATCCTTCACAACACTCGAACCATTCCCTAGTTTCAGGTGTGTCTGGGTTAAGGGTTATGATCCATCACTGGATGGTGTGGAAGGGTCACAGTTAGCCTGGGGTTCTGTTTCTTACAGTCAAGATTAGCCTTGTGAAGGACAGGAAAACTGTCTTTCATTTAAACCTTTTTGGTTCCTCATCTTTTTAACTGTGCTCTACCTAACCTTGTGTTGTAAGATCACTTTTCTGATATTGAATAGTTCTGAGTTGAGAGTTCTAGCCTCCTGGCTCTACAGGTTGCATGTCTCCTATTCTTCCTTTACCTTTGACAACTGGTTCATAGTTTGCTAGGAGTTTGGAGTGTGTGTGTGTGTGTGTGTGTGTGTGTGAGAGAGAGAGAGAGAGAAAGTAATTCAGTGCCTCCTGTTTATGTCCCTATGGTGTTTAAGTCCCTTATTTGGTAAAACAAGTGTAGTAAAGTATCTGCAATCAAATATTTAAAATTACATATCATTTTTCAGTGTAGATGTGTCTCATACATACTTCCATTCATCCAACTTTAAATATTTTTTCTTCTAAGGCTTTTGGTGTAGGTGCTTTAGAAGAAGAAGATGATGATATCTATGCAACAGAAACATTATCTAAATATGATACCGTTTTGAAGGATGAGGAACCTGGGGATGGACTCTATGGTTGGACAGCACCCAAGCAGTATAAAAGCAGGACAGGTAATTTTTAAGAGATAACAACTTTAGTATAGATATTGAGTGTCAAGGTAAGGAAAATGGTAATTCTTTTATTAGTCATAAATAAAAATGTAGTTTGGTAGCCAAATGTCAGGATTGGGATTATAGGTGGTAGAGAGTGAGGAGCTGGAAGTAAAGGAACTAAGATGAGACTGGAAGAGCTAAGGCAGAATAGGACAAAGACATGAGAAGGGCTAGGGGCTGGGGCAAGTGAATGCAGTGCAGCCCAGGGATCTGGAATCAAGTGAGTAGCCTAGAACATGTATTGGCATGGAAGATCACTGGTTAGAACCAAGTACTTGAACAATAACTGGCATAACTAGACAAGGGAAATGCGGAGTAGATATAAGTCACTAACAGCAAAAAGTATGGAGATGTTTAAAGCTCTTCTCTTTCAACATATGCTCCCAAGGCCTCAGTTCCAGATTTTTTTACATGGTTGTTGTTGAGGGGGAAAAAATCAGTTCTAGCATGATTTATCCAGAATTTGTGAGAGAGAATAGTTAATTAGGAGTAGTTGGCAAAGAAAGAATAAGAAAGGGGAAAACAGGTTCTTGTAGGCAGATCTTAACACTTTTTGATTTCATTTCTAAGTATTTGAGCCCAATGCCCTATTATCAATTTTCTGCTTTCATCTTCAGGAGTTAGAGAGCCCCAAGAACTAGAGAGGCCATGCCCATCATAGATGCTTAGAGCTGGGAGGAAACTTAGAAATCATTCAGTCAAACTTCTACCTAATGCTTAAATTCCCTCTGCAAAATCACAGACAAATGATCATCTCATCCGCTAGACTGCCTTGTGGCAGGGAGCCCACTACTTCAGAAGGCAGCCCATTTTATTTTTAGACAGCTCTGACTTTTAGGAAATTCTCCCTTGTTTTTAGCTAAAAATCTCCCTCCCAAAAACTTCAGCCTGTTCTTTCTAGTTTTATTCTTTAGAGTCACATATAGTAAATCTAATTCCTCTTCCATTATAGTCCTTTTACTTTTTTGAACATAATTATTGTGGTCTCCCTAGTTCTTTTCTTCTCTAGGTCAGACTCCATAAATTCTTTCAACTATTAGAGAATTCACCCTCTTCCCTGTTTGGGATATCAAACCTTTCCTGGGCATACCTGGTGATATCTCCATTCTCTGAACCCATAGCACTTTACTGCTTGTTTGACAATTAATCCTTGTTGATTTTGTGATATCTTTTGTGAACATATAAAAAGTTAAAGAATTCCTCTCATTTCCCTAGTTAGATTAGTAGTACCTTTAGGGCATGGACTGTGTCTTACTCCACCATCAAAATGCCGAGCACGTAACAGGTGATCAATGAGTTCTTTCTTTTTTCAGTTAGTGGTCTCAGAATCTATCTGGTAGTTTCTATACATGAATATCAGGGGGATGATTTTTATGGGAAATGTTGATAATGTGATGGTGTCATATTATTAGCTGTTAAAGAAGTTAGTATATCCTTGTCAGAAATTGCAATATTTATAAATAATGCATGATTCCATATACATAGTTTAATTCTAACAAATGTCTTCTGATTATTTTGAATAAACTCAGCTATCTATGGAGGTTTTTGAAATTATTTATAAAAAATAACAAGTTTGCATAGTTTTTAAACTTATGATCTTAGCCCCTAAATGAAAGGATATTTTCTAATAAGTCTCCTTAACTATTTTGTGTCATGTACTACTTTGGCAGTCTAGTGAAGCCTGTGGCCCTCCTTTCAGAATAGTGTTTTTAATTGTACAAAACAAAGCACATAGAATTACAAAGGAAACCAAAGGTTAGTGAAAATAAAGACTTTTTTTCCCCACTTAATTTTTTTCCCTAAAATCTATCCATAGTCCTCTTTGGGATCCATGGACTCCAGGTTAAGAACCCTAATTTTAGAACAACTCATGTGAGTTTATATATATTTGGTACACATATGAATGTTTGAGATGTTTGTAGTGCCTTCTATTCAAAGGGAGACAGTATGGTACAGTTTGGGGATCGTTGGCTTGTGTCCCAATGTGGGTTCAAATTCACACTTATTATTACCCAAGTGACTTTGGGCAAGTCATTTAATTTCTCTGGGCCTCAGTTTTTTCATCTGAAGAATGAAGGAGTTGGATTAGATATCCCTTTAGGTCCTTTCTAACTCTAAATCTATGATTCTGTGAACCTTTTTATTTATATTCACGTATAAATGTTTGAAGTGTTTATAGTACCTTCCAATCAAAGAATATAACTAAATAATTATCTGGCCCAATGTGTGTATTATGTCTCCTGCTTGCGTTGCTTCCTTATTCTGTTCATCTCTTCCTGTGCCAAGTATCCCTTAGGTGTGACATTCAGCAGACACAGTGTTGTGTCTAAGTAAAATTGTCTGATGGTTTCGTACCTATAGTAGCCAAAGATAGTGGCCTGGAGATTCTGAGATATCCTGACAAAGGTCTTCTCCAGTTTTGGATCTCCTCCCATGTATCTCCTAGCAATACCAAATGCTGTTACATAGTGACAGACAATTTCTAATTTTGTTTTTTTGATTATTTGTTTCTATGTTGCTATTAGAAAAATAAAAATAAAAAGATGTACATTAAAAAAATATAACTAAATTGTCATCTTATTAGAATTTCGTTTGAGAAGGTAAAAGTACCTTTTGTTCTTTCCTGTGATTAGCTTGTGGGAGGTTTTGGTTTTATTACACTGTCTTTGGATAGTTGCTAGGAAACTCCGAGAGTAGTCCAAATGTGTTTTTTTTTTTTTAACCTATTTTTAGTATGGACTATCTCAAAGTGATAGTTACCGTTTTTTTTTTTTTTAAAGTCAATTCTTGTGCTCTTGATTGCAGAGATCTCTTACTCAATGCATATTTTTAGGTGCTTATTTACTTATAGAACCTAATATTTTATGAACCAGATATTTTTAGTTTTAAGATGTCATTGTTTTGGTTGACCTTTCAACTATGTAGAAACATAGACCTATGTCCTGAATAGTGTACTTAAATTAGGGTGGTGTAGGGTTGTGCCACCTAGGCACTGAGTCAACAAAGGTGTGAGGGATGGATTTATGCTCTACTTTTGTAACTTTCATTATTATACAAATCTTTGTCTTGTTTTTAAGTGATGCATAATTTTAACAAAAGGTACACTATTGTAAACAGTACAGTATATCTCTAAAATTAATAACATTCACTTTGCAGGATCAGAAAAAGATATCCAGTATGTTGGCAAAATTTTAGATGGGTTTTCCCTGGCATCTAAACCTTTATCTTCTAAGGAAGTAAGTAAAAAATTTTTTCCTTATTAGTTTTGCTTTTAAAAATTGTTCTAATGTAGACCAAGGATTGGCAAACTGCAGCTCACAGGCAAAGGCCTACTGCTTCTTTTTGTAAGACTGCTTATTTTTGTAATGCTGAGTGAGCGAAGAATGATTTTTACATTTTAAAATACAGTAAAACATTTTTTACTTTAAATACCCTAAAACTATTGAAAAGTGTTAAAACCAGTTTTAGCCCTCAGAACCCTGATTTAGAATGTAGGGAAAGATTGTTGGAAAAGCAGTTGGAAAAATCCTCAAATCCCCTCACATTTTTGGAAAATAGTAGATTCAAACTTAAGTTTATAGTAAGTAATGAGTCATCATTTAGTGAAATTACATCCTGTATTACAGTCAGTCAGTAAATCACAGACATTTTTCATAATTAAACCAACTAGTTACCTGCCTTTTAATAGAAACCCTAAACATTTTGAAATGTTACTTAATTTGGTTGCTTTTTTCTATTGAAAGAAAAGGGATGGGGACAGGATCTGTGATTTCATTGACATGAGTAACTCCAAGTGACTAATTTATAGTCTTAGGGAGTTTCCTAGTACGTCAAGAAGTTAAATGATTTCCCAAAGGCCACGTGGCAAGTAGATGTCAGAGGCAGGATGCGAGCCTAAGACCCAGTCCCTACTATGTCTTGATGGTGCTTCTCATTCAAAGAGAAATATTTTAGAAATAAACCGGAACTTCATTTTGATTTAATTTTAGGAACCACATAATAATAATAATAATAATAATAATAATAATAATAATAATAATAAT